>NW_021620926.1:6646107-6664512 GCF_004785775.1 Grammomys surdaster
CACACACACACACACACACACACACACACACACACACACACACACACGGCCCAGTCATGTTTGCATTTAGATACTAATGATAATGAAATTCTGACCATGCTAACACCTGCTGTGCCTCTGGCATTGCTCTCTCCTGGCCCCTTTTGTTGGACTGTCGGACTGTCGCAGTGCAGGTAAGGGACTCCCCACAAGTGATGCAGCCAGCGGTTGGTGAATCAGGGCTCAGAACTCAGCCTGACCTGTCTCAGGGCTCAGTCTCTTACTGTCCACACGGTGTGGCCTAAGCTGTACGTCTCTGGCTGCAGAAGCACTCATGTATAAGGAAGAGTGGGTTCCAGCGTGTGGCTGTGTGCATCTTTACCATACCCCTGCTCTCATGGGAACAAGCCAGGTTAATTCTATGGGGCAAGAACCCCCCGCCCCCTCCCACCACGTGGGAGACCCTGCAGAGGAAAAGATGACAAGTGATGGATGGACGGTAGAACCACATGGCAGCAGGGGGACATCTCGCTGGCATTACAATGGGAGCCCTGGTGGAGACTGGGTCAGTGTCTAAGTGGCCCCCATCTTCGATGCCATCACAAAGCCACCAGGAGAGCTCTCATTCCCACAGCATCCCAGTGAGCATACATAACCCATACATCATCCTGATGGCTCTCTCACCAGATCTTCCCTAACCTCAGAATCCAAACTGCTTTTGTTGGATTTTTAAGGCTGTTCAACTGGCAATGCCCACACAAATATCCCAAGTCACAAGAGCTCCCAACCCAGCCTCAGCCACCTCTGGTCACAAGCATTTCAGCTAAGAGAACCTCTCCAGACTCAATGATGGGCTACTTGGAACCCAGGTGCCACCCCTGAGCAGCTGCAGTTATGTTCTGAGCTACAGGATATTCCCTGTCCTCTGCCCAGCTGTCCTGTGCACCAAGTGCAGAGCTCACTGCCCGATACACAGTCCTCTACCACAGTCCACCTTACTCTACATCTGCTCTGAAAGCTCCGTCTCAGATTCACCTACTCTAGAAAGCTACACACCTGAACAAATGGGCCCTGAGTCACTTTCCAATGCTAGTGGCTTGTTTTTGGGAGCTGCCAGGTCTTACAGATGGCTGACCCTGCCTACCTGAGACTTTTAGGTCGGGAAGCATGAAGGAAGCTAAAAACCAACCTGTACCTCCCAGAATCCCAGTCCCAGCCCCAGATGATGTCACAGTGTGGTCTGGGCAGTGGAAATTCTGGAAATTGTTCTAGGGCTCCCATGAGGGTGAGCAAGTCTAAGCACACGGCCCTGTGACTTATCCGTGGGCATAAGCTTTCCCTTTTTAAAGTAATCATCAGGAACCTGACCCAGTGTGCTGCTCAGAATGCCCTAGTGTTTCTGAAATAGTGTATGTTTTCCCGAGTGAGAATTTCTCTGCTATTTTATTGTGGGTCATGGTGCTGGCATGGAACCCAGGGCCTTGCCCATGTCAGGCACGTGACCTACCATACAGCTACACCCAGTCCTAATGATTTATTCTGGCTATTTAATGATTTATTTTGGCTATTTGGATCATATTACTTACACACACACACACACACACACACACCACACACACACACACACACACACACACACACACACATTATACTAAATCAGTGTTTTCAGAAAAAAATTGTATAAGCCTGTGCCAGGGCACAGCTAGACAGCTGGGCGGGAGGGTCACTCCATTGGGAAGGCATCCCCTCAGGCAGATCTGCCCTCCTACCTTAGAGACTGACCAGTAGCCAGAATGGCCCCCGGCAGGGAAGACAGCAGCAGGAGCAGCCTCCTACATGCCGGGCTCCTGCTAGGAGATGGGATGCTGTCTCTTCCCTTTGAAGCTGAAATTACAAACTTGTCTTTGCGGCTCTGAGCATGACTGTTCTTCCCTTCCTTTAGGGAAAGGCATGGCTGGGCAGTCTTCAGTCCACCATGGAGAACACAGGGGAAGTTACTGCCCCCTGGTGGTAATCAATAAACAGCATTGGAGCAAATCTGCTCTAACTGGCAGCATCCTCCCAGCTGCCTGTGTCCTCTAAGCTCCGTTATGTGGGGTGGGAATGGAGACCTATGCTCGGCTCCGGCTCTGTCCACATCTGGTAAACACTCCTGAGTCCATACCGTCACCTACCTGGGTCTCAGCTACTCCCCAGAGAAACACAAGGCAAGGTTCACAGGTCTCTTCTTCACATGGGCTTTGAACCTCAGAATCAAACCTCCAAACCTAAAAGATTCTATGATGCTTATTAATTTTATAAAGAGAAGTAACCTTTGTCTAGAAAATGAGCAAATAACAGCGTCACTCTTAAAAGGTTAAGAAAGACCAGAAAGAGTAATACTCAACAGAGTTGGCATAAGTAATACACTACCAAATTGAAGTGCTTAGAGTTGGTTTTGGAATTACTAATTTTATAATTTGCCACCAAAACTTAAGGATGGAAAGACGTGTAACTGAAATCATCCCTAGCCCAGAGCAGTGGCATGCACCTGTAGTCTTAGCCACTCGGAGGCTGAAGCGAGAATCATTTGGGGTCAGGAGCTGGAGGCCACTCTGGCTTACACAGTGAGACTTCATCTCAAAAAAAGAGGAAGAATAAGGAGGAACAGGAAGTAGAGAGGAGAAGAGGAAGAGGAAGAAGAGGAAGAAAAGAATAATTTCCCTGGGAAATAAGCATAAATCAAGTAGATGGCCAGCAACCAGCCGTCTTCTCACTAAGGTAAACCTGCCATGACATTTGGAAAACACTTTGTTGTCAGACTTTAAACAAATGTCACTCTAGTGTCCTGGCAAATACTCAGATGGTGGTTGGACCATGTAATGACCAGTGCTGGGATCATTTAAATCCTCACTGGTGCAAGATCAAGAGATTAATTGTAAGTGGATTTCCAAAATCAATTAAAGGCATAATGTTTAAGTGTCTGGGAGTCACCCTCCTTTAGCCATGAACTAACGGTGTAAGACATGGCGGAGGATGGCTGGAAGGCTGGAGGACCTGAAGAGAGGACAGCAAGAATGACTGGAGATATCTCATCCTGAGCAAATCCTGCTTGAGGGAAAGTGGATTTGGGTAGCAGAAGGGGGGCAGTGGGCAATGGCACCCACAGGGAGAACAGTACACTGCTTATGGAGCTAGGTATGGCCTCAGACACTCCAATCGAACCTGCTCAAGTGACAGGAAGTAGACAAAGTTTAGACAAACAGAGTAACTCGACCAACACATACTCCATCATTTACATGGCATGACAAATATCTAAAACTAATCTTCTATTTTCCTTTGGGCTTGGGTTTTGAAAGGAGAGAAGTTTATAGTCTGAGGGCAGTGGACCACCTTAAATGGACTTTCCTAGACTTTTGATAGAGATTATGGTGGTCTTTTTGGCAACTGAGGATGGGTAGGATTTGTCTGAGCCCCCATGGATAGTCTTGAACTACGTAGTACAAAATGTGAATGGTACCCAATAAACACTTGTTGAATGAACATGCCAAATGAGCGGATGGATGGAATGCTGGACCCAGATCTGCCTGGCTCCAGTGGCCAGGTACCAGTCAGCTTGGAGACTTACATAACAACTGCCACTGTGCCTGACCCATCAGGATTGCCCAACATCTGTTCAAAGTAAAGACACCTCAAAGCACATGAGAGTTGTAACTTGTCTATCCACACCTTATGTACAAAATCATGTCCTTCACAGAACTCCTTGGGATTTCAATAAGATGCTGTCCTACTGGAAGAGGGTAAGCATCAAGGACTTCAGACTCAGTGAAGGCTGGATGGAAGCAGGGAGCAATGGTTCCAGCTGCGTGACCTGGGATTTGAGACCCTGAATCAGCTGAGCCATGGGGAAAACAATGTGTATGATACAAACAGTATAGACAGTATAGATGCACTTGTTACAAAGAGTAACCAGGAATGCGAAGGTTGGCAATGAGGCACTAAATGTTTCTGCCCTTCTCCCTTCTACCTAATGTGCATGCTGAATACCTAACACCAATGAGACAGGGCTGGGAGATAAGGCCTCTAAGAAAGTAATTCATCCATGAGCCAACAGCGGGTGGGGGGGGGGCTTCATGTCTTTACATGTCCTTGTAAGAGGCCACCAGTCCCTGTCCCCATCCATCTGGGAAAGACCCTCTGAGGACACAGTAAGGATGTGCCATCTGCAGGCCAAGGAGAGAATCTTCACCTTGATTCCAGATGTGGCGAGGCTGAGGCGTGAAGCTACCTGACCTGATGTGGTATTTGGGAAGGGAATCCAAGCAGACTAACGCCACTGTAAAGTAAGGAAAGTTACTGTAATCTTAGGTGGAAAAAACTCCAAAATTAGCTCTCTGAATTAAATAACATGTTTGTCTTCTAATTCTAAATTCAGGCCAACCTCAAATACCTCTCTCTACTGGGTTAATTACGATTGCAGTGGAAATTTTATACCTCAACTGTTGAAATTAGCAAGGAAAGGGAAAGGACAGGGCCTTCCCAAGCCAGAGAGGGCTCAGCCGTGTTTAGGGCACTGTGGCCATCGACAGGGTCTCACCCCTAGAAACTGCATAACAGCTTCTGATGCTCAGGCACTCCACAGTGTAGGTGGAGCCCGTCAGCTAGGCAGTTTATGTCATCTGTGCATTCTTCATGGTGTTGCACTCAACAGGGCAAGAAAACCTTACTAAATATTTTTCTTTTCTTCTGTGCCGGGGCTTGAACTTGGGGAACTGTGCTTAAGAAGCAAACGCCGTCCACACCAAGCTCTGGCTCAAGCCTGCTTTAGTAAACATTTCTAAACATTTGCAGAAGCCTAAAAGGTTTATAAGGAGAAAAAAAAAAGACACACAAAACCACAACAACCCAACAAGTGTGGAGGCAGGAGAATTGGGAATCTAAGGTCGTTCTCAATATCGAGTTCAAGGCCACTGTGTTCTTCCTGAAGTCTGTCTAAATTTTGTTTTGTTTTGTTTTTCGAGATAGGGTTTCTCTGTGTAGCCCTGGCTGTCCTGGAACTCACTCTGTAGACCAGGCTGGCTTCGAACTCAGAAATCCACCTGCCTCTGCCTCCCAAGTGCTAGGATTAAAAGCGTGCGCCACCACTGCCCTGGTGACCAGAGGCATCTCCCAATACTAGTGCCTTGTATAATGGTATCCGTATGATGTCACCTTTATTTAAGGGTCAGAAATTAAGATTAGGGAGATAGAGGGCAAATCCTAAACCAAACCTGTCCTTGTGCCTCACTCCTAGAACATGGCTCTCACTCGGAGGCTCAGTTAGGGAGGAATGGTGACTTCTCTCCTGCTCGGAAGGAAGCCAACAGCCCTGCTGTGAGCAGCCCTGTGGAGACGCCCAAGAGGCAAGGAACAAAAGATAACCTCCAGTCTTCAGCATTAAAGGACTGAGGCTCCCAGTAACAGTCAGAGGAAATGCCTGTGCCAGTCTTCTTGTGAGACCATAGATGACTGAGGACTGCAGCTTTGTGCTAACCTCAGCCTCTCCTGGATCCCATAACCGTGCCCTGTTAGTTCACTCAAATGTTGTGTAACTTTGTTACACAACACTTGAAAACGGATACAATAACTCACACGTCCTTTTGTCAGATCCAAGTCACCCATTCTTTTTTTCTTCCATAACTACTATTAGTATCCCCATTTCACAGGCAGGAAAACTAAGACATGGGTGGGTAAATGTGCTCTTAACTGCTAGGCTACACTGCCTCCTTGTGGACCGGCCACACCAGGATTTCCAGAGACTGACTGACTTTTATACAACAGCATCCAAACAGGAAGCCGTGACTTTACACCCTGATGCTCCCAGCTCTGATGGTCTCCTGATCTTATATTTTGATGTATTTGGTTTCCCCAAAAGATACAGTGATGGATGGCCCTTGGATGTCAGCATCACTACATCTGGAATTAACTAAAACCCCAGCTGCTGGGCGATCTAGGCCATACCTTCTGGTGGTCGCCCTCTTAAAAGGACATGGGAGAAGGAAGCTTGTGCTTCCTGCCTGCTTGCCCTCACTCTCACGGGCAGGTTCACTTACCCTGACCCATTCCATGGGTGTTAGAGTCCACTTCTTTGGGATTCCAATGTGGACTGAAAACCAATCGGCATCTCTCTAGGACCTCCCTATGACTCCAGCACCAGATTGGGGCTGCTGAGACATCTGGTCTTGGGGACAATTCTGTTCCTTGAACAGAACCCTGACTAACACAAATACACAGGAAGCATTTTTACTATCTACTGCTATGGAGAAGCCAGCTATTGCTTCCAGACACGGCTTCCTTCTTGTCACCTCTGCATCTGCAGGTTCTGATAGTCATTAGTATTTACAAAGGGAAAAGTTACTTCGCACAACAGAATTGGATTTCAAAGGGCTAGAACTCCCCACAGTTCTGAAAATGGATACTAATGACCGCACGACACAAAAATAACGCAGGGTTCTACGCTACACACACACACACACACACACACACACACACACCACTGTTGCACGGAGCAAAGCATTCACAGAGCTAAGCAAACCAGCCCCTCACTGACTGGTACTCAGGAGTAGATTGTGTTTTCTGGTCACAGTTTTTAAAAGAAGGGCACAGCTTGAGCTATAAACACAGGAGACAACAGCCTCCCCTCTCCTGCTCTATCACGAAGCCTATTTTTCTGTCACCTTATGTAACTGTCCTGAGCCTTGAAGAGTCTGTAGTTACGGCTTCAGCTATGAAGAGTGCTGCGATTAAGATGTGTGGTGGACTGACTTGTTGGGGAACGGGGTGGTAGGGAGACTAAAAAATTAAGGAAGGAAAACAAAGTGTGGCTATAAAAAGCATCATCCTACTTCGTAAAGGGTCAGAAATTCTAAAATCAAGGAAAGAGTGGGTAAACTCTCAACCAAACCTTGCACCTATTTAATGTGGGTTTTACAGATAATACAGTATTCCACCACACCCGAGGCCAAACCACAGCAGGGAAAACTTGACCAAGATTGAGTCTGAGAGAACACGGCTTTGCCCCCACATAGGCTGAAGTGTGAGAAGGACCTGGAACCACCAGGACTCCCAAGTCTTCCTCTCCAGCTAGGATACCATGTTCCCAGCATGCTACACGGACTGACTTGGATGGAAACAGGCAGAATCGTGGCCGGGGATGTTCCATCTTGGAGTGGAAGTTGTGGACACTGGCTACTACTCCAGAGCCCCCAACATTTCAACCATCAACTTGCCATTGAACGTAGACTTGCATCCAAGTCTATGGTCTGCCCTTGGGGATGGAATATAAGGGTAAAAGGAAGGATGGTGGCCCATCCTTAGAGTAAACTGGGGCTCCCTAAATTAAACATCAATTCCTAAACACACAGGCGTCCCGCTGACAGCAATGATCCTGCTTAGGCTTCCAAGTCACTGGCAAGGAAAGGGAACCTCAGGTCCAGAACCTGACTTCCATTACTGGCTAGAAGAAAGCAAGGCGCAGGCGGGCTGGATATCTGCTGAGTCGTGGGACCAGTTACTCAGCGTTCTCTTTAAATCCCTCAATGCCTCTTTCTCTCTCCCACTACCTTTACTCCCCACGGGGTTTCACTCAGGCTGCACCCCAACTCACAACTCACTATGTTCTCCAGGTATCAGGCAAAAGACAATCCTCCTGCTTCAGCAGCTTTGCACTGACATTACAAGCAGGAGCTAAGACCCAAACCCCTTCCAGCTGAGCAGGAGGCGGTGCTTCTCAGTCTTGACTAAGAGAACCACCCACAAGTCATTCCCAGCTCCCACCCTGAGAATGGAATTAGTTTGAAGTGTCAGAGGACAAGGGAATTTCTCAAACCCTCCCGGGGGATTCTGGAGGCTGGGGGAGGGGTGGTGAGGTAGCTCCGTAGGCAAATACTTGTTACCTGCAAGCCTTATGATCGACTTTGAGCCCCACAGAAACCAGACGCACTGGCTCACATCTAACCCCACGGCTACTACAGGGGAAGCACACTGAGGCTTTCTGGCCAGCTGGCTGGAAGTCTGCAACGCCTCAGGGATGTGAGAGATTCTGCCTCAAATACATGGTGGGAGGAAAGAACAGGCCCCCAAAAGATTCCCTGACGTCACATGTGTATTTTCATTCTCTCTCTCTCTCTCTCTCTCTCTCTCTCTCTCTCTCTCTCACACACACACACACACACACACACACACATACACAGTTTTTAAAACAGATTCCAAGGTTACAGGAACCGTCAGAATCTCCCTTTTTGGGGAGGGTCACATTTGTAGAGAAGTTACACTTTCTCTCTCAGAGGGATGGTTCTGGCTAACTGAGAAACAATCCGCTTGTGCAAGGGCCATCCTAGGCCCCCTTGAACTGACTCCTCACCAAGTAACTGTCTGCATCCACACTGTCCCCAGAGGCCTCCTCCAGACCCTGGAAGGCAGATCCTGCCCGTGGGTCTGGCTTGGGCTCCGCTGGATCAGGGACGGCCAGGCTCTTTAGCACCAAACTTCACATCTTCAGATCTATGCACGTGCCAGGCAGCTCTCACAGGGTTTCCAGCCACAGTGCTTCCTCTCGGAGCTCCAGTCTGTAGTGGCTGCTCACAGCTACTGGTCTGGTGGATATCTCCTGTGGAACTCCTGAGGCCAGCCCAGTTAGCTAGTTCTAAAATCAGACATCCTGAGCCGCCAGTGTGCAACCCCGTAAGGACCTGGCTGCCACTGGGCCTGTCACCTGTCGCTACTACTTGATTCTCTTTTACATCCCGTGCTGGCTCTTCTGCCAGCCCTCAGTACCTTGAGGTTTCACATGCACAGGTTCAGGCAATCTAGAATATCTCTCTCTCTCTCTCTCTCTCTCTCTCTCTCTCTCTTTTCATAAATAAAAATTGCATTCACAAGAACAGGCACATACCTTTCCTTCTTGTCATTAAAAAAAAAAATAAAACAGTATAACAACTATTTATATACATTTACAACTACCAGGTATCATAAGTGGCCTAGAGATGATTTAAAGTACATGGGAGGATATGCATATATTATGCATACACTATATCATGTATACACTATATTATGCATATGCTAAATTATGCATATGCTGTTATGCATATGCTATATTATACATATGCTATATTATGCATATGCTATATTATGCATATGCTATATTATGCAATGCTATATTATACATATGCTATATATACAAGCTCCTACTGTTTTACATAGAAAACTTTGCCATGTGTAGATTTTAGTATCAGAGGGATGTCTGTGGCATAGCTGTGCTCAATAGTACCTCCTTTCATGTGCTTCTTGCCTAAGGCCTGTCCATCTCCACACCCTCCGGAATCCAAGCTCTATGAAAGTGACAAGCCTGGCAAGCTCACCACTTCCTCCTCTGAGTCTGAAACCACTTCTGGAAACTAGCACCAGTCATTAGCAATCACCACCTTATCATTCCAGAGAGTGTCCCCGCTGTTCACTGGATGCACAGCAACCATCTCCTTCCTCCCTCAGACCTCTATTCCCCCAGCACACCTCCTCCTTAGAGCACCGTCATCGCCTTCTGCTACATCTGATATTTACCTGTTCTGTTTCCCTCAATCAAACATGTCAGCAAAGCTTCCAGCCCCTGGCACTGAGTCCACATGTCAATGAAGTGTAGCTGAAGGTTGCTGCCAAGAGAGACACCACTGTGTCTTGGTTATTTATAATTTATACGGCCATTTACTTTCAGAGAGGATTTACAATTGGCCATGTACACTTCAGGACAGCCTGTGTAGAGCAACAATTGTCACAGCTCAGAGGCTTTCTGTCTCTCTCTGCAGGCTGAGCTCTGGCCAGCACTTCAAACCTTTTTCAGGGATCTCAGGCTCTCTTTTTGCCTGAAGCAAGCTCAGTTCAAAGTGAGACTGCACTTGCCTAAGTGCCTGGTATCTGGGAAGAGCACTGTCTAAGGCTCTGCCCACTTGGTCAGCCACTCATGTCGACTTTTATTAAGATTCTGTTGTGATGCTGTTCTGGGATCTGAAGATACAGCAGAGAATAAAATTGCTTTTTTGCCTTTAGGGCAAGTGCTGGATGAATTATCACCTGAAGTGGCCAGGGGGGCTGTTCCTTGCTGCTGGGGGTTTAGCCCCTACCCTGCATTTACTAGATAGAGGAGGGGTGCACCTCATTCATTGGGAGGATGGAGGAAACAGGCATGACTCACGGTTCATAAATACACTACGCTCTGCATTCTCAATCTGCACTATTGGAAGAAAAGCCAGTGTTTGGGTGAGGATCCTGGTTGCTCATTATCTTGCGGTTGATTGGCCAGTTTTGGTTGAATGGTGTTGGAGGAAAGCCTTTCCTAAGCCTTTAAGATATTTAGTTCCTTAAAGAGGTGACATGCCACCACCAGGGACACTCAGTACACTGGGAGTTGTTCCTTCCTCGCCCAAATCCACACAAATTTGACACCCTGGGAAGGAGATGGGGCAGGTATGAGTAACCAACCATGGCACTGGAGAGGAGGAATTGATTTCAAATCTTCAGCGATCCTGTAGAACAAGATCTGCGCTATGTAGGAGGTGCAAAAGGAAGCCCGCCTCCAGAACCAGCGACCCCTGGATCAGGGCTGCGGCCTGTCCCGGCCCCACCCGCGCCCCGCAACAAGTGTCTGCCCTCCCAACCCCCGCGACGGCGGCCCGGTCCTCACCCGGCACAGGCCGTCCACGAACACGCGCGGGTCCAGGTGGCAGGCGATGGTGGCGCTCGGCAGGTCCTGCAGATCCACCTCCTCCATCTCGCAGTCGATGAAGCTCCAGTCGCCGCCGCCGCCCCCGTCCCCCTCGGCAGCGGCTGAGAAGGGCGCGAAGGGCCGCAGAGTCACCCTGCGGGGCGCCCGCGCCTCGACCGCCTCCGCCACCTCTCCGAGCCCCGGCCCGGCCACGCCGTCCTCCATGCCCGGCGCGCGCTCTCTCGCTCCGCTTCGCTCGGCTCGGCGCCGCGGCCGCCGGCTCCCGCTTCACCCTCTCGGGGTCACCGCGGCTCCCGGACGCCGCCTTCCAGCGCCCGCCCAGTCCCCCTCCGCCTCACGCGGGAGGGGCGACCAGCCTGCGCCCGCCGGCCTTGAGTCCTGGCTCGCGCGGAGACCAAGAGCGTTCCCTTTAAGGTCGGCCCACTCGGGCCATTAAGTCCCGCCTTTCCTATAGAACAGACCAATGATACAACAGGATTTTTGTCACGTGAGTTTCACTCTGCCGCCCTAAGCCTGAAGCCTTAGAGCGGCCATATTTGTTAGGGGCAGAGGCCTCTGGCCACTTCTGCTTTTCTGACAGCTGGCGGTGCCTGTTGAAGGACACAAGCCGGGTGTTAGCCTGCGGGACGGTAGCCCGGGAGGCAACGCTTCTGCGATTCCCACGCGGCGACGTTTGGAAACACGCAGCCAACTTTGAAGGACTTAAACTAAATCTAGTTAGAGGTTGCGTTCGGTCGGTAGACATTAGCAGTGCTTAGATACTTAGTGCATATTACCGTGGAATCACAAATAAGATTTAAATGACACCGTGGTATGGCTTTATGTTTATACTTCAACGTATTATTTATTATGTCACCGTCCAATTTTTAGATAATTAGAAGCATTCTAGCACAAAAATGAGTGGGTTTCAATAATTATTTTCATACATATATTGTGTATTTGTGTATACACAGATACCACTGTATTTTGCTCACATCTGTCTCCTGTTGCCCTCCCTTGTGCTCTTTCTCCAATTCTGCTGGCTGCCTCGCTTTCCTCTAAAACTTCCCTTTCTGCTTTAGAATCTCAAGGGGGGAAAAAAAGCCATGTGTATCAATGACTTTTCTGTTACTATGATAAAATACCATGATCAAGGCAATTTATAAAAGAGTTTATTAGAGTTCAATATAGAGTCCCAGAGGAATAAGAGTCCATTGTGGTGGGTAAGTAATAGGAATGGCAGCTGGAGCCAGATGCCAACCACAACCATGGAGCAGAGACAGCAAACTAGAAACAGGTTGAGCCTGTATGCTATCAAAGCCCACCCCCAGTGGCTCACTTCCTCCCTAAACCTCCCCCAAACAGTGCCACTAACTGGGGACCAATGTTTAAATGCCAGAGTCCATAGAAGACACTTCTTATTCAAACCATTGTGTACACTAGGACAGAGGATCTCAATCTGTGGGACTTGAACCCTTTGGAGGTCCAACAACCCTGTCAGAGGGCTTGCATATAGATGTCCTAAATATCAGATATTTAGACTACAGTTCCATAACAGTAGCAAAATTGTAGTTATGATGTAGCAACAGCAAAATAATTTTCTAGTTGGGGGTCACCACAATATGAGGAACTGTATTAAAGGGTCACAGCATTAGGAAGGTTGGGAACCATTGCAGTAGGACATGAGACAAGACATTGGGCCTTGGATTGGGGGGATTCATTAAAGGGAAACAGGACCTCAAGTGAGCACTATGCCTGGACAACTCATCAGAGTGAAAACTACTGTGTGTTTCACCTTTCTGTTAATTGTAATAGGATACTTATTCTGCTACATTGTATTCACAGTGGAGCTCCGTGATTAGGCAGTAGAAGAGGAGGTGGAGCTGGGAAAGAAAGGGAGAAAGGGGAGGGGAGAAAAAGAGGAAGGGGAGGGAGAGATAGAGGAAGGGGAGGAGAAAGGAGGCTATCAGCCATGGAGAACCACGGGTCGAAAGCGTCCTGGATAGCAACGTCTATCAAAAGGTTAGATATTGGGTAACAACTCTAATTGTGTGGGCATCTTGTTGATTGAGCATTTCTAAATATATAAATCCTTTAGATAATCATTAAGCTTTAAGAGTCTCATTTCTACCGGGTACTGCGAGGATGGCAGATATTGTCTGGGTTCAGCCGAGCTTTGTGGATGCAGCGTGGGGGATTGGCAGAGCCATTTCCCATGCTGTCTTCTCATGGGTGCCAGGGCCTGCGCATCTAGCTAGCCGGAGCCCTGGTCAGAGCCGAGAAACAGCAGGAACATGGTGGCTGCCTGGGAACAAGCTGGACTGGGCAGTTTTCTAAATATCACCCCTACAGTTAGTTACCTGCAGAGTGATGGAGATCCTTCATTTCTAATTAAATGAGGTCATATGGGGAAGAATTCAGTATGTGCTCTGTAAATGGTACCTCTGCTTGTGCAGTTAGGTTCTTGGGGGAATGTTGAGTTAGGTCTGTATTTTCTCCTAAAGCAGACACACCATCTAGTCAAGAAGTGGATCTATTATCATAAAATGTACACCCAACTAGAGCTGAGATTTATTCAAAGTATGCCATGTGTAAGGCATACTGGGGTTGTTATGATGCCCTTGTGAATAGAAGAGAAGAAATAATTCACAAAGCCCTGAGGGTGTGAGAATGGGGAGAAAAAGAACTGTCTCAGGCCTGTCTCCTGGAAAAGAAAATCTAGAGTTACCATGTGACCCAGAAGTTCTTCTTTTAGGTCTAATCCAAAGAAAAATAAAATCATGCGGCCACACACAGACCCGCAGATGACAGCTCCTGGCATCAGTGTTCATGCTGATGTCATTCATATAAAGAATTGGAATAGCCCGTGAATGGACGCACCAGGAGAGCATCTGTACCGGGAGAGCATCTGTACCGGGAACGGGTCCACACACAAAGGAAAGAAGTATTAATATTGTCACTCCCATGATGAATCTTGGAGACATGATGCTAATGAAAGAAGAAGTCACTCACAAAATGGCATATATGAAATGTCCAGATCAGGCAAATATACAGAGACAGAATAATCGGTGGCTGCCAGGGACTGATGGGAGGGAAATTGGGATTGACTGAAAATGAGTCACAACTAAAACTGATTGTGGTGATGTCTGCCCGACTCCTTGTATATTGGAAAAATCACTTGGTTGTGCTTTAAAGGGTAAATGTTAAAGCAAGTGATTGTCTCGTCATAGCCAGTATTTTTAAAATAGAGTATGATATGATAAAGGCCATGCAGGATTAGATTGAAGTTCAGCAGAGAGGACAACATCACAGAACCCTCTGCAAACCCCAGCCAGACATTCTGAAAAGGATAACAAAAGGAACGAGGCCCCGGTTTTGGAAAAACAACACCCAGCCAACCAGTTGCTGGGTGGGTCTGTCGTATTCATCCTTGGGACAGGGCGTTGTTTTGTGGCTGGCTCACTCTATCTAAGCCCTTCATGGCACACAGAGCAGGCCTGATGGGCAAAGACAGTGAGGGGAGAGAGCACTCCATGGAGACAGAAACCCAATATGTGGTCAAGTGTACCATCCCAGCTGGCTCTCTGTGGCAGCTTTGAGGCAGGAGAATTGGGTACAACCTCAGACAAGTGGCAAGGACAATGTCATCTGTAGCTAGTTTTAGAGTGCTAATGGTCACTAGTAAGATGTGAATGAAGAATATTCCTGCTTCGTCCTCCCTGGGCAGCCAAGCAAAGTGAGAGTGCTAGTTCTTAGATCATCAGCCAAGTCCCCTCAAGGTCCCACCCAAGTCCCACATGGGTGGTCGCCCGTCTCTCTGTCTCTCTGTCTGTCTTTATCTCTCTCTGTCTCTCTCTGACTATCTCTCCTCTCCCCCTCCTTCCCTCCCTGTCTCTCTCTGCCTCTCTCTGTGTCTCTCTGTCTCCCTGTCTCTTTCCTCCCCCCCCCACCCCCTGTCGTTCCTCTGTGCTATGGGCACATGAAGAACAGAAAAGGATTTGGGATCTCCTGAAGCTGGAGTGACAGATGGTTGGGAGGCTCCTCGTATACCTGCTGGGAACTGAACTTGGGTTTCCTGAAAAAGCAGCGAGTAATCTTACCTCTAAACAGCCATCTCTTCAATCCCAGACAACTTTTTTTTTTTTGCTTTTAATGTAATAGTCCATGCATGCATCTGTAAGCCAGCTCACATCCTCAAACATAGGGGCTCCTCCTGCAGTTTCCTAGCGCAAAGG
The DNA here is from genome assembly GCF_004785775.1 of Grammomys surdaster. Taxonomy (NCBI): domain Eukaryota; kingdom Metazoa; phylum Chordata; class Mammalia; order Rodentia; family Muridae; genus Grammomys; species Grammomys surdaster. The sequence goes on from NW_021620926.1 coordinate 6,661,036, forward strand.
GAGGCACTGTGCACCCGTCAAAGGGCTTTCCCTCGAGCAAACAGGCAGCAAGCAGAACCCAGCCCTTCTCATGCTCTCTTGGCCCTTTTTGGTTCCACAGCAAAGGAAAAATGGAGGGGTCTAAAGAGACATGACCAAAGGGTAGAGGAGAAGAAAAATAAGGCAAAGAAAAAGAAGAGGAAAAGTGAGGAGAGCAGGAGCTAGTAAGAGGAAGGAGCAGAAATAAGGATCCCAAGAGAAAGTTCAGCCTCCCTCCACAGGCTACCCTTCCGTGGCACACTCGGACACACCCAAACCAGCTCTGGCAGCATGCATGTTAGGCAAAGCCTCTTAAATGCCAGGTCAAAATGTTGTATACAAATAGGACAAACATCCTGCCTTTCATACCTGGGTAGCCATCCTTCTTGTTCCCCACAGGAAACATATTTGATAATAAAATGTTCCATGTCTCTTTGCACTTAGACTGTAGCATTTTCTAGTCACTGGAACTTTCACCGTGCCTTTTAAATTGGAGCTTAATTAAGCTGTGCCTTATGCTTCCAGTGACACTATCTGTATCAACAATCAATAGCTGTTCCCAAAGAGGTAAAAATAGACAGTGAAGCTGTCAACAGCACAGGCAGAAACGAAGTGTGACACATCCCCGGAATAAACATAATCGGCCATTTCTGAAGGGGAATCAACTGAACTTGGAGGCCACCTTCTTAGAGAACATGCTACCATAAAGCATCAAGGATTCTCCAGGCACCTTTTTTGGCTTGATAACTGTAACCCTTTTACTGGCTGCCACCATGGAACATCAACTCTTCCTAGTGTCTGACTAGAGAGATTTCCTTTCTTACTGGCACCAGACTTGGTGCTTGCAGGTGATTTGATCCAGATGGAAAGGAAGAGATGAAGAACTACTCATGTTTTCTCAAATAGGGTAGGAGTGTTTTAGTTGGTATACCCCCCTTCCTGTCACTCACGTCTCCCCTTATGCTTATGTTGGCCATGACAACTACCTAGTATGATGGTTTGTATATGCCCAGACTAGGGAGTGGTACCATTAGGAGGTGTGGCCCTGTTGAAGTACGTGTGGCCTTGTTAGAGGAAGTGTGTCACTATGGGTGTGGCCTTTAAGATCCTCATTCTAGCTGCCTGGAAGTCAGTCTTCTCCTAGCAACCTTCAGATGAAGATGTAGAACTCTCAGCTCCTCCTGCATCATGCCCACCTGGATGCTGCCATGTTCCTACCTTGATGATAATGGACTGAACCTCTGAACCTGTAAACCAGCCGCAATTAAATGTCCTTTATAAGACTTGTCTTGGTCATGGTGTCTGTTCACAGCAGTAAAACCCTAACTAAGATGCCTAGTATAATAAGAAAGGAGGCTTAGCACACCACGGTTGGTTATGTTGCTCCTAGCACCTGCCTCTCCCACCACCCCCTCCCCCTGTTATGCAGAAGCGCCCACAAGGGATACATCAGCCTGCTCATGCCACGTGAGACAGTTCTTCCTACCACACGTTCGGTTGCTTTCTAGTCTGTTCTGGAGACTGAGGGGGCCGTGTGCAGAAGGTATTTGTTGAACATTTACTAAATGAACCAATGACAGTCCTGCACAGTCTGAGAAATTATAAACATTTTCAGATTTTACCTAGAGCAGAAGGTACCTTGCTGACTTCTTGAATGTTCCAAAGATTGCCTAACTGATAAGACTCTAACCAACTCAGAGTTTTCTAGTTTGTTACTACACACAAACGAACCAAAACATCAGGCGATTTATTTTGTTTGTGTTTTGCTTTGTTTGTTTATTTCATGCACATGTGTGCAGTGTTTGTGTCTGTGTGAAAGTTGAATGTGAGTAGCTGCATGTTTGTGTGGATCCACATGTATGCACATGGGTGTGTATTCATGTGGAGGCTCAAGAATGATGTTAGGATTCCTTCTCAATCATTCATCCACATATACATTGAAGCAGGCTCTCTCAATCAAACCTAGAGCTTGTCGATATGGCTAATCTCCAAAGCCAACTTTCTCTGGATATCTGCTGCCTCTTCTAGGTGAAATAGCTACCATGGCTATCCAACACTCATGTGGATTCTGGGAGCCCATTATCCAGCCTGCATTCTTACAACTGGAGTGCTTTAAGCACTGAGCTAAGTCCTCAGCCATATATATATATATATATCCCTTAAGGTCTGTATTAGTTAGGGTTTTATTGTTATTGCTGTGAGAAGACACCATGACCATGGCAACTATTATAAAGTAAAACATTTCAGTGGTGCTGGGTTCAGTTTCTGAGGTTTAGTTCACTATCATCATAGTGAGAAGTATTGCATCATGCAGACAGACATGGTGATAGAGAAGGAGCTGAGAGTTCTGTGCCTTGATTTACAGGCAGCAGGAGGAGACTGTGTGCCACACTGGGCAAACTTGAACGTATATGACCTCAGAACCTGTCACTATAGTGACACACTTCCTCCAACAAGGCCACAGCCACTCCAACAAGGCCACACCTCCTAATAGTGCCACTCCCTATGGCCAAGCTTTTAAACACAGGGAGTCTATGATGCCATTCTTATTCAAACCACCACAAGGTTTCTTTTCTTTTCTTTCTTTCTTTCTTTCTTTTTTTTCTTTTTCTTTTTTTTTTTTTTTTTTGGTTTTTTGAGACAGGGTTTCCTCTGTGCAGTCCTGGTTGTCCTGGAACTCACTCTGTAGACCAGGCTAGCCTCGAACTCAGAAATCCGCCTGTCTCTGGCTCCCAAGTGCTGGGATTAAAGGCTTGAGCCACCACCACCCGGCCACAAGGTTCATTCTTAAAATTCATCCCTTAAAAGCTCGGGTAGTTTTGATGACCTCTATCACATAATTAACCCAGGGGGAAACAGCTGTCCATTCAGTTTGGAGGAGGCCACTAACTGTTTGCATTTCTCTTCATTTGCATTTGGACACAATGCAGAGTCTTTGCTGGTCAGGATTCTTCAGGTTTCAAAGAACAGAAATCCTGTTTTTAGAGAACAGGAATCTCTGAGAGTAGCTCCCCAGTTACTTTTCTCTTTGTTATAGCCAAATACCTGCTGAGAAGCAATGTGAAGGAAAGGAAATTTATTGGGGCTCCTAGTATGAGGGGTGCAGTGTGTTGAGGCAAGCACTGTAGTGCTTGTAGTGCTGGCAGGCAGCCACTTCCTGACAACTGACTGAGAAGCAAAGAGGAAACCAGAAGCAGGCCAGGCCATAAGGCTCAATCCACACCTCAACATCAGACCAGTCCTCTGGTTAGGCCCCATCTCTTGAAGATTCTATAATCTCCCAAACAGCACCACCATGTTGGGGACCAACTATTCAAGCACATGAACTATAAGGGACAATTTACATCTAAACCAGAAACCATGCCACCAGTTTAAAGAGATTTTTTTATGAAGAGGTTTATATATGCTTAGACTTAAACACAGGAAACACACACACAGACACAGAGAGAGAGAGAGAGA
>NW_021620926.1:6669512-6703324 GCF_004785775.1 Grammomys surdaster
CTCTCCCTCTCCCTCTCCCTCTCCCTCTCCCTCTCCCTCTCCCTCTCTCTCTCTCTCTCTGCTGTGGTGCACATGTGGAGATCAAAAGACAACTTGCAGTTGTTTCTCTCCTTCTCCACGTGAGTTCTAGAGTTGGAGCCGAGGACATCAGATTTAACAAGTGCCTTGCTTAGCCATCTTGCTGGTCCCTAGGCTGGAATGCTCCTGGTGGTTTCTGGAAATATGCTAGTATTCTAGTGCCTTTCTGGGCGGGAGAGATGAGTTCTTTGGGTTCTGACTGGTATGTAGGGTGGAAACTTTGGAGGGCAACTCTGGGATTAGGGGGTTGGGACCCAGAGCTCAAGGCTAGGAGACCATTTAAAAGATGGTTTGAGTGCGCCCCCTACAGGCTTCATGCGTTTGGACACTTGATGCCTGGCTCATGGCACTGTTTTGAAAGTCTGGGGAACATCTGGGGGCTTAGCTAGACGAGGTAAGACTGCAGGGGCTTGGCTGAAGATCTCACACTGGGCTCCTAGCCTGTGATTTCTGTCATGTAACAAGCCATGTTGAATGGTCCTGGATGGAATCTATGTCTTCTTCACCATGCTGGACCTTCTCCTCCTTAAACAACTAGCCAGAATAAATAAGTGTCTCTCTTAACTGCTTCTCTCCATTACTCTGTCCCAGTGATAAGAAAAGTACCTAATAGAGGTGCCCCTACCACGTAGATGGGAGACACACCGGACAAGAAACAGAGATGGCAAAATATAAAATATAAAATAAAAAGCCACCTTCATCTTGGCTTCCAGTCAGCCACCTGACTCTAGTGAAATGTGGCCCCTGGTTAGGCAGTAGCTGATTGGTGTCACTTTGCATTAGCAGAGGAAGGTGCCTATCTTAAAGGGACTCTGGGAGGGCTTAATCCCGTGCTCTGAGGTGTGACCAGGCTTCTAACTCTCAATATGAGTTTCCTAAGGCTGCAGGAGATGCAGTACCACCAGCTGGGGGCAGGGAAGGCTGAACCGATAACATTCCCCCTCTCCCCTCCAGCTCTGGGGACCACAGGATTAGGTCAGACCCACAAGACTGGGCTCCCTTTGAGGTCTAAACCAAATTGCTTCCTGCCTCTTGCAGCTTGGGGCAGCCCCTAGTTTTTCTCCGTTTGCAGACCATCATTCTGTCTCCGTCTCTGACCCTCTCCTCCATGTGTCTTGGGTTCCAAGCCTCTTTTCTATAAGGAAGTAGATTTAGCCTCTCCTTTCATCCAGTAGGACCCACTTTAAGTTGATCACATCACAAAGATCCTTCTTCCAAATCAGGTCAGAGTTAAAGGTATTAAGAAGTTAGTGTTTCCCTCAACATTGAACCCACAGGCCCCTCTGGGTCCTGTTTTTGGAGCAATCCACCTGAGTGACCTCCTCTGCTTATGTGGCAGCCACATTTGGCTTCTCATGTTTCCAAAAGCTGCCTGTGTCTTCTTAGGCTTAGGGTCCCACACCACAGAGTCCCTGTGTTTGCCACCTGGTCTCTTTCTCTTCTTTCATTTTCAAAGGACATGGAGGATCATCACATTAGCCCTGCCAGGAGAGTTCAGATCTTTTTAAAGTCAGTTGATTCACACTGGTCACTTTATATACAACTTTAACTTTTCTTTGCCACGGAGAAGTTCCAGGGACCTAGGCATGATCATGCCAAGGTCATCCTACCCAAAACTACAGGCAAGTTGACATAAGTGGTGGCCTTTCTTCAATTTTAAATTTTTAAATTATGTTTTTGTGTGTACGTATGTGTCTCTGTGTGTATGTCTTGTGTGTGTCTGTATGTATATGTGCCAATGAGTATGTCTGTTTGTGTGTTTTTGGGTGTGTGTCTGTATATCTCTGTGTGTATGTGTCTATGATCTTTCTCTCTTTCTCTCTCTTTCTCTGTGAGTCTACGTGTGTCTATGTCTGTGTGTCTTTCTGTGTGTATCTGTATTGTGTGTCCAAATGGCAGATACCTGCATCTTGCCCACAGTGCTACTGAGGCCACTGCTGCTGCAGACCTGGATATGGAGTAATGATCCATGATAAATGTCTTTCTGTGCTCTGAACCCGTGTTCACCATGCTGCCTGCTGGTTACAAATCTGCTTCCCAGGTACCTGGATGGCAGGAAATAGCATCTTGGATAGTAGCCCAGGGTGCCCCAGGATCACTGTGGGAGTCCAAGGATGAGATACTTTCAGCAATAAGAAGGCCAAGGGGTTCAAGGGAAGAAGGAAGTCTCACATTGAAACCTGGCCCTGTCCCACCATAGTAGACAGATACAAACATCAGTTTCAGCCCCCATACTGAGGTGACCACTACTCTGATGACCTAAAAAGGGGATAAAGGAGTGAGCAACGTGGAGAGAGAGTGTAAGAAATAGGTGAGTTCTCTTCAGAGCCTTTGTTCATCTCTGACTGCATATATACACAGTGGGACCCAGAGATGACGTGTGTACTGGCTGGTTTTGTGTGTCAACTTGACACAGCTGTTGCCGGCCAGTGGCCATAGTCAACTGGGTTCACCTGAAAGAGAGGCTGGGAATGGAAGAAGGGACAGGAGGGTGGGAAGAGATGAAGCCAGGATAAAGGTCTCTGATCGAGGCTCAATGCTTTAATGTTCATCTTTCAATTTAAAGGGGAAGCCCCACCTCCACCACTGAACCCCTTCTTGCTTCAGCCCAATGTGGGTGAGGGGAATCCATCCTTAATCGCAGGCCGGAGGTGTCTCAAGGCAAGCAGTGGTCTATTCATCTCAGCTCCTGTAGCAGGTCGTGGGTCTGCCAAAGTGGTCCTATTGTTTTGGTCTGCTGTGGTAAACAAGGTCTCTCAGGCCTGCTCAAGGCTGGGGGAAGGACACAACAAGCTAGAGTTATCACAGAGAAAGCAGCTTTCCTTGAGGAAATGCCTCCATGAGATCCATCTATAAGGCATTTTCTCAATTAGTGATCAAAGGAGGAGGGCCTAGCCCATTGTGTGTGGGCCCATGCCTGAGCTGGTAGTCTTGGGTTCTATAAGAAAGCAAGCTGAGCAAGCCAGGGGAAGCTAGCCAGTAAGTAACATCCCTCCACGGCCTCTGCATCAGCTCCTGCTTCCTGACCTGCTTGAGTTCCAGTCCTGACTTCCTTTGGTGATGAACAACAATGTGGAAGTGTAAGCTGAATAAACCCTTTCCTTCCCAACTTGCTTCTTGGTCATGATGTTTGTGTAGGAATAGAAACCCTGACTAAGAGAACGTTTAATGAGCATACCCAGTGGATCAGGTAAAAGATGTAGGTGGAATATTTCCTACCAGCTGGTATGGATGAGCTGAGAAGAATCATCCATGGTGAGACAAGGATAGATTTCAAGCCTCCAGAGCATCAAGGGCACAAAGAAGAAGCCACTGTAACAGGATGTATTCAGCCCTGCATCCCAGCAGTCCCAAGTCGGAAAGGCTCTGACAAGTGGCTGATTTATTGACTCATCTAACTATAAGTCTGCAGAAAACTCAGACCTCAGGGCTGACCAAACCCAGTGGGGGCTCCAGCTTCATTTCCCATGAGTCCCTAGACACAGCCTTTCTATGAGATGGATACAATGTTTGCCTCTAGACACAGTAGCATCCAAGGACTGAGAGGCATTTTCTTGTGTGGTTTTCTCTGAAGAGCAGAGCAGTTTTTACCAGATCACTCCTCCATTTCAGCAACCTTCTGCTCTTGGCCAGTCTTTAATGCCTCCTGGCTATGCTGCATGAGGAGACACAGTGACCAGAGAAGTTACCGAGATGTCAGGGAAAGCATTGGACTTACCTCCAGATGAGCATTAGAGTGTTCAACAAACATTCTAGCAAGGACTGAGGATGTAGCCACGTTAGTAGGGTGCTTGCTTAGCATGCTGGGAGTCCTGGGTTTGATTGGCAAGACTTTACAACCAGGCACAGCGATACATACTTCTAATCCTAGCACATAAGAGGATCTGAAGTTCATGGTCACTCTTTGGCTGAGGAGGGAGTTTGAGAGCAGTGTATCCTCATGAGAATTCATGGCAAAGTTACAAAGACTGGATTTTACCTGTATTAATTTATTTCATCTTTGTAGTGTCTTTCCCATGACACTTAGGATCTCATAAAACACTTCAAGCAAGCATGAATGGTTGACAGCTCATATCCTTTCCTCAGGATAGCCTGACAATGGTCATTTTAGAACACTTGATGAGCACCTGCTGTCACCATGATATAGGTAACTATATGATGGTCTAAGGGCTCTCTCAGACATGGTGGTCAGAGTAGGTGACCATTAAGAAACACAGCATCTGGGGAACAACATAGGAAAAGAGTATATCAGAAAACTCCAGAACTCTGCTCAGATGGCCCATCACTGCCACAAACCAGAACCCTCAGATAACACAGGAACCAAAATTATCTCAGAGAGTCAAAAGGGAGAAAAAAAAATCTCTTTCTGAGTGTTAGATATGTTTTGGAAAGAGTAAGTTGCCAATAGATACTGTGTCAGGAAATGACCAGTGAAATCAAATATTATGGTCTTGGTTTCTTTCCTTGTTGCTGTGATAAAACACTGTGACATATTTGGAGAAAGGGCTCACTTTAATTCACAGTTAAAGGTCCACTCCATCATGGCAGGGAAGTCAAGACAGCAGGAAGTTAAAGCAACCAGTAATACACATCCAAAACAGGAAATAGGTGAATCTGGGCTGTCTGCTCAACTCCCTTCCCATTTCGAAAGATGGGATCCAGTCCTGGGAATGGTGTCGCCCACCCTGAGCATTCACTCTCAACTCAACTAATTTAATCAAGCTAACCTTTGCCCCACCACAGGCATGCCTATCGGTCCATCTCCTGGGTGAATCTAGCTTGTCAAGTTAACAATTAACATAACTATCTCAAATACTTCAAGGGTTGAGAAATACTAAGTTAGCCAGTTTGTCTCTTGACCGGGAACTTATCCGCAGACTTGCAAATCTTACTATGCTACTGTTTTTCTAAGCAGTTTCCTAGCACTGAAATTGACCTCGGGACTGCTTATGTCCCTCGAGGATTGCTTGATTTGTTATAAATCTTACTTCTGCTTCACCAAGTGGGCACTCACCTAGTTTCCAACTGTCCCTTTGTTTCCCCATCTGTGAGTGAGTCTTACACACCCCAGATAAAACCGGCTGCTTGATTGTAGCCCTATCTACCACTCTCGATTTACACGGCTCCTTACCCATGAATGAGGTGTCTCTCCCAACCCTGCCCGTGGATGGCACGTCTCTCCCCACCCCCACCTGTGGATGGGATGCCTCTCCCACCCCTGCCCACGGATGGGGTGTCTGTCCCCACCCCTGCCCATGGTTGGGGTGTCTCTCCCCACCCCCATTCTCTCCCACCTCTACCCGTGGGTGGGGCATCTCTCCCCACCGCTGTGTCCTTTTCTCTTTCAGCTCTTTTTCACTTAGTTATATAGCCATGAGATTATCCCACAGTATCATCCAGAACAGGTTCCCGTTTCCCCCCCACCCCCCCCAGTCTCCTGGTGATGGACATCTGCATCCCCGCCCACTGGTGATAAAATGCTTCTGACTAGTCTTGTGCACATGCCTCTTTTTTTATTTTTGCAATAATATTCAGGACAGATTCCAACAAGGAGGAGGTTGGCTGGGTTAAATGGCAAGTGATGATATGGCTTTTCTAATATAGTTTGGTTTACAATTCTTGTGCCTGTCTCTCTCATCTTTAACCTTTTTGGCATAGGTCTCTCTCTGGAGACATTTACATTGACAAGTAAAGACAGTTCTCATTACGGGCTTTATACAATGTGTCCTTGAAGCAGAGCCTTCATTAGTATGTGCAAACAAACCGATTTGGCTACCAAGTTACCTCACAGGAGCTATATAATGCCGTATTTCTATGGCTCACAGTTGGCTATTTCAGTTTCATCAAGACTTTACGGACAGTGGGCTGAGGAGATCATCCAGGTGTGGAATGCTTGCCATACAGGCACAGACCCCTGAGTTTGCCCCATAGAGACCTTGTTAAAAAGCCAAGTATGGCTTAGAATCTCAGCACTGGGGAGGTGAAGAAGAGAAAAAGAGCCCTATAGCTTAGTGGTTACAGCCAGTCTAACTGAATCAGGGAGTTCCAGACTACTGAGAGAGCCTGTTTAAAACCAAACCAAAACAAGCAAACCAAGAAGCATCCTAAGGAATGGTCCCGGAGGTTACTATCTAGCTCCCACAAATGCACACATTGACACGTACTTCTAGACATGTGTGCAGGTGTACACGCAGATGATGCTTTGAGGAACCAGGCAATGAGCTGTCTAGTCCATTTTCAATTTTTCGAAGCTAGAAACCTTTGCCCCAAGTGTTTTATAAAGCCTCAGAATAAACAGAACAACATTTTCCAATCTAGTCATCCCCAAATCACAGCATTTAAGACGTGTATACACACTAAATCTGCACGCTCACAAACCTACTGCACACTTTGAAGTTATTTCAGACAAATTCATGTTGTCTTCTGGGGGAAGAAATCCCAGTACTAATGTGTCTTCCAATGACCTCACACACATCCTTCAAATCCTATGAGGAAGGGAGGGCCCTTCTTGCATGGTGTCCAGTTTCTTCTGCATGAATTCTTTTCTCTGGTCCTGCTGGGACGTTGGCTCCTACAAAGAAATCTAACATAGGGCCAACCCTTGGAAACATAGGAAGGCTTTGGAGTCAAGGTCCCTGGGCACAGAGGCATGCCAAGTACCTGGTACAGTTGGGCACGTCATGAATTCCAAAGGCTGGCCCTCCAAATAAGGGAGCTTGGGCCCCATAATCTAGGGCTTTGGTAACATGTTAAGGCTTCAAATTCCTGGAGGCTAATCACTTGCCAAAAGCTCCTTAACAGGTGAATGCATTTTGAAAGGGAGCTTACACACCTCAGATATACGATCCTCCCTCCTAACCATCAGCCCAGCACTTTAAAAGGCTTCAGAGGGGATGGTGGCTGCAGGGAAGAAAACTGGCACTTTGACCTCCCAAAGCCTGTGGGTCCCAGTGCGGGATCAGGTGACTCATTCAAAACCTTCCCAGGGGAATAAATACATTTAGCAGGTAAGCGGGAACAAAACAAAGTTCACTGAAACCAGACCATGGTAGCTGGCCCAGGAGAGTGTAAAAAGGAGATAGGGCCTTTTTAAAGACAGAGGATGCACACCTGATTGGTACGTGTCATAGGAAATCCACAGAACTTGTGTCTGACAGGAAGGATACAAACTAGTCAGTGTATCATCTGAATAAAGGTTCATGGAGAAGAAAGGTCGTTAGAAAAATCTAGGATCTACATATGAAGTTCAGGAGGGGATAGACATCTAGAAACCGGACTTGCTTATCTCATTTTAAATTAATTATTTTTGAGTTGTCGATAACTCAACAAATTCAAAAGTGGAGCCATGCTAAGAGAGTTTTCACAGTGGCGACTCACGCCCACACTCACTCACGCCCACACTCACTCACGCCCACACTCACTCACGCCCACATTCACGCCTCCTTTTGGTTAAGTCTTCCAGCATTTCTTTGGGGAAACGTGAAAAGCTCTTCACTGTGGTGTCCCCGTGGTGGAGAAAAGGTGGACAGAGTTTGCACGTGGTCAGAATCCCACATGGCCAGGATGAGCAGTTCAATGCAGGTACCTTTCCCCCTGGTCTCTGCTCACCACGAAGAGGCAGGCCTGTTCTAGAACACATGGGTGGATGCTGGGAGTTGAAACAAGAGCATGTTTGCATTGAGCTCTTTTTGACAGAAGCCACAGACAACTAACTCTCTGAGGAACCAGGCGACGAGCTGTTCATTCCATTTCAATTTTTGGAGTCTAGAAACCTTGGGTCTAAGTTTTTTAAAGCCCTGAGATAAACAGAACAACCTTTTCCAATCTAGCTGCCCTCAAATCACAGCACTTAAGATGCTTTCCCCCAAACCAGGTGGGAGGGTGGAGTGTCTGCTGAGTATTGATCTCACGCATGCTAAGTATACTCTATACCAATGGACTCCCATACCCCAAGAATCAGGCCATGGCCTTCTGAGAACATACTGAGAGACATGTTGGGTGCCGACCTCACTCTTGCTATGTATCTCCTGTGTAATTCTACAGCACAAATGGTATGCGAGTATAATATCCCTTTTACTAGTAGTCAAACATGAATAGAATAGATCTTCTGTATGTAAATACGTAGAGAAATTTGCTAATGTACTTATAATAAATTGGAGTGCTTGATTTCTTTTTCCGTTGATAACAGAGGCACTCAGTCAAAAGTTAATGGTTCATGTGCGTGTAGGTCCTCATGGAGTCCAGAAGATGGTGTCAGATTCCCAGGACCTGGAAATCCAGTCACATGACGTGGGTGCTGGGAATGGAACTCAGGCAAGAGCCACGACACTCTTGATGGCTGGCTGAGCCATCTCTCCAGCCTTTCTCCAGCCGTTCCTGAAGCACCGTTTGAGTCACTTGACTTTTAAGAGATGAGTGTACTGAACAAGGCTGTGTTGCTTCTTTGTCCCACAGAAACTTCATCAGAATTGCCTACATGTCAGTCCCAGGCAGGAGGCTCTGTGGCTTACATGTTACTCCCTTGGGGCCTCTGTGGAGTGTGGTGTATCTCAGTGTGGACACTACTGGTATCTGAGAATGGGGCTACTCTGTACAGAGTGCCAAGCAGCACCCCAAGTTCTACCATTAGATACTGATGGTTGTATTTCCACGAGATGTGACAATCGCAAATGTCTCCAGCCATTGGCAAATTGCCCCTGGTTGGGAACTACGGTTGCGCCCAAGGGTGGGTGGGCACTTTTCAGACACCACCTTCCCCTTGCCTTTTGATATCAAAGCCAGCACAGCCGTTATGGCCACTTTGGATCCCTAAGCAGCTTTTCAGAGAGTGTGGTCACCGTCGTCGTCCTGGACCCTGCCGTACCTTCTTGCTCATCCCCTTTAAGACCTATATATTGCAGACAGTGCGAGCACCTCAGTGCTGCCTGGACAGAGTTAAGACCTTTTGAGTGTGTCTGTGGACCTCAGTTCCTGCTTACCCTTTTGTGACTCCTTGACCTTTCCCAGGAATCCCTGGGCCCTTCTGTTCTTTGCTCCTACTAAACTGAGATTATGTGTATATATATATGGTATATGTATATATATGGTATATGTATATGAATATGTATACGTATATACATATATATGCACACACACACACATATATACACACACACATATATATATTTGCCTGACAAGGATTTTTTTCCAAGTTTGTTTCTCTTTCTACCTAGAGTGAATACTGTCTTCTTCTATCTTTGGGGATGCGGGTATCAGTTAAATGTCTCTTCCTCTTTAATGTATACCTTAGATCTTGGATCTGATAAAGCTTGTCTTCAAATTATTCAGTTCCAGGTCACAGTTGGGTTCCCGCCCTAAGTATACAGACCATTTAATCACCTCATATTAGCACTACTCATTTAATACCTGTGTGCTCACGAAGACCTGTACATCCTTGTCACCCCCATGTCCCCAGTCCCAGCATAGTGACAAGTACCCCAGCAGGCCTCTGTGCCTCTCTCCTGACTGTGAGCACATACAGCTCAGTGCCAGAAACGAGCACGTGTTGTCCAAAGGTGAGGTTGGATTATGTCACAGACTCTGGAGCCAGGCTGTCTAGGAACGTTCTTGGGCTCTGTTGCTTTCCGATGAGGTGCCCTTGGGCTAACCACCTCTCTAGTTCTTGTCCTTAGTGGACATGTGGCAGTAAAAATATTCATGTCAAAGTATTATTAAATCATATGAGCTGATGTGTACCATGTACTTAAAACAGGGCCTGGGTTGATAGTCAACTTGAGAATTTGTCATAGTTTCCGGATATCCCATAGAAATTACTCTCAGTGGAAGGACAAGACTTGATTTGAGGAGTGATAGAAGGTGATTGTGATAGCCCAAGGGATGATATAAGCTAGGTTGGGCATCTTCAATAAGATAAGATAAAAGCCGAGCCTAGAATCTTTACATATGACATCAGGTGGGCTAGAGAGATAGGTCAGTGGTCGAGAGAACTGGCCGCTCTTCCAGTGGACCCTAGTGGGTGACTTCCCAGCACCCACATGGTGACTCACAGCTATTTTCAACTCCAGTTCCAGGGGAATTTGATGCCCTCTTCTGGTCTTTACAGGTACTGCATGCACATAGTAGACATACACATACCCATATACATAAAATGGAATATATGTATATGTGTCATCAGGCCCTCAAAAGGGGAGAAAAACTTGGATTGGAATATCTCAGAGAGTCAATCATTTTCCAGGAATTTATGATACATTATTAATTTTTGATGGATGAAAGAAGAGTAAAGTCCTTTCTTCTCTTTTTTCCTCTTCTGGACTTTCTCTACTCAAGACTCACATGAGGGAATGTTCTGGGCATCTGGCCACTGTTTCATCTAAGTGCACATTTCAAGATCGGGCCTCTGACTTGATGGATCCATAGGAAAGGGAATGGAGTTTTATGTGAGATCAGGGTGATTTTGTCTCATTCAGGTGAAATGGAAATTTAAATCTGTTAAAAAAACATCTCTAACTTCACGTTTAGCCACAGATGCTAAACTAATCCCAACTCCTCTTTTTGTATTTTCAGTTTCTATTCAGCCAAAGAGGAGTCAGCTGAAGGGGTGTTCATCCTGGGGTTTTGTTCAGAGAGCGAGTCTTAGTTACTGTTCTGGTGACATAAAGAGGCACCATGACCGAGCCATCTTATAAAAGAAAACATTTAATTAAGGGCTTGCTTACAAACTCAGAGAATCAGTGCATGATTATCGTGGTGACAGGCATGTGGGCTTGGTGCTGGAATAGATAGCTGAGAGCTTATATTCTGACCCATAGATGAGAGGCAGAGAGAGAGGGGAGGGTGTAGGAAGAGGGAGAGGAAGAGGGAGAGACTAGGACTGGGGTTGGTGTGGGCTTTTGAAACCCCAAATCCTGTTCCCAGTGCTTCACCACCTCCAACAAGGCCATGCCTTCTAATCCTTCCCACACAGTTCCACCAACTGGAAGCCACACATTCAAATATATGAGCCTATGGGGGCCATTCTCATTCAAACTATCACTGAGGGGAACTGAACTCAAATTTCTGAACACAGCATTGCTAGAGGAGACACCAAGGGCAAGGACATTCTTCTGGGTTTTGAGCCTGCATTCATGAACTCATAAGGACGGCTTGGGCTCACACAGGTTCAAGTGTAATGCAAATGTTACCCAGCAGGTGTTGGGTTAACTTGGCCTTACCAAAATAATATAGTTAGTAAAAATAGCTTAAATATCCTAGGACCTGGGAATGCTTAAGCAAACCGTGGTGTATGTATATAAAAATTAGTTCTTAATGACAGCCAGAGCATATTTAACAGTAAGTAATATTAAATAAATATAAATAAATAACAAGCTATTGATATATCCAACAGCATGAATGGATCTCAAATTCATTACTGAAAAAGTGGAATAACGTGGATAAATAATATTCTGGGCTCTTTGATTTAGATAGTAATTTGCTATGACTTTTAAAAAGGGATCAAATTCCTTTTTGAGAGTTTCTGTATGTACCCCAAGGATAGGATGGGGCCCTTTTGTCTGCTGAGTAAGTGTCAGCAGTATGTGAGAATGTGATAAGCAGAAATATATTTTTTTTTAAAAAAACCCACATTCTACCCCATTTAGGGTTGTTTTGAAGTATATCCATTCACTCACTTTCTCATTCCTTAAGAAGCGAAAACTTTTCCATTTCCTCAGTATGACACACCTCACTGAAGCAGATACATAATCCTACTTCTGTGGCCTCAGAAGCTACTCAGCTTACAGCAGTCCAACAATGATGCTTTCAACCCTAGTGGAGGAGAGAGTGAACAGAGAGTCAAGGTTCTCTCTCATAGATGGAATATGCACCTTCACCTCTACCCAGGCGACCTGCTGCCCAAGCTTATCTCAGTGTCCACACACCCAAGGCAGCAAAACCCGGAAGAGTGAGAAGCAAGGGGTTCAGCTAGGGGTAGAAGAAAATACACGAGATGATTTGTGAGTTTCTATTGAAACTGGGGGGGGGCAGTTTGATTATGGGAAAACTCAGCTTCCTGGTTTGAGGACAGGCTTAGAAAAGGCTTTCGAGTTTTACATATATCAAATGCCTCCAGACTCACCCAGCAGGATTTTCTTCAGATGTCATGAATAGGAAGGAGTGCAGGAGAAATGTACAGGCCAGCATCGCCTTATGAACCACAGAATGTGATAAGCAGAAATACATTAAAAAAAAAAAGAAAAAAGAAAAAACACCTTTCCCCCCAGTTAGGGTTGTTTTGAAGTATATCCCTTCACTTATTTTTCTCATTCCTCAAGAAAAGAAAACTTTTCTGCTCCCACTGATAGTTAAATTACTTTTAGAAGTAAGGTTGCCTCAGGTACTTCTTTATTAGAAAAATATACATGGTTAGATTGTACCTCAGTTACATTCTCTTTACCACGTGGCATAATGCCAGCTGCCTCTCAAAGTCCAAAACAAAACAAAATGAAACAAAATAACCAACTCCCTTCATGTTCAGTGCTTCAGAGTTCTTAATGGAAGCTTTTATTTATCAAAGAAAGAGGGGAGTAAACACTCTGAGTGGCTGCTTACTGGTCAGTTACTGTGAAGGGGGTGTGGTTGGCTGGTCGATTCTTAGAATGGTCTTCCCTAGTCCTGAAGAGCGGGAGACACTACTACAGAGCCCATGGAAACAGACATCAAGGGCCTGAGAGGGGAGGAGTGCCTGCAGGCTAGGCCTAGGCATCATCCATTCTGACTTGCTCGCCTGGCAGTTCTGGCGTTCAGCTGGCTTTAGCCAGCCCTGCCTCTTAGCACTGACAGTCTGGTGAACCATGCCCTTCCTTTGTAAGTTCACAGTTCATGGATTTGCTCACAGAGACTCTTGCTTAGTCCCAAATAAATGTGAGATCAGCTATGAGGATGTGTTATCTTCCCCATAACATGTACAGACTGGGAAACTGAGGACGGAGGTATTCAAAGGGTCAGGCACACGCCATGAATGTCATCGGTGGAAGGCATGGGCTGGAGAGGGAGATGAGGTCTTATTTAAAAGCTTGCCTTTAAAACAAACAGTCAGGAGCTGGGGAGACGGCTCTGTGGGCAAAGCTCTTGACACACAAGTGTCAACACCTGAGTTCCAATGCCCAGAACTCATAAGAGAGCTTGGTGGGTGTGATGGCCCATCTGGAATCACAGCACTTGGGAGGAATAGACAGGTTATCTCTAGAGCAAGCTGGCTCGGTGATATGAATGAGCAAGCTTCATGTCCAGGGAGAGACCCTGCCTCAGTACAGCAGGTGTGTTGAGAAAGACATCTGATATCAACCTCTGGCCTCCATAAACACACACATACACGCACACACACATACACACACACATGAACATGCAGACACATGCACCTATACATGTGAATATGCATACACACATGCACACCACATGCACACATATATGTATAAGTAATAAAATAAAGAATAGTGAGGGAAAGGCTTTCAGAGGGCAATTATGCTAAATATTAAGCATATATATATATATATATATGTGTGTGTGTGTGTGTGTGTGTGTGTGTGTGTGTGTGTATACACATGCATACATATATATCGGTGAGAGAAGCTACCATCCATGAGTCTGTAGAGTAGTGGTACTTAGTTTGGGGAATGAAGAAGCTATCTTCCATCAAAAGAGGTAGGATTGCCTGGAGGCCTATGTGTCCTGAGCTAAGGAACTGTGTATGTAAACCTATGGAAGGATTTTCCTGAGACCAGATTGTGGGGAACTTCCTCCAGACAACTTGGAGGCAAGGGGCAGTGACATGTCCCTCAGAAGTTTTCGCTGCTGTGACTCTTTGGGATTGGCAGGGCTCTGCAGAAAGGCAAGACTCTCATGGTTTGAATATCGGCTTTGGGTGGGTGGGGCTATCAGTTGTTTCTGCCTGAAGACACCCTGGGGTTTCAGGCAAATCATTGCTGTGGAGACTCAAAAGGAAGACATGCAAATATCACATGCAAATATATGCAAATATTTTCAGCTATCTCTATCTATCTATCTATCTATCTATCTATCTATCTATCTATCTATCTGAGCGGTATTGAAATCTAGCCTGCATACACAGTTCATAAGGTGAAAGACTGGCTTGGCTTCACCTGGGCACGAGCCAGTTATTTGGCCAATTTGTGGATGTTTGATAGTTGACTAAGCAGATGCATACTAGGTATTTGTATTTCCTTTTTATTTTTCATTTTTGATGAGAATCAGAAGCTAAAAGCTATGCAGAACAGCAGTGTTTTGCTCTGCTCCCTAAGAAGAAATGTCAGTCATGCAAACAATGCACATTTCAGGGGTGAAGAATTCTCCCCCCCCACAACACGAATCCCTCCACTCACATTTCTAAGACTACTGATGGGATCTAGGCAGTTTCTATGGGAGATGCTGTAAGGGTGGCTGGGTTTCCTCTAACACAACTATTAATATTTTTGTCTAGTGAGTGATTGTATGGTCTGTCTATAGGCTCACTAGGACCCAGTAGTGCCTACCAATCATGACAACCAAAACTTGTGTCTAGACATTGTCAAGTGTCCCTCGGCTGAGACTGTTTCTCAGGTGGTCACATATCTGTTTCATCAGGGTCGGCATCAGCCTAGATTCCAGAGTTCTGTCAGGCAGACGAGGGCAGAGCAGAATGAGGTAAGGAGACTTAAAGGGCACTGAGGTTCTTTAAACAGTGAGAGAGAAAATACGGGAAACTGACTCTAGAAAAATATAATAAGCAAAATATTCACAGGTGGAGGTGGAAGGTTAAATTTTAGTATTGTGATATTTCCAGAAGAATCATCAGTCTTGGCTCTGGTGTCAAAAGTGAAGGCAGAGAGAGAAGAAGCTTCAGACTCAGGAACCAGTATTGCATGAGGGTGCTACTGATTCAATTCTCTGCATTTCCCCTATATCACATTTAAGACCTGTGGTACATCTGTCTCCTCTCCAGATTATTCCCAGAAGAACTATCAAGAAATGATTTATAGTAAAGTCATGGAGGAGGGATTCTCTGTCCCCCCTCCCCCTTCATCTTTCAAATCTCTCAAGGACATTGGTTCAATATTAGATCTGTTCTGAGAGGAGTCCAAGATCACGAACATCTCAAGGAACACAGAGAACAAATTATCATCCAGCTGGTTTTCTGGCGTGCTTCTGTGTAATTCATACTTGGTAGCAGAACATGAGAGTGACTGGGGCGTTCTTGCAGTCATGCTGCTGAGATCACAGGCATCTTTCCAGAACCATCACTGGGTAAATAACAAAGGGTCACCCTAGTCCGGGGTGACTTTCCTAGCACTTATTACACACTGTGTCAGGATGTGATAGCAGTGTTGTCTGAGACAACACTAAGAAGGTCACCTTGCTAACAATAGCAAATGCTAGGCAAAGTACTGATAGGTTATCAGCCACTCACAATGACAGTGATCCTATCGGGAGTACCGCTGTCCCAGAAGGAGGATGGATTAAAATCACAGAGTTTCTAAGATAGGGCAGGAACTCAGTTCCGGCAATCTGACTGAGAATCTACCCATTTTGCCATGGCTATCATTTAAGTTTGTTCTGTATAATTTTTTTTTTAAAAAGATGATATTGCAGAATTCATTCAGGACTTCCTGATTAACCAATTTTACAATCCCTGCTTCCTAGTTTAAGCATGTCCTGTGCTGATATTCACTACTGCCCACTGGTTCTGGGATGAGCCTAAGGTGCAAGGTGCAAACTAGGTAAACTTTCTAGCGCTGAGCCAAATTCTGCCATTGAGCAAAACTAAGCAGAGAGAGAAGTGATCTTGGAACCATTCGTAAGAGAGGGAAATGTGGAAGAAATCACAAGGTGGGTGAGCAAATTCACCCTATGGCTGAATGTTACAGATACTATGAGAGGGAAAGGTTTTGTGTGTGTGTGTGTGTGTTTGTATGTGTGTGTGAGTGTGTGTGTGAGTGTGTGTATGTGCTTGTGTGTCAGTGTGTGAGAGTATGTGTGTATGTGTGTTTGTGTGTGTTTGTGTGTGAGTATGTGTGTGAGTGTGTGTGTTTGTGTGTGTATGTGTTTGTGTGTGAGTGCGTGAGAGTATGTGTGTGAGTATGTGTGTTTGCTTGTGTGTGTTTGTCTTTGTGAGTGTGTTTGTCTTTGTGAGTGTGTTTGTGTGTGTGTGTGTGTGTGTGTGTGAGAGAGAGAGAGAGAGAGAGAGAGAGAGAGAGAGAGAGAGACTTGCCTCTACATCTATGACATTTTCTTTGTAATCTCAGAGTTCTGCAGCCCTGTGATTACTTATCCTGTATGGCAGGGGCACTATGGTGACTAAGAACTTTGCCCCTTGTCACTGTCCAGAAGGCTGCCACCTCTGCTTAATGATTCCCAGTATTCAAATAGTTAACCCCAGGATGGCGACTTGTTAACAGTGTGTGTATCAGTGGCTTCCGATTCACATGGGCTTAATGGCTTTTTTGGGGGGAGTTTCTTTAGTGGTTCCTTATAGAACTTATCCCTTGCTAATAATTAACACATCGGCCGAGGCAGTCTCCAGAGTTAATAGATAAGGATTCTTGTGGCCGGCAAATCTCATGCTTTGTCTTGTCCTCTGGGTTGTTGTTGGAGAACAGTTGTTTTTAAAAACTAGTTCAGATTGGTGCATAGAAAAACATGGATCTGAAGATGTGTGCATTTATTTATTCAACACATTTCTATCAAGATCCTAATATGCGCCTAGTTCTGCTCTAGGTAATGGTATTGCTATGGAGACAGGGGCATTGTGGGGGAGAGATGGGCTAGATGTAATAATAACTAGAATTTACTGTATGTCAGAAGAGGGTGACGTCAGGTGGAGAGGATGCTAGGGTGCAGGAGTCGGGCTATATATACCCTATCTAAACCAATAGTAACAAAACCAAAGCCCACAACAGCTTGCAGATGCAGGGCCAATCTCCCCAACAAAATGTGCTTCCTTAACCTTGCCTTTCTGCAAGGGCACAACCAAGACTAACTCTAATTCAGCCCCACCTGGGCCGGCGCCAGCTCCACAAATAATCCAACAGTTCCTTGAGCTGTTAGCCCTCTGACTATCAGGACACGTGACCCAGTCACTTGAGTTAACATTTATTAAATAGCATTACTCACGTGGGCACGGACCCTCACTCCATGGTTCTGTGAAAGACTCAGAGAACACTGGCTTGGGATTAAGAAGCTTCACATATACCTAGGCTCACACTTTTCAAAACAGTGCAACAAATCTAACTATGGTTCTTCAGTGGTTCATATCCATAATGCTTGTTTACACTTAGAAATCCCCAACAGCTTCAAACACTGTGAGGTTTTTGGGGGCACTCAACATTGAAGAAAAACCAGTTTAGTGAAACTTGTTTGAGGGTCAACTTAAATTGTGTGTATGTGTGTGTGTGTGTGTATGTGTGTGTGTGTATGTGTGTGTGTGTATGTGTGTGTGTGTGTTTCAGAAGTTATGTTTAGTTTTTGTATTTATTTTGGTTTTGGGTGTGTGCATATGCATGTGTGTATTGTAATGTATATGCATGTGTATGCTATATGTATGTGATGCTTGTGTGTGTGTGTGTATGTGTGTATGTGTGTGTGTGTGTGTGTTGTAATGTATATTCACATGTCCTGCTCTATCAATCCACCTTATTCCCTTGGGACAGGGTCTCACTGAACCCAAAGTTAGACAGGTGGCCAGCAACCCCAGAAACTCTCCTCTCTCTGTCTCCCACAGTGGTGGGCTTACAGGTGCGAGTGTGGCCATCACATCTGCCTTTTTAGGTGGTATTGGGGATTCAAATTCAGGTCTTCTTGCTTGCACAGAATGTATTCTTATCGGTTGAGCCATTTCCTCTGGTTTCTACACTCCTTACATAATGTTCTATTTGTCTGTGACACTGAGAAACTATCTCCATATTGGATGACAGGGTGGTAGGTCATGTGTGTCAAGCAATATATGATATGAGATATTTTGCCACCATTGTTCTTAGAATTCCAGTTTCTGCAGTACATCTGGTCTTGAATATTTACATAAAGGAACTTGAACAGGTACCGTTTGCTGCTAGACCTCACTGCTGCCTTCATTCTCCTCTTAGAGATGAGTGATAGATGTGTTCTTGCTCTGGTGAGTGCATCAGGATTCCTTCATCAGGAGCCATGTAGGGTCTACCTGACATGTCCAGCTATGTTACCTGTGTGGGTGATGTGCTTTGAGTGTTTTGTGGCCTCTATTCAAAGCTATGGCTTTGGTCCTGTGCTTTCTAGGTAGAGTTTAGCTTCAGAGAAATGTGCTGTGAATATGAGTGTTTATCTATCTTGTTGTCTTGGTTTTGTGCTTCTTTGACAGAAGATCATGGACTGAGTGATTAATAAGGGAAAAAATTTATTGCTCACAGTTTTGGGGGCTGGAAATGACAATAGCAAAGTGTTAGCATCTCAAAAGTGCTTTCTAGATGTATTCAAGAAACATCCCTCTCTTGTAAAGATAACAAAATCCTCTGTGGGTATGATGGCTAAACCCAGCCAGAGCAAGAAGTCAAACTCAGTAAGAGAGAAAGAAGTCAAACTGAACTCCCCACTGCGCCATCATGTTTAGGCAACACCTTCCTGGGTGCTTGCTTAGCATCCATCCAAGTCTTGGGTTCAATCTCCAGTGTTTCATCAAGACTTGCTTCGGTGACACAATCTCAGCTAAGGCAGGAGGGTCAAAGTTCAAGGTCATCCTCCGCTATATAGTGTGGTCGAGGACAGCCTAGGCTACATGGGACCCTGCCTCAAACAAACAAACACCCCAACTTTTATTATGTTGAGATATTATCCATCTGTGAAGACATTTAAACGCTTTTATTGTGAAAGGATGTGGAATGTTAGCAAGTGCTAGCTACTGAGGTGAACACATCATATATTTTTAAAAAGATTTATTTTATTTTTAATCATCTGTATGTATGTTAGTGTGCAGGGGTTTGTACACTCGAGTGCAGGCGGCATTTGAAGCCAGAAGAGGGTGTTGGATCCCCTGGAACTGAAGTTGTGAGCTATTTGATGTGGGTGCTGAGAATCAAACTCAGTTCCTCCTGAAGAGCGGCGTACGTTCTTAACCTCAGAACTGTTTCTCCAGCCCACATATAACTTTTAAAATCTCATCCATTATGATGCACTGCGTCTATAGATTTGCATGTGTTGAATGAAACACCATTGCAACCTCCAGCCTCCAGTGGTGAATGATCTTTCTGATACACGTTGTATTCAAATCCTTGGTGTTTTGTTAATAATGTTGGTATCTATATTTATCAGGAATATTGGTCAGGAGTTGGTGTGTCCTTTGATAAAGGGGAAATGCAGGCCTCACAGAGTAAGCTTGGCGGGGGCTGGGGAGGTGTCCTTTCTTTTTCAGTTCAATGGAATAGTTTTTAGAAGAATTGATGTTTGTCCTCTCACAGGACAGCTTGCTTCTCTGTAAGAAGTTTCTGACAGGTGATCGTTGGGGACGCCTGCTCAGTTAGTTCTATAACTCTTTTTTTTTTTTTTTTTTTGGTTTGGCTTTTCGAGACAGGGTATCTCTGTGTAGCCCTGGCTGTCCTGGAACTCACAGTTCTATAACTCTTCCCTCTTTCCCACCCTGAATTTTCTCTTCTCACCGTCAACCGCCAAACCCCTTACCACAGTATTGAGGCCCATGCACTGGATTCTTAGCGTCTTCGTCTTCAGGAGCTGAAGAAGTGAGAGGCAACCTTCTGGTACTTCCCCAATGTCCTCCAAAAGCCCCCTAGCTACTGTTCCTTTCTTCCAACCCCTTCCAAAAGCTCCCCTGGCTTCTGTTCCCAACATCCTTAGGCTTTTGGAATCTACAGTAATGGGAGGGCAGCCATTCCTCCCTTCAGGGTTTATACCTTTTCTGTGGAACCAGATGCAAGGATGGGTCTATTCCACTCAGTACCAGAGGAGCTTAACCCGTCACCTCCATGGTGAAGTGAGGTAAGGCGGGAATTCCATCCTCAAGTATGTGACCGTGATTTTAAATGGCTCAGAAACTTGATGCTGTTCCAGAAGACGCTAAAGTGGCCAGTAAAATCAGTCTTTTCATTAAAATCCACAAAAGCCTCAGAAAGGCTATCATTGGCTAGGTTCCCAGGCCACCCAAACTGGCTGGGAGGTGGGGAAGACAAACCCCGCCCAATCCCTAAGAGGGGAGAGTTGCCTCTGAGGATTTCTGGTCAACCCTTGAGACTGCAGCAAACCAGCCCATCTCTTCGAAGGAGTTCAAGAGGCAAGCTGAGTTCTTTAGCCCCATACCCTGGCCTGCACAGAAGGATTGGGGTCCGGGTGTGAATTTAGGAGAAACACGAACTCTTGAGGAAGAACCCAAAGACTTTAAGCCAGGGAAAAGGGACATAGAATCTTGGGGTCCGCGGGATTTCGCATCAAGCGAAACCTTCGCTTCCAGAGCCGAGAGTGGGGTGTCCTCTTGGAAGGGGCACGGCAGCCCCTGCCCCTCACTCCTGAGCAGCGTCGAGTAAGGGTATTTTACCATGGCTGAGGCCAAGGAGCCCAAGGAGATCGCTCCGGGTTCCCAGGGGCAACCCGAAGGTGCGGCGATAGGGGGACCAGGAGAGCCTGGGGCTGCGGACCTGGAGGGGCGGGAAGCAAGCGAGGGAGCTGCAGAGGCACCCAGGGACCTGGGGGCGGGCGCAGAGGCCACAGCCTCGGGGAAGGAGGAAGGAGGCTGTGGGCTGGAAGCGGGAATCGGGGGAGCGCAGGCGCAAGACCCGCGCACGGGCCCCGGGACAGAGACGGGCGCCAGCGGAGCTCCAGGGGAAGCGGAGGCTGCAGAGCGCGACCCCGAGGCCGCCAGGATCCCGCAGGGAGCGGAGGAGGCTCCAAGCGCCCAGCAGGTGCGGGAGATGAGCTCGGGGCTAGAAGCTCAGAGTGAGGCCCCCGAGGTCCCCGGGGACGCTCGCCAGGAGCCAGAGGACCCCATGGCCTCAGAGGCAGGGGAAGAGGCAGAATCCGGTCAGGGAGCGCAGGGAGGCAGCGCGCCAGGGTTGCAGATCAACCCAGAAGTCCAGGGATCTGCAGGGGACAATACGGACACAGAGGCACCCGCAGGAGGGCCACTCGGGTCAGAGGGTGAGCCCCAGGGTGAAGGGGAAAGCAGCCTTCAGCACCAGGATGAGGTGATTGAGATTGCAGCCGCAGAGATCGAAGGGCACGAGCCCGGGGAGCTGGCGGGCGCTTCGGCCGCAGACGCCGCGGGGGAAGTGGGTACCCTGGGGAAAGATGGGTCCGAGGAAGCAACTCCTGAGGAGGTGAGGGTAGACGCTGTTGAGAATGGGGACCAGGCCAGGCTCCAGGAGGAGACCGGGGAGGAAGAAGCGAGGCCAGACCCCGGGTTGAAGAGACCCTGTGAAGAGGCTATCCAAGAGAAATCCCCCGACGATAGCCTTGATGGAGAGGAGGCCAAACCCACCGGGCACGAGGAGTCCCAGGAGGAGCTTAGCAACCACCTAGCCGAGGAGCCCAGCGCCCAAGGTGGAGAAGAGTTGGGGCGAGTGAACGGCCGCAGGGAGAACGGCCCAGCATCGGAGGAAGGGGATCCAGGACAGGAGCACGACATCACCCTCTTTGTTAAGGTAAATCAAGGTATCCCCAGGACCTAGAACTACCCGATCATTTTAGGTTTAGGCCAGCACAGAACCAAAACCGTGTTCAAGCACTTCCGTCAGCCAGAAGGAACAGCTAGGATTTCAGAAGTTAGGGCTGTGAATGCGGTTTAGTGGTTTGCCTAGCACGCGTGAGGTCCACAATCTCAGTATATCAAGAGTCAGCAGCATGCAGCAGCAGTGTAAGGTTTGGTGTGTGTGTGTGTGGGGGGGGTTGTTGGTGACACTCCACTCTCCCTTGTCCTGAACATCCTAACTGGCCCTTCTAGTCCTAAGAATTAGGAAGAAAACAAAAAGTGGCCTGCCTTATTGGCCTTCAAAAGATTTCTGCCAAAGAAGGCTTTAATCCTTGAAGTAAAAAAATGTGAACAGGTAGGTTCAGTGTGAGAATTCCCAGACTTAACTCCCAGAGGCCCAGAGCTGCCTGTGCACTGCGCAGTTCAGGGGACACTGGGAAGCCTCCTATATGCGGTCCTGTTTATTGAACATATTAAGGTTTACTTTGGCAGATTTCAGGATGCTGGAGACTTGAACGTCATTTGTCTGCACAATATGTTTCTGGTTTCTCTTTAGTCAGGAAGAAAGCCATGATTTCATTTTTGAAAGAGTCTGTAGACACATGAGGAGGAAGTTTTGAGTGTAAACAGGCATTTTTACAAGGCCTCCAAAAAAAAAATGTGGACAAAGTCCAGCAGTGGCTCACACCAAGAGCTTTGTTTAAAAGAAAAAAGTTCTTCCTGGGGACCTTTGATCAGACCCCAGGAAGCTAGAGATAATAAGATGAAGAATGTGTTACATGTTGGACCCTAATTCTTCAGAAATACCTTCAAGTTTACAGAAGGTCTAAACCCTCTTGGCTGAGATTTTTAATACATAAACAGAAAGAAAAAAAAAAACATTCCCAGGAGATTAACATCAGGATTTAACCAAGGGTGGGGATGGCTGGAATCTGCCCCTGTTTCTAAATAGTGAGACTGCTCCTCCTGGCCAGCACTGTTTTAAATACCCTAAGAGAGGGCGAAAATGGTGGAGTCCGACATGTTACTGCAGCCCTTCGCCAGTCCTGTGGGGATTGGGGTGCAGGACCAGGGTGGCTCCAGTCTGTTCCCTTTGAGGGACATTTTGAATTCAGATCACATGGCTGTGTGATCCCTGCCAACTTGCTGGGGTCGCAGTTATGTAGTGAACTGCTCCTTTCTGGCTGGTGCCTCTACACTGTTGCCTGGTCCCCATTACTCTGCTTATTGGAGAGTTGCAAGTAAATCCAACCTCCTGGCCCAGGCACAAGCCCTTCAGGACTCGATTCTTGCCTCCTTTCTCTCTGGCCTTCCCTTAGCACTGTGCTGTCCCCATGTCCCCAATGGCACTGCAGTGGCAGCTGTAGGAAGGTACTGTGTACCAGGGGAGAACTGCATTACTGATCCTCCCAGCCTTGAAACTGTGTATGCACTTCACCCTCTGCCCGAGTGGACTCTCCCCCATGCCCTGACTATGCCTCCACTTGTCAGCAGCATGCAGAAGTCCTTGAGGACTTCACCTATGTTTGCCTCTTCCTTGGGAAGATTAAATGTATCATTACGTTCCCAGTGCAGATTGCAAGTGTGGAACCGATGAGGCTTTGAATGAGGAACTGGCCAGTGGGTCTGGAGCAAATCCTGGCATGGTCACTTTCCTCATACTAGTTGGTTCCTTTCACAGCAACGGGCTCCTTCCCCTAGAGATTATTATGAAGTCTCAGGAATAGGTCACACTTAGCCTCTGGAGTTGTGACTGGCTCAGTATTAGTAGTGTAAGGGAGTATTCCCCTGCCTCTGCTTTCCCCCACCCCAGCTTCTTTGATGTGGTACAAGGAGTTCTCCCTGCTTCTACTCCTGCCATTTTGTAAGGGAATCTCCTTCTAGGTATTGAATTATCTTCCATTTCTGGGGATGAGAATGTTATAGAAACTCAAACAGCTATTATTATGGGTATTGTTTCAAGGTGGTTGGTTAGGGCAAAGTCGGGGTGGCTGGGAGGGGAGCTTGCACACAGTGGGTGCACATGGGACATTGGATGAGTCTTGGCTCCCTGCGTGTCCCTCCTCTTCTTTAAGAAAACAAGCAGATCTCCCAACAGTGAGGTCAGGTAGCTCCTTCGGGTCATTTAAGACCTGTCTCACTTCGATAAGGCTCTTGATTTCTGTTGATCCTACTAATCCACCTCTCTGAAATCCACCTCTCTGAAAAACAAAGAAGAAACAATGAAACCCAAAGCAATAGACAAGCAAAAGGAAAACAAAAAAACCTTTGTACCACCATGTCTTCTAGAGTTGTAATACTGTATTGGTAAACCCTAAAGTTAGGTCAGAATTACATTTTGTTACTAGCTCAACCTTGTCTAGGCTCTTCCAGGGGCTCCTTACGGGTGGACTCCTTAGTCTACAGTGATACACTCACTGATCAGCGTAGTCCTGAGTTAAGGGGCATGGTCATGGTAGTTTTCCTGGGACCCAGATGACTTGTTGAGTCTCCAGAGTTGTTATTTGAAGTCTTTCTTCCAAACATGGCATGTTGCTGCCTGCATTCTGTCTGTGACCTTTCCGCCTTCACTGTTTTTCTTATTTTTAACAAACCAATAGATTGATCATAATATTTTATATATTATTACATGTAAATTTATTTAACTATTACTTACTATAATATGCACTAGAAAGTTGGCTGCCTAGTGACACGGACTAATAATATCATCAGTAAGTCATTACTAAGACAGCTTATGATTTCGGCCATCTGGTAGACTGCATCACTCATCATTATGAGCGTTATTGTGTTATTAACTTGTCATTTGTTTTATTCAGTGAATATACAAGGATGCATTTTTGTAAAGGAGCTATAGCATACACAGCAGCAGGCCAAGGGAGACCCCCTTGAGTGCTGTGTGTCAAACTAATGGCTAATCATTAATCGATTATCTTTTCAATTAATTATTGATTATTTTTCTTCCCTTAAAGAAGTATTAACTAGGTCTCCAGACTATAGGATGATCCCCAAATATATCTATATCTATGTCTGTGTCTGTGTCTGTGTCTGTGTCTGTGTCTGTGTCTGTGTCTGTGTCTGTGTCTATGTCTGTCTATGTCTATGTCTCTATCTATCTATCTATCTATCTATCTATCTATCTATCTATCTATATCTGTATAGTAAGAGATATGGTTTTCTTCTCCACTCACGACTAGCAAAGGTAACTTCACATGCATGCAGTGGGGATTGGGGTTGGGCAAAAATCAACAAACTAAATACCCACAGAGGTTTAATCACCAAGGAAGGCTCAGAACATTGTTTCCTCAAATCTAGCCTGTGTTCTCAGAAGCAAGGTTAGGACTGGGGAAGCCTGAGATATGGCTTTTACATGACTTAAAAAATCCTCCATCTGACCAGTGAGTGACTCTTGGCTGGAGTTTAAGTTGTAACAGCTCACATTTGACTAGAATTTAGAGGTATAATTGAGCCTATGGGCTTGCATGGACCATCAGATCTGGGTTTTTTATTTCTTTAAGTGAAACAAATCCAGCAGAATAAAATAAAACTCAAGAAAGACACGGCTTTTGTCTATGTCATCAGAAGTGCCCAAAAGAAATCCATTAATTAAAAGGCTGTCAAGCATGGCCACATTACACAGCTTGACAGGATCATGCTAGGACCTGCTTCTTAGAGATTACTGGTCAACCAGTAGGCTGTTGTTCCCTGTGACCATTCTGCCTGGAAGGAACATGTTGAGACCTGCTCTGTGGAGCTTGGTCTCTAGGGAACGTCCCAGGGAGATGTTATTTTCCCAACAGTGTGAGTCCCATGTGTTCTGAAGGGACATGAACAAGTATGCATCGTACAACTTCAGCTCTCCCTGGAAAACAATGGTTTCCACTGTTTGTTTTTAGGATTATCTTATAAAACTGGATTGAAAATGATATACATAAAACTAGCACAGTGTCATTTAGCAGAGCGACAAGGAGGATGTGCGATTTTGCGCTCCTCCTACAACTAGACCCAGTGCGCGTGCGCACACTGCGGTGGGGTGGAGGACATGGCTGGCCATGCCCCTCACTAACCTGAATGAGATGGGATCTACTTGTTTCCACCCTTAAACCTGGCTCTGCAGTAGGCTCACCCCCCATCCCCTCCCCATTCAGTCTCAGTGATGACAGGTGAGTGCTCAAGTTGATGGCCGATGGTTTCAATGTGACTAACAGTGAGAAGCAAGTTCTAAACACAACCCTAGGTCCCCAAGATTCCAGCCCAGCATCCCTTGGAAGATGGATATGGCTTGAGTCCTCCCTGAGGACATCTCAGCATTAAGGCTATGGATGCTAACATTTGAGGTTTAGGCATATGGTTTTCTGCCCCGGGCTGTGCACACATGCCATTGCTCCTGTCATTGAGCCTTATGGGAGCAGTGGTGTCTCCTGTCCTACAGCATGAGTCCCTTCTCCTCACTTGAGGTCTCTTAGGGCCCAGGCTTCACACAGTGACGCATGCTCAGCTGCCCCACCTCTGGGAGCATCAGAAGACACTTGAGAACACCACACTGGGTCCTCTAAGTATGTCTCCTATTCATTTTAGTTAGCTAGACAATACCTAAGAAGTGAAGGACCACGTAAATCCCAAATTCTGGTCAATGTTTTGGGTTCAGGGGATGTACTGGACTTCAGGATGATCTGCTAACTCAGGATGTATAAAGTACTATATTTGGACACTGGGCTAAAATCAGAGAACACATAGTTCATGTTTTAGAAGCTATATTAAAAAGAAAAAGACCTGAAGTTACCATAACGAAATACTAGATGCTGTGTTATTATAAAGCATTGAAGTTTATTTGGGTCATGAATCTGGAGGATTGGAGGTCCAAGAGCATAGTGTTTGCTTCTGGGTGGTTATGTCATAGCATGTCAGAGCTGTCACTGGGTAAGACAGAACAGATCTAGCTAAAGTCTTATTCATCTTTACCCATGTTGTCTTGAGTGCCCCACCCTATGACCTCATTTAAACCTAACCATCTCCTAAAGTTCTCACCTCCAAATACTACTAACATGTAAATTGGGAGACCAAAATATTTCAGCACTTGAATTTGGGGGTCACATTGAAACTGTAGAGAAAAAAAAAAAAGACCAAGAAGGTCCTTGTCCTTTCAGACCTTATTTAGAATAGAGGGTGGCTACCGTACAGATGACAAAGTGCCGAGGAGAGGTAGAGAGCTATTAACGAAGGCTCTGCAGATGGAACATCTACATGGGGCTGGAAGCTGATGTGTAAAAGACCCGGCAGCTGCCTGTCCTCTCTCAGCTGCTAGCACGTCACGAAGCACATGATGTCCCCCAGTGAATGCTGGTATGTGGGGAGGAGGTGTGAGGGTAGAAGGTGAGGTGCGGGCATGTGTCGTAGCAAGACCCAAAGACACAGCTCTCTCCACTGAACAGCTTCCTACTTAATCAGATTTGGATAGACACAACCATTTCCCTTTCTGCTCCACAGGTAACAGGCACCCTGGTAATCTCTAGGACAAACTCTTCAAGTTTTTCTAAAATGCCTAGCCTAGATTTGAGTGGCTGAGTCTATCCCACAACGCTTTTATTCTGAGCAGTGCTAACCCGTGGTGACCGATGAGAGGAATAGCAGGAGTGGGCTCAAATGTGGTTACAAGGGGCTAAGACAGCTTCCTTTCCCCTTATACAAGACATAGGATGCAGCAGTTGTCACTGTCACCAGAGTCTGACACTCTGTATCCCTTCTCCCTTTATCATGGAAAGATGGTCTTTTCCACCTGCATCAGACCTTCACCAGAGAGGTCTGGCAAGAGGCCAGCAGGCTTCTCCTCAGACCCACTCCTTATTCCCTTTTACCTGGAAGTGGGTTTCCCCTCTGTCCTGTTGGCTAGAACTGGCCAATGACACACCCACCAGCATCTTTTGCCAGGCACAGGACAGTGAGACAAGATGGTTTAGTATCTGCACATCTGAAACCCCAAACTAGCCTATTCACTCCTAAGTGGTTGAAAATACTAACTAAAGAAACTCTTTTAGGACCCATGAGAAGAAGGCAAATTAAGGTCTCAGCACCCATAAAGGTTTTCCGAGCTGGCTATGATTGTCCCTACGGTGTTGGTTATAACTGCTTTTACTCAGTGACATCAGAATTGAGTTGTTGTGACAGAATCTGTAGACCTCGAAGCTTAAAATATCTACTTTAAAGTTCTTTAAAGTTTGCTGACCTCTAGAGACAGCAACTCTGTGTCAGTGCCTGAGGTGGAGAGGCTGCCATCTGCACAAAGCTAGGGGTCAGTTTAGACGGAGACAAGGGACCAGACTGCAGAATAAAGGAGCTGGGTTCTACCAGGGTGACTAAGCATCTTCTGTAGCATTAGACATTCACGCTGTCTACCTAGTTTTGATTTCAATAAGGTCGAAATAAAACATCAATTAAATATGTTCATATACAATTTAGAACAGCAGATGTATGCAGTATATGTGGCTCTTCTGTGAAACACACCCTGCATTTTTTTAAAATAAAAGTTAGCATAAGGAAAGTGAACATAAGATATATAATATGATGAAAATCAAGTCTTTCACCTTTGAGTGCGAGCATTCCAGATTTTTCTCCCTAGAGACAACTATTAAAGATCATGCCAGAGACATCTGTACATATCAAACTTGCATGCAAATCCCCTCTGTGTATTTGTTAATAATTGCTTTGAGGGATTATGCCAACACTTAGAATCTTTACGCTTCAAGTATTTATTGTCCAGAGATATTCGGGCACATGGGTTTTTGGTCAGCTTGCATGGGTTGTAGTCAGGACACTGGGTAGGGATGAAAGATTGATGGAGGCAGAAAACCTCCTTCCAAGATGGCTGACTCACTTGCTTCTTGGTGGGAGGTTCAGCTCCTCACCGTGTGGGACTCTGATACACCGTGTTAGTGTCTTCCGGCCTGGTGTGTGGGGGTTTCTAGAACAGGAATCCACGGAAAATCAAAGTAAAAGCCATGAAGCTTTTATGGTTTCCTCTCAAAAGTCACATGGTGTTGGGGCGAGGATATAGCTTGGTTGGCAGCATGTTTGCCTGGCATGCTCAAGGCTCTGGTTGGATCCCCAGCACCACATAAATTGGGTGTGGTGACATATGCTTGTAATCCCAGCACTTGGGAGGCAGACGCAGAGAACAGAAGTTTAAGATCACCCTCCATTACATACCAAATTCCAGATCAGCTGATGATAAAACAAAAGTTAGGAGCTGACTCAAAAACAAAGGTGCAATGTCTACGTTACTTCACTTGTCCGACTAGAGTTACCAAGCTCATCCTTCAAAGAGAGTGGCACTTGGCATCACCTTCTAAAGGGGAAGCCAGGATACATATTACAGATACATATTACAAAATATCTGTATCTGTAAGATACTTGCAGATACACATTACAAAAGTCAACTCTAGTTTTATTGTCTCCAGTGCACAGGAAATGCATTGCTCGTTTGGTTTCCACGTGTTAGTATTTTCTTAGAAATCATCTTTTGTGCTTGTTGAAGATGTCTTAGTGTTCTGATGATGGTGAACTGTATAAAAGTCCTCCACGCATGGATATATAGGTGCTTTCCTTTTCTGATACCCCAATCAGAACTGAGTACTGAACATCCTTCTAGGCATTGCCAGGAGAAAAGGGATGCATGCGTAGAATGTGATAACCCTTACTAATTTTCCTCCTTACAGATGTGCTAGGTAAAGTTCTTTTGATGTCCTGTGGGGACTCCATTTTTCCCCAGGGCCTTCCCTAACTCAGGTCCTGAGTTATCAAACACTTTGAATCTTAAAGGTGGAAAATAGTGCTATTGTTATTTAATTTGGGTTTCTGTTTAAGATACAGACAGTTGAGGGTGCGTCTCTGGTTGAAAAGCAACCTCCTGTTTGTTTGCCTCCTGTTTCTGTGGCTGATTATGTAGGTCCTTTGTCTGATTTTTGGTCTTATTCCTTCTGATTTTTTGTTCTACAGGAATCAGACCTTTGGTGGTCTTCATGTGTGTTCTGATTGGCTTCCTGGGGATGTGTTGGCCTTAGCACTGGGGTGACTTATTCTCTTGGTGATTTCTTGCCCTCGGTGCTAGGGAATCCGTGTAGACTGGAGCTGTACTCTGGTCTCTCACTTCATTTGCTGTGATCTTGAAGTGCTCTCTGGTCTGTCGTATTTGTAACTTCTTAAATGTTTAGGGAGTGCCCTCACGCTCTCCCTTGCTCTCCTTTTGGCTTTCATTAGTGGGAACATTTCACAAATGGAGGGGTGGGAATTGTGGGGGAGAGACCTGGAGCCATCTTGCTGAGTGCTCAATGTTTGTGCTTTGCTCTTCCTTTTCTGGACACGAACACCTCAATCCAGCAGGAGAAACTCACTGTGCGTCTCCACCAGTGTCCTCAGCCTTGTCCCCAACAGGACCCTATTGATCTCAAGCCACAATAGGATGGAGGGATGGGATGAGGAATCGGGAGCCAGGCAACTGTTGCTCCTGTCCTGGGTTGAGGCACACGCAGTGCTCCGATGTGGCCTTGGAGCAATGGCCAGGTTACTGGATGCATCACAGGCATCGTGTGTGTTGGAGCTTCCCAAAACAAAGGCGTTATTGGTCTGCAGATGCAGAGAATTAACACTTTTTCTGGTGCCTTTGATGTCAGGATCTTGGAGGCGAGTTCAAAGAAACCTGGGAAGATGTAATCTTTCCTTCGACTTCGTTCTCTTTGTTTGAACTCCAGGCTGAAGCTTTCCACTCCGCTCCCACGAATAATCAGTCAGGACCAAGTTTTAGGTTGCACTCAATGGCTTCTTGGCATCTTTTAGTTCTCCAAACAGAATTCAATCCTTAAGAAAGCTCAAAGGTGCCGGCCACCAGAGAGGAGGGGCCGGTCTTTGTTCACTGACACCTGAACTGATCTGCCATGACTCTGCGTTGTCAGTGACAGCCACATGGAAGATTTGCTGTGGATGCTGGGGTTGCCAAGGTGAGTGGTGCCTCTAGCTCTTCCTGCCGTTGACTGTAAGGAACAAGACCCCACTGTTGTAGACACTGCTGACGTCTTCTGGTTTGCGCACGTCCATCAAGGACTGAGTGTGGTCTTTTAGTGTGGTGGATTAAATGTGAGTCTGCATTCTGTGGCAGGCTAGCCACTGAGAAGTAGGATTTGGTTGTCCTCAATCTGAATAGATTTGACCTCCGTCTGAAAGGGATTTGACCCACAGAATAACTGGTAGGATGTCACGCCTACAATGCTGTTGCAGGTGTTCCAGGTCCAGGCTGCCAGGCTGGGTGTTTCCAGAGTTTTTTAGGGAGAATACTTCTTATTCAAGGAATTGAAGCAAATGCTCAAACAGATTGCAAGAGTACCAAGACTTTATTACAGCGGACCACATGAGTGAGGTTATTCAAGGGTCACAGTGACTGTTGGCCTTTCTTTGTACGGCTTGAGAGGAGCAGGAGTTTGGCTGCCCAGGGGTGTATCATGGGTAGTTCTGTGTCTTGACTGATGGTCTTGGACTATATAAACCTTTGCTCACCATATATGTCTTATCCCATGGTGCATCTGGTTTTAATCACATGTGCATCCAATTATGCATAAAATAAATAAGCTTAAGGCAAATAGGAGATTCTCCTAAAAGTTTACTCAGAGAACATGGTTTGCTTTATTGTACACACACCTTCAAACTGGTCTAAGTGAACTGGCCCATTGTTTGTAGTTCTCCTTTTTGTTTTAAGATGTTTTTGAATAGAAATGGGGAAGTATCAAGGGGCTGCGACAGGCAACAACGAATGTCCATAATTAAAATCAGATGTCTATGTATTAGCGCATGTGTAGATCAGTCCAGGTGGGGTCCTTGGTTGCTCACAGTTGCTAGGCACATTGTTCACAGAGAGATGTGTGCATTATGTACAGGTAAAGGTCTAAGGCTGCCAATGCATTATTAAGAGATAAATGTGTACACAGCCCAAGCCAAGTACAGCCTTAGGTTGCTGCCCTCGGATTTGTCTCAGTGCTAGGTACTTTTTACCACTGAAGATCACTTCTGCCCATTCACTGAGAATCCTGAGGTCACCATGCCAGAGAGGCCCCCTCCAACCTTTCTGAAATCTGATGGTCCCAGCCGAACCCAGCCTTACAGCTATGTCTACAAGACACCAGACACCTGTGGGAAGCTACATCATCTTTCCCACACACCATACACCAGCTGATTACCAAGTGATTTTGTTAAAGCCACGTGGGGCGCAGGCATCACTTGGAAGGCTGCGTCTAGATGACCTGAGAGGGCTGGCGAGATGGCTGAGCAGGGCTGGCAACCTGAGATGGATGTCTGGATCCCACAAGGTGGTGGGAGAGAAGAGACTGGGGGAGGGACCGTCTTTTGACGTCCACACTCAAGCTGTGGCATTTGTGCAGTGGAACACACATACACAAATACTACTTCCAATATATCATGAGGGATAGTCACTTTAGATTTCTAATTCTGGGAGAGTCTGTTGCATGGCAATCGGTGATGGGTAAGTGTGAACTCACATCATTTCTAGGCTGGTTAACATAGGCAGATCAGTAGGCAGGGTCCTGATTGGGGTTGGGGTTAGGGGTTTGGAAGACAGGAGTGGGCAAGAGCGGGGAGGTGTGCAGAGGAGGTGGCTTTGTCACTGTCAGCCTTCCTATTTGATTTCTGCATGTTTCCCCCTCAGAGTCAGTCTAGGGATTGAAATACTCTGTCAGTCAAGCACCTACAGTGCAGGGTGGGTGTGTAACAGCAGGCTGCGTTATTAAGCAGGCTTTCTGAACAAGGTGTTCCTTTGTTGTAATAATTCCCTGTGAGAATTTTACAAGGAAATAAGCTTTTCATCTCCATGTAAAAGCTCCGGCTGGTATTGGGCCATATTATTAACTAAGGATTAAAAATAGCTCTGCATTTTCTAAGTTTAATTCACGTAAGAGGGGAAAAATGTCGAAGGACATTCTCTTTGTTCACGTCCTTTTCATGACTTGATTTTGCTTGCTGCGACAAGGAACGCCACCAGCGTCACCAAGCATTTGCTGAAAGCTGAAAGGTGGTTAGGCCATTAAGCTATGTGGGTCAACCCCTTGATCTTGCTAATAATAAATTAATTGTTACAACGTTTGACAAGAATAAATACTGTAGACAGTTTAGAATACGTTTAGGATTGGGGGCTGTTTGAAGAGGTAAGTCTGAGTTTCACAGTCTTGAAAACTCAAGTGTGTTTAGGAACTAGTTCTGAGTTATGGGGGGCTGGGAGGAGAAGGAGAGGCCGGGGATTTTGTCCTAGTAGAGCAGTAACCTGCAGACACATTTGACCAACAATGAACACACAATGCACATGGCTGCCCCCCCCCCCCCCAGGACTCGACAGCCTTGTTAACAGCTCACTGTGCAGACTTTTGAGAGAGGAGAAAAAAATTGCCACTCCACTTTTCATTTTTCTAAAATGAACCTATCTTTACTTAGGGTAGTTTTTATTTTTCCCCTTTATAGCCTTGAAAGAAGTATAAGCCATAGTATTTGTGTGTGGTGGGCTTGTCTGACAGGGCAATGCACCATCCTGAGGGCGTGGACGTGAGGCCACCACAGCCTTTCCTTCCCTTCCCCCTCAGGAGAGCAGGGGCCCAACCGACATAGTTATTAGCTTCTTACTCTGCAGGGAACCTCATTTCTGCCTCTGCATTTGGTTGCTTGTTGTTGGTTACTTTATTGCCCCACTAGGGGGCAGACAAAGGTCAGAGAGACACAGAGCCAACTGGTTTCAGTTGCTGTCAGTGAGGGTCCCCCACCCCACCCCCTCATCCCCTCTTCCTAAAGAAAGCGGAGGCTTCCCTAGTGGTTTGCAGACATCTTTCTGGGTTACACCTGTCCTGCCCTCTCTCAACTTCAGGATGGTCTGCTTGGGTCTCTCCGATGGGTCCATCCTTTTCCTGACTGAGAGGAGGGGTGGAGAAGGTTACAGACTGTGGCGGAAGACTGGAGATGGATGCTGCCAAGAAGAGTGAAGCTAGAGAAGGGGCGGGTACCA
>NW_021620926.1:6703424-6764947 GCF_004785775.1 Grammomys surdaster
CGCCCCCCCCCCCCCCCGCCCGGGGGGGGGGGGGGGGGGGGGGGGCGCCGCCCCCCCGGGGGGGGGGGGGGGAGGAGGGGGAGTGGAGGAGGCCTTGGTGCTGAATCTTCTTACAGTCAAGTCAGGGAACCGCTTGGACTCACGGATAGGAATTCTAGAATTTGAGCTGTGGAGTTAGAATCTGAGGTCTGTGAGGCCAGCATCTCTCCAGAGCCCTGTATTTATTTCATGGCCGCTGTGAAGGTGTTCTTGCGCCCCACCCCACAGCAG
The DNA here is from genome assembly GCF_004785775.1 of Grammomys surdaster. Lineage (NCBI taxonomy): Eukaryota > Metazoa > Chordata > Mammalia > Rodentia > Muridae > Grammomys > Grammomys surdaster. Next base: position 6,703,695 of record NW_021620926.1, read on the forward strand.
TAGTGTTTAGTTGGTGAGTGTTGACAGTATGTGTGATGCTGTAGTTGGTTTCTCATGCTTTTCCGTCACCTTGTCTGTTAACCCCTTACATGGTGTGTTGGAATACCCAGGCTCCGTAGGACTTTCTTTCACCAATTTTGGGTTCATTTGGACTTGATACAAAAGTAGTTTCTTTAGACCTAGCTAAAGAAGAGAACTCTATATAGCACTGTCTCCATGAAAAGGTCTTACTGGGTTACAGATCCCCTGCTCATTCTTGCCTCCTTCTAAGAGGGACTCATGGATACTTCAGTATGAGCGTGCCGAAGCCTGAAGTCCAGGTCTTCAGGACTATAAGCCTCCGGTGCACCCTACTCTGGGTGATTGGCTTTTGGATTTGTTAAATATCAATAAAGCTCTTGCTCCTGGCACCCATGGTGTCTCAATAAGCAAACGAGAAGAGTTCCAGACTTTTCTGTTACTATCCAGTTCACTCACAAAGACAAGTTTGTAGACTTGGGCTGTGTTTCATGAACATTTTCCACTATGGATGGGAGTGTGAGGTGTTTTTTAGGGGACCAGAATCCCTGTCAGGAAGGGAGAAAAGCACGGTAAAGTCCAGAAGCAGATGCTCGTCCAAGTGGGCTTGCCCTCTGCTTCTGTGCTGCTGTCATGGTCTCCTTGACTCTGGAGATTTGCTGCTGGGGCAAAGGTGCCAAGTGTCTCAGTCCAGAGCCCCTGGAGGCCAGAAAAAGGTGTTAAATCCCCAGAAGTGCAGTTACAGACACTTGTGAGCCACCATATGGGTGCTGGGATCTGAGCTCTGTTTCTCTGGAGGAGCAGCAAGTGCTTCTAACCACTGAGTCACCCTTCCTTCATCCCATAAAGATGCTGCTGCTTCTTGCTTCTTCTTCTTCTTCTTCTTCTTCTTCTTCTTCTTCTTCTTCTTCTTCTTCTTCTTCTTCTTCTTCTTCTTCTTCTTCTCCTTCTTCTTCTTCTTCCTCCTCCTCCTCCTTCCCTCCTCTTCCTCCTCCTCCTCTTCTTCCTCCTTCTTCCTTTCTTTCTCCACATCCTCTTCTTCGTTAAATAATGTGTATTTTTAAAATAATGTGTATTTTAAAAATAATTTTCAAATAAAAAGGGCCCAGGGAAAGCTTTGTCCTCAGTCTTGTTCCAAAGCCCTCTTGTTTCTTCTGCCTGTACCTGGTGTGTTTGTGTGTTTAGGTGCATGTATGCAGGCACCCTTAGAGACCAGGGCTGTGAAATCTCTCTGGGGCTGGAATTATAGGTGCTTGTGAGCCACCCCATGTGGATGCTGGAAAATAAATGCAAGTCCTCAGTAAGAGCAGTGTGTGCTTTTAACCCATTAAGGTGTCTCTCAAGCCCCAACCCTTGTTTTATGAGACAGAATCTTCCATTGTGACTTGTGGCTTGTGAAGTAGGCTGGGCTGGGTGGCCAGTGAACCGCAGGGGTTTGCCTCTCTCCACCTCTCCAGCACTAGGGTAGCAAGCACGTGCCACTGAGTCTGGCTCTCGTGTGACTTGCTATGGATTAAACTAGGGTCCTCCTGCCCGAGTCTTCAGCACTTGCCTGACCACACTGTCTTTCCAGGCCCATGTTTTTTGAGTAAATTTTCTTTCATTGAGCCAAGTTATGGGTGAGATGGGGCAACACCTCACGCTCCTCAGCTCTCTCTTCTTGTGATGCCCGTTAAGGAAAACGAGTTCTCTGGGCCAGAGTCCCACAGATGATGGTGTTCCTGTGAGTGTGGGCAAAGATGGTGTCTGGGTATCCAGTTCTCTTTTGTCTTCTCCCTCTGCCTGGGAAAAGCTCTGCCCTCACCCTTGTCCCAGAAGTCCCCTGTGTCTTCTAGCTGGACCTGGTTTTCTATGTGAGGAGAAGGTGGAGCTGGGAGGAGGAGCATGGGGAGGAGGTGGAGCTGGGAGGAGGGGCATGGGGTTGTTGGCTCTCCATGTCCTTTCCCTCCACATGTCATAGCCAGACCCACTCTTACATAGATGCTTCTAGTCCTGAACCCAGCTCCACATGTTTGTTTTGAGGGGACACTACCCCTATTCACCAGCACAGAGTAGGGTGTGAATATACTCTGCAGTGTGCCCTGTGGTGGCTGGGGCCTTCTTTGGGGACTGTGGCTGGTGGGGATTTTTCTTTTTATTTCTCTGCATTTGCTTCCTTAGGTTTGGTGGAGGCTTTCCAATAAGTGAGTCTCTGTTTCTCTGTCATCTCCTTGGAGGCTTTATCTATTTTGATTCCCCTGTTGCTCTGTAGGAAAGCACTCTTGGCTCCATCCTACCACACAGACACATCTTACAGCTTCTTTGTGAGCCACCCCAGTACAGCTCTTGCAGACTCTGGGAGCATCATTGAGGTGTGACAAATTCAACTTCCTAGTCTCACTGCAAGACTCTCATGTAATTTTCCAATCCCCTGTCATGTTGTAGGAACCTGAGAGCTTGTTGAAGGTCCCGGTAGAAACATTTTCAGGGGTGTCCAACTTTCGGATGTAACATGATGCTGACATTCACACACCTGTGGGGCTACATGCATAGCTATTCCAAGACCCCTGGGGTATGCAAGCCATGAGCTGGATGTATATTTTTTCAAACAAAGAAGTACACCAGGAGGTTGAGGTGGGGTGATCAGGGTTTTTTCTCTGTCTGGTTCCCAACCTCTGTGGGTGAGAACATAGCATTGTCTGATATCTGCCTGGGCAGCAGCCCCCTGAGTAAGTGTATCATCCAATCATAGCTAGATAATCACCACACCCCACTTCCCTCTTAGAATGGACTCCATGTCTTTTCCTGTGTGACTATCTGCTGGCACTGCATTTCAAAAATATTTGCAGGTTGTTCTGTGTGTGAAGTGAGACTTCCCCACTTTCTCTAAATTCCAGTTTTCCAAGACATTTCCATAAACATGAAGGGAAACCATAGTGATTCTGGGGATGTGGACTCACCTGGGTTGGAGTCAGAGTCAAAACGGATAGGTTTAGAAAATGCCAGTCTTCTCGTCGCGTGGTGTCATTGTGTCTGTCTGTACGTGGAAATAAGCTGACTCACTGTCCTGATACTGGAACAGCTAAGGTTGTGCAGTAAATGAGGGACAGTAAATGGATCTCTGGACACCTAGCATGTCACCTTGCTCTGGAAACAGGAGTCTTTGTATGCTTTGCTCTGTGCCTGGGTTTTGGACAATGATGTCAAGCTGATTTCCTGGTTGGGCCAGGGTGGGGGAACCCTGAAACAGGTCAACCCTTCTCCTCCCCTTTTCCCAAGGATGAGGGTGGGAGGGAGGTACAGCATCTGCCAGAGAAAGCATGTGACATGGAGAAAACTTCCTTCTAGCTCAGCCAGTGTGTTGGCCTTGGCCAGCCGGTTGTGTTTCTCCTTGTTAGCAAGCAGCTGATCCCATTGGGCCTTGGGCCAGGGCTCTTCTCCTTGCGTTGGTTTAAGCCAGGCCAAAACTGGAAATGGGGGAGGACAAAGGTTCCAGATAATTCTGTATCATCTGAAGTCTCCCGAAACACTTTTGAGGTGAACCATCAACACCTATAGGGTGGTACTGTCTTGGCTGACAAGGAGCTTTGAAGTTTTATATATTAATTGTCCTGACCCAGAATCCTAGAGTGTATAAGGATTTAAAGACAGCACAATGTCAGGTGACATTTGACTGTGAAAATTAAGACCACACCTTTGGGATGGAGTTCTAACCACACTTTGTGATTTTGTTTCTCCCTCTCTTTAAATACTACACTATTTTTGTAATAATCATGACTGTAATTTTCTGCTTTGGAAGCTTATCACCACCTTCTGGTATATTCTACGTGACACGACCTCACACACGCCTGTGTAGCCTCTGTCCCCTCTCATCAGCAGAACCGCAGCCTTGTTTGCCCCTGAGGTTTGTAAAACCTGGTATTTTGGTTTAGTCAAAGGACTTACTTTAAAATCTCTGAGCATCAGGAGACTCGAGGAGGCTGACAGAGCCTGGTTCTGGAGCATGAAGCTATAGGCAGGTTCGCCTAACTTACACTAAAACAGAACGCCACCTCACTCAGCTGCGCTCGGTCTCGCCATGCCTCATTCCGCCGCCTCTCTTCTGTATCATAGCTGTGTTGGCACTTAGAGCTGTTCTTTTCTTAAAATTATTATTCTTGTCAAAGTTCTTCCATTAAGAAAGACAACTTCGGGACAAGCTAATTACCCAATTGACTTGACAGGGCTCTTGTTCTAGTCATTAAAATGAAGCAAGACTTGTCAAGGACCACAGTGCTCACGAGCCCCATTAAGAACTTCAATCCGAGGAGCAGATGCGCCTCACCTCCTGGGCTGAGGCGCCATGATGCCTAAATTATTTTGTGACTGTCCTTTGGAGTTGCTGTGAGCAGCTTCTGTCATTAGTACATGGTCTCAAAATGCCACCACCTGGTTGGGATAGAGAGCTGGCAAGCGTGTCTCCAGCACATGGAATTTATAAAGAAGGGACCGGAGTGCTCACTGGGTTTCCTTACACCGCAGCATCTGTGGGGGGTGTTACCAGTATGAAGGCGCAGAAGGATTCCCCAAATGGACCTGCTTGCTGTTTGGATGAAGAAACTCACAGAGAAAATCCTCTCAGAGGAGCATCAGCACTCTTCTGTAAGTTGGACGTATGAAAAGGACCACGTTCTCCCCCACTCCCCCATAGCTCTCTGAGATTCAGGCTTGCAAGCCGGGTGACGGAACATGTTTTAGGTTAGATTCTCCCAAATGTCACAGATCTTGTAGGTGGTCATTTCTTCCTACGTAAACAGCCACAGAGCACTGATTTCTGCTATCTTTTCCTGTGAAAATGAAAGCATCCCCAGACCCACACAGGTCCCAACCCCTGTCTCATGTTACCTTCCTTAAGAGCCCTTAAGAGATTTCTGCTTTACTAAGGAACAAAAGTTGCTATAGAATTGTGGGTTCCCAGCAGCAAAGGACTTCATACATTGGCCACTAAAATCAACCTGAGTATCTTGAGGCCGCTGGACCGGTCCCCTTTTGTTAATACGTAGCTCCAGGGCTTTCATCTTCGTAGCACTTAGGGAATTCTGAGCAAACTGAGGAAGCTGGATTTGAAGGCACTCAGGGTTCCTTCCACAGGGTTCTCTCTGCCCGGCACATGGGTGTCCCTGCCATGCCTCTCACCTACCTCTCTCCCTGTCTCCGCCCTCCGATTTCAGTGAGAAATAATAAACAAACCTGGAATTGGTATCTTCCTAACAAGCTATCCAGAATCTACCTACCAGTCTCAAGTTAAGATGTATTTTAATGGCACTCTGAGGGGGCCCAGATGTGTTTGGGACAGTGTTAGCTTGGAAGACAGAGAGACCATATCCCCTTGGTAGCTTTTGGTAGACTATAGAAGGTTGTTGGGTAGGGAGAACATTTTGTTCCTAGGCTTTCTGGATTTATTTATTGCTTTCGTGTTTCCCATGTACCTGTGGCGTAATCACATGTGCATGTGTGTGGGCGTGCCCCTGTTTTCCATGTACCTGTGGAGTAGTCACATGTGCATGTGTTCAGGTTGTCCATTTCTCATGTTCCTGTGGTATAGTCACATGTGCATTTGTATGGATTTGCCCATTTACCATGTACCTGTGATGTAGTCACATGTGCATGTGTGTGGTGTGTGTCCTTGCCCATGTTGGCATGTGTGGAGGTGGGGGGGCAGTCATCAGCTGTCTTCCTCTCCCCCCACCTGATGTTTTGAGAAGCTTATGTGCTCCCTGAACCTAGAGCTCACTGAGCCCCACTGCCCAGCTAGCCCCAGGGATCCTCCCATCTCTGCCCTACAGCGGGGCATCTGAACTCAGGTATCCATGTTTGTTCAGCAAGCACTTCACTGACCCATCTCCTGGCCATAGAATTTACTGTTTAACACTGAAATCCTGTACATGAAGATATTCACCCCCTCCCTCACCAAGTTCTGGCGACATCTGGGTGCTTCAGCCACCTAAAGGGGTTAAAACCTAAGGGCATTTTCAGTCAGACCCTAATTCCTGAGGGCCCTCGTGAATCAAGTGCTATGCATGAAATGTATCTTCTAACCACAAGGGGGCACCAATGCCCTCCTGAAGCTGTCTCTGTGACTAGGTCTCTGTGGGCAAGCTGTGAATCCAGCTGGAAAACTTCATTGCTTCCAGAGGTGACCTGAAGGATGGGAGATGTCTCCTGTGTTGACATCAAAACAGTTTTGGGAGTTCTGGAGTTCACACAGAAGAGCTATCCTCTCAGCTGGGGACAAAGGAAGCTTTGCCTACCTCTCCTGAAGCCTGTGGCCATTACACAACCACCTGGAGTGGCTCCATGAAGGAAGTTTCTAGAAATAGGCTAAGCACCTGCTGGGTCACAGGTTATCCCTCTTTCTGACTTACTCGAGGCTCACCTGCCAAACTGTCTCAGGTGGAGGTCGAGGATTTCTGACAGGAAGGTCAGCTGTAGGTTCTTTCTGGGTCTACTGTAACATATTACTGGAGACTACAAGCCTAAGCATCTCTGATTTCTTATCTTATTGTCTTGCTGGACTCAGCAGATGGTGTCTCACTGGCATTGAAGTTCCAGGGGAAAGTCCACAGTCTTTCTTCTCCAGATGCTTGAAGCCTTCTTTTCTCCTGGATCCACCCTCCTTTAGTGTTAGAGCTAATTTCATCTCTGACCATCATTCCCCGGTCAAAACTTTCTAGACAGTAGCTAGGGAAATGTCTCCCTCTGGGAACCCACATGATTAGATTGGACCAATTTATATATTTGGTTGTGAGCCTTTAACAGCTGAGCCATCTCTCCAGCCCAGATCGGACCATCTTAATCATCCAGGATAATGCCTCTATCTCAAAATTTACAGCTTGGGTATCAGTCACATCGCCCTCTCTGCCTTGTAAGGGGATGTGTGGATTAGGACGTTGACATCTTTAAAGGGTCATTTCCCCACTGTCTATTGTCTTAATAGTAAATAGTTTGAGCTTCTTTTCCCACATTCTTGTCATTGTCAATCAGTGGTAGAGAGAGCTGTGGTCATGGGCAGACCTGTTTGGAAAGCCAGTTGGGGAGTTTTTCCCCAGCTTCTCTCAGAATCAAGGATGCCAACTGATGCTTTCTCAAATATAAAATAGGAAGGGTCGTCTGAAAGGCCTGTGTTAAGAGATGACTCGGTTTAGTACCCAGCACTCCTCATGCTTCTATTGAAAACTTTTTATGGCCAAAAGGAACGCTGGCTTTACCTGCTATAAAAAATTACCAGACTCAAACTCCTTGACTGGGCACACAGGGCTGTGGTGCCTGGAATGGAGTAGACTCCCCAGGAGTCTCCTTAGGAGACTTTGTCCTGCCTGCCCAGCTGGAAACAGAGAGAGGACAAAGGCCACACCTCACAGCTTTGTAGGTCTCCCTTCTTTTTGTGTGTGATGTGAGATGCCAGCTCCACAGGGTCAGCTCCCTCACGTGAATGTGGGGCTCTGTTAATCAGCCACTCTTTGTGTGGGGTGGGTTTGCAGTCAGCTGCGTTGTATTATTCCTCATGGCTTGTGAAAGTTTCCCAGTGAGGGCAAAGGAGATACAGTGTATGAGAGCTGAAGAGAGCCGGAAGTGCCCCCGGGAGCTGCGGGGGTCTCCTCCCACTGCTTCAGCACGCAGGATGTGCATAGCTGAGAGCTTCAGTCAACTCCATCTTCCTTTCCAACCACAGTGTCCTTTGGTCTTCTTACCTGCTTCTGATATTTATTCTCTTACTGTCCCTGTGGTTCTTGCAAGTCACCCCCAACCCTTGTATGACAGGGATGAGGAAAACGATCTGGAAAGTTCCACTTTTCTCTGGAAGGGCACTGATAGAAGTGGAGTAAAGAGGGTGGGGAACTTTTCCACTTGTCTAGCATGATATGAACTGAATACACTAGTCAGGTCCTTTGGTTCAAATCCTGCTGTTGTGTGTCCCTGGGCAGCTTCCTCTATCTGTCTGTGTCCTAACATTCTTCCCTGTCAATGGAGATGATAAAGGCACATCCATCTATCAAGGTCCTTGTTAGGATCAGTGGTAGTGATTTAAGTAACACATTTCAAACAACGAGTGGGACAGAGTAAACGCTATGTATGTCTTATGCTTGTGGTCCTGGTCACGGTCACCACCGTCACAGCAACATGCACAGTGTGACTGTGTTTTGGTTCATAATCCAACCTGCAAACATGCACTCTTTTATGGTTCATAATCCGACCTGTAAAAGACAGGAGTGGTGTATGGGCTTTTTAGGGCCTCGGGCCTTTTGTTTTGAAAAGATACATGTATCCTCTGGGAGGTGGGGGCTGTAGCCCAAGGCAACCTGTGTGGACAGTATGGTACGGATCCTTTTGAGCCCCAACTTCCTCAGAGTGACACCCTCCAGGGCCACCTGTTTTTCACCTACTGCCAACAGTGTAGAGAACCCTGGACATTTTTCCTACTCAACCTAGACAGAGATTCACATCTGGTTTTAATTCAGAGAACCCTGTAGAGGATCAAAGAGGGATGGAGGCCTTTGTTGAGAGAGACTCTGGGCTTTGAGAGTGGGGATGGGCTTGTTTGCAGCCAGCTTGTGCGGTGTCTTTTGATAAGGTGTATTTGTTGTGTTCTGAGACGGACTGTGCTGGAATGTTGGCCACCTGATTTGTTGCTTCATATCGGCTTGGTCCAGCTTAGCAGACCGGCCCGGATCTGGGTGGGGATGCTCAGAGAGCTGACGTTGGGTTAGCTTCGGTGCAGACTTGGGGTGTTCCAGAGTATGTTCTGCCTCCTTTCTGCATCATGCGTAGGGCTCACGAATCTGTCTGCTCACCCTCCCCGGGAGCTGAGGGGTTCTTGCCATGGGTCTTCTCAACACTCATTATCAGCTGTGGAACCTGATGAGTCCTCCCATGGAGATGTTCTGTGGGGGAGTATGGAGGACCGCATCTGGGTGACCCAGCAGGACTTTGGTAATGCCTTCTCCTCTTCTAAAAATGCGAATCTGCCCAGGTGGTAGGGTGAAAAGCTGTCCCAGCTTGCCTGAAAAATAGAGGGTGAGAGACTAGCTATAAAGTCAGAGTGATCCTGGGCAAACCAGAGGAGCTGACCCCTGCCATGGTGAAGGTATGCACAGTTCTGCATGTGTCCCCGCGGGACCCTTTATCCAGTGATAGGCCAGCTCAGGTGGTTCTCAGACTCGATGCCAACGCAGAGTTCCACCTCTTTGCTAACTGACTGGAGGTCTGTTTGTTTTGCTCTTAAGGACATTTGAATTTTCTCTGAGAGTAGGCATAAGGTGAGAGAGAGAGAGAGAGAGAGAGAGAGAGAGAGAGAGAGAGAGAGAGAATGAATCCATTTCCCTGAGGAGGACGTGGGCCGGCATGAAAATCACACTAATTGAGGCTTGTTAAAAAGTACCCTAAATTCCATAATTGTCTGCTCTGATGGGCTCAGGGTAGGAGAGTAAATGCTGTTGATAATGACAATAATAGCTCCCTTTATTGGGCGCCCAGGGTGTTTAAGTATATCAGTGTTTTAATCCCTGTTCTCTACCCCTCCCCACCGTGTGTATGTGTGTGTGTGTGTCTGTGTGTGTGTGCATGCACGTGTGTGTGCGCACACGTACATAGGTGAGCACATGTGAACATGTATACGTGGCTGCTGTACTTCAGTGCTGCCCACATTTTTTTTTTTTTCAGTCAGGATTTGTCATTGTCTGGAACTTTCCAGTTAGGCTGTCTGGCCTGCCAGGGAGTCCCAGAAACCTCCTTGTCTCCACTCCACAGCACTGGGGTTACAAGCATTGCCACAGTGCCTGGGTTTTAAGATATATGGATTATGGAGGATCTAACTATGGTTCCTGCACTCTCAAAGCAAGCACTCTACACAGTGACCTGTGAGCTCAGGCCAGATCTTTGTCTTTAAAAATGGGAAAATGGCGCTCAAGGAGCAGGGAACAGATTGACTATGGGATTATTCAACAGCAGAGCTGCAGTCTCTCACTCCTCCTCCCCTTCCCTTTTCCCCCTCCCCTTGCCTTTTCCTCCTCCCCTCCCCCTCCCCCTCCCCCTCCCCCTCCCCCCTCACTTCTTTCATTATCTCAGAGACACTTGGCATTGCTTAGAAATGGAGATGTCAGGCTGTGGAGATAGATGGCTTAGAGGGTAATTCATCTGCTAGGCAAGCCTGAGGACCTGGGTTCATATCCCCAACATCCACCTAAAAAGCTAGATGCAATAGCCCATATTTGGATGGTCAGCACTGTGGGATGGAGACAGGCAGATCTCAGGGGCTCAAGAAACTAAAAAACTAAGGTGAGAGAGCCATTGAGGAAGACATGCAATGACAACTTCTGACTACTACACATGCTTATAACTGCATGGGCAAGCACACACACACACACCCCATACAACCCCCCACACCACACCCCCCCCACACAGATACCATACACACCACACACACACCACACACATACCACACACACCACACACACCACACACCACACACACCACACACACACACACACATACCATACACACCACACACACCACACACACACAGACACATACATCACACACACACACACACACATACACACACACATACACACACATACACACACACATACATACACACACACCACAGAGAGAGAGAGAGAGAGAGAGAGAGAGACACTAGGCTCATGAAGAGGATTGTGATTCTTTTTCCAGAATCACTGAAAATCAAGACGCCTCAGGTTACAACATTATAGCATAGGCCATCCCCGTACACTAGGAGGCTGTGGCTGTGGTGGCTCGGGGGAGATGCTTATGGCTCTCGCTTGAGCCTTTGACTTCCTCTTCCACCTCCCATTCTCTTTCCTTGGATGTGGCTTAGCACGTCACATTGCTTTGCAGTGAATATGTGCGGGTTTTACACAGGCCAAGAAGCTTATAGCCATTATTGACACAACCCAAGGAGCAAGGAGGGCCCATAGGTACTCCCAGAAGGATCAGAGAGGTCTCATGGGTGCTCCCAGGGAGCACTGGTCTCCAGGCTCCATGGAGATAGTCTCCCAGTCACTGCCAGAGGATTCCTCTTTGCTAGCAACTGCTAGTGTCTGTGAGAATACCCCACACAGGGGATGGGTGTGTCCCCTGGTTCCAGGCTTAGAGAGATCTCTGCCATCCGATAAAGATCCAGGAGGACATCCCCTATCTATCCCTAACAGCCCCCACCCAGGAGTGGGACCATCTGCTTGTTCTTACCGTCTCACAGAGCAGACACACAGTGAGGCTCAGGGTGAATTCTTGCCCATGTGTCCTGCCTCTCTGACCTCATGAGTGATGTGATCCACCATGCTCTGATGTGGTAGAAGGCCTCGCCAGAGGCTGGTACAGAACACTGGACTTCTTAGGCTCTGAGGCTATGAGAAACGAATGTCTTTACATTATTCATTTCCCAGCCTCTGGGATTCAATGACAGCATCAGAAAACTAACCAAGACAGCTGGTTGCAGCTGGTTCTTTCTACCCCACTGCCTTCTGAAAGGACTCTGGTCTCCTGTATCAATCCTCCTTCTGACTTAGGCCTCTTCTGAGCACCCACTGTCTCTATTTAGCCTAAAATCTGCCTTGCACTCTAGGAACAATGGCCCATCGTTTCTTACATCTTTCCACAGCTCTGCAATGGAGGTATATTTACTCTCTGATCCACCCCCACCTCATCCAAAGTCCTTTTATTAACCCCTGTAAGGACCAGGACTAATCCCTAAAGACCTCTCTGCACCCGAGATGCATGTGCCTCCTTCTCTCCTCAGTGGGCATCTGGGTATCAGGAAAAGAACAATGGGAACATCAACTCTCTGATTTCTCAACTCCCCCGAGCATCCCAGACTGCTTTTCACCATATTTGGTAATAGCAGAAACATGTGCTTGTGTTATAGAATATGCTCGCTCTTTATACTCACACAGAAATTTCTAGAAAGAAGATAGAACCAAGAAGTCAAGGAAGTAAGCTGGTAGGTGTATGGTCTTTTAGGTGAGAGGGTATGGGGGTAGGTGCTGAGGAGCCACAAAGAAGGCTTGACAGTCATTACCTGTGAGACCAGCACTGAGCTGTCCATCAGATCCTCTGAAGGCAGTAGCTGCAGTCACCGGTCACCATAGTGGGGAGTGGCAGTGTGGCTGTCACTTGTGGGCATCAGAGAGGTCATTTGATTAAGAGAAGAGAGCTTACAGGTAGAAAACAATTCTACGAATTTTGAGTAATGAACGCACGGTAGGTTAGTGGGGAGGCTCTGGATTTTGGAGGCCCTGGAGCACAGAGAGACTCTTCACTGCTGTGTTGTTGGCCAGACCTTTTCCTCTTACACCTTGCGGTCCCCTCAGCAGGTGCAGGCCAGAGGTCATCAGTGCTACTTCCTCCCTGAGGCCAAGGCAGATGTCACTTGCAAAGGGAACATCTGAGCGCAGGTCAGGGGTGTGCCTGCTCTGCTCTTGAGATGTGTCATGTGGATGCCCCAGTGCATCCTGAAAGACAGACATGATGCTGTTCTGGCTTTTCACAGTGTCCAGGTCTCTATTGAAAATGAAAACCACAACAACAACAAGCAAAAAAAAAAAAAAAAAAAAAACCCAAAAAACAATGAAAAACAAAAAAAAACCACTTCAATTTCTCAAGCTACTTAATTTGATTTAATCAGAAACATGGACCTACAAAAACTTCCCCTGCAGCCTGAGCGCCCCGCTGAGACATCTCAGCCCAGAGTGCAATTAGCCAGAGAGAATTACCAACATTGGGAAATAAAAGTCCGTACGATAGAGCCTCCCAATTATGGGGACAGTGTCAGTTATTCACTGCAAATATATATGTATTTATCTCATCATCTTGTCGGGTTAATGATACAAGCAAGGCGATCCACTCCCATTATTGCTCAATAATGGACCGTGGAGATGGCGTATCTTCGCCTTTATTTTTGCTGGCACATCCTAGCACTGAAGCGCATTAAAGTAATAAAATTAAGCAAGGCGTCCCTGTCCCTCCCACCATGTTCCCGTAACCCCCTCATTTATGGCAGACTAAGATAGAAAGAAAGTTTTAGAGCAATTTAAGATGAGGCAATGCTGGATATGTAAATCCCATTTTATTGGCAGTTGGGGCAGCTAGCTAAAATACCTAGCAGCCTAGAGTTTATGGGCTCTGCTGGCTGGCTTGGAATAATTCAGTGTCAAGACCACATGGGGAAACATGGAGAGTTAAATATCGATTCATTGTCTTCACAACAGGGACTCTGTGGCCATCATTCTCTCACCTTCAGGTGGGGTGTTGCACCCACTGCAGCTCTGTGAGGGAGCCTGAAAAGCTTGACAGGTTTTCACTAGGGTTGGGTGCCTGTGTGCATATGTGTGCATGCGTGTGCATGGGTGTGTGTGATGAATGGATGAATACCCATGGAAACCAAAGATTGATGTTGGTGACTGTTTCGGTTGCTTTCGCCTTATCCTCCTTAAGTAGGGTCTCCCATTGTCCCAGGAGTTTACCATGAGCCCCGGGGATCTCTCTGTCTGTCTCCATCTCCTCAGAGTGGGATTACAAGCATGGACCACTATGCCCTGGCTTTTACATGAGTTCCAGGACTCAAACTCAGGTCCCCATGCACACACAGAAAACATTCTGCCAACGGAGCCATCTGTATGATGGTTCAACCCAAGTCTTTGTCGAGGTGAATGACAAAGTCGGTTTTTGTATTTTGAGGAGTGTAAGAGTTCTCTCTCACGTTGCTGCTCCCAGACCCTTGTTTCCACCAAACGAAGCCACTGCCAGAGTTGAGGAAGTGGTTTTGAGGAAAATGTGGAAGTGAGTTTGGGAACATCGGAGAAACAGCAGGGCAGATCCGACTGTGTACTCCAGTTCTCCTCCAGATGCTATGGTGGGAGGCGGTGAGGGCCAGGGAGGCTTTACCAACAGAACGCATTGCCATGGGAACTCTGTCACCAGAGCTGTAGAACAGGAGGCCCAGCACTCAGCAGGCCTTTGCCCCATTCACAGTGAGCTGTGATCAGACCCCAACGATCCAAGAAGCAAAAAGGAGAAGAGAGAACCATCACCCCACTCCATGGAACTGCTAGACTTTATTGTGCTTAGTGCAGCTATTATAAAAATAAGAGGCTTAAATGCGAGTGAGCAAGTCAGGGCTGGCCAGTCGGCACATCTCTGCCTTCTCCTCACCTTCATCCTTTGCTGTGTCTGACTATGTCCAAACCTGTACCAGGTAAGAGAGTATAGGACAGGCTTCTTGGGCAGGCACCAGACACTGGGCATTCTATACATCTCATCTCTGTGCTATGGAACAGAGCAGGAGACCAGGGCAGCAGAGGGTGGGGTCCCTGCTGATGTGTCCTCGGTGGGTGAGGCAGGGCAGTGTTTCAGGGCCCACATGCTGTGGAAGTGCAAAGTATACTGCTGTGTTACAACTGTTCCCTGTCAGCCACTGGGCTATCAAGAAATGTCACAGACTCTACCTGGAGAAGTTCCCTGATCCTTGCCTTCTAATAGGCAGAGCAGAGTATATGTGAGCTGCAGGGGGGAGGCTTGGGCATGGGAGGGACACAGAACCCAGGCTCTGAGCCTAGGAGACTGTGAATTAAGCTCAGCTTGCTTGGTTCGTACTTTTAGAAGCTGAACTATTGTTCCTCCTCTCAACTTGTAAGAATCTCCATTCATAGTGTTTTTGCTCAGTTATTTCCCATTGACATAACTCCCCAGGTGACTCACCTCCAGAGTACTCTTTGCTTTGGTTGTTTTGCACTGTCTTTTAATTTTCACCATACAAGCAAGCAGTGGACTTTCTGCCTCATGCCTCATCCCTTCCATGTATATGATGGTGCTTTCTTCTCCAAGTTCTTATGACTATAGTTGTCAGAAATAGACCTCCTGGGTGGAGTGTGGTTATGTTTGTGCTAGCAAGAATAATTGTGTGGTCATGAACACTGGGAGTGTGCATTAGGCTGTTTTCTGTTGCTATAACAAAATACCGGAGGCTGGAGAGTCTAAAGACAAGGGTTTGATTGAACTCACAGTGTCAGAGATTCACACTCATGACATTGGCTTACGCTCAGGTTTGATGGTAGTCTGAGAGCGAGCAGCATCACAGGGCAGGGGCTTGGGTGTAGTGGCATGTGCCTGCATTGCCAGCCCTGGGGAGATGGAAGGGGCAGGATCAAGAATTCAAGGTCGTCTTCAGCTACGGGTGAGGGTGAGACCAGCC
Source organism: Grammomys surdaster (assembly GCF_004785775.1). Taxonomy (NCBI): domain Eukaryota; kingdom Metazoa; phylum Chordata; class Mammalia; order Rodentia; family Muridae; genus Grammomys; species Grammomys surdaster. The sequence goes on from NW_021620926.1 coordinate 6,718,939, forward strand.
TGAGTTCCATGAGGTTCTGTCTCAAAACAATCAAATAAAAACCAAGGAAACAGAAGCAGCTGGCAGGGCCTGAAACTGCTGGCTGTTTTGTCTCTTTAAGTAACACCGTACTCTCATGAGAATCGCTCCCAGAGACCATCCTGAATGCATCCCCAGAGCAAAGTCCTGGGTGGCTTTGTCACCATCTACTGGGTCCCAGGTTTTTCTGTGCAAACTTGAGGGAAGATTTATTTATTTATTTATTTTATGTGTATGAGTGTTTGTATGTATGTGGACCATGTTCATCCCCATGAGGGTCAGAAGAGGGAAGTCTGATTGCCTGGAACTGGGGATAACAGATGGTTGTGAGCCTCCATGTGAGTGCTGAGGACTGAACATAGGTCCTCTGCCCAAGCAGCCAGTGTTCTTAACCACTGAGATGTCTCCCTAATTCCTATTTTTCCATTTTGTGTGTGTGTGTGTGTGTGTGTGCATCACTGCTGTATCACACACATCTCTAACCTGTCCTAGACCCTGAGTTAAACAGCCTCAGAAGGCCAAATAAATCCGGGTCAGATAAATCTCTTTGTTTTCTACTCTCAGGCTGGTTATGACGGAGAGAGCATCGGAAACTGTCCATTTTCGCAGCGTCTCTTTATGATCCTCTGGCTAAAGGGTGTTATATTCAATGTGACAACGGTGGACCTGAAACGGTGAGACAAGGCTTCTGTGTCATTTGCAAAATCATGCCTAATTCCCCATATGCAGCAACACACCCTTTCATGTATATAAGCATGTGTGTATACACACAAACATGCTCACACACTAGGGACTGAGGGCATATAATGATATGTCCTTCCTTAATCAGGAGCCTGGAATGAAGCCCAAGGGCTAGCCAAGCAGCATGGTTCATAGAGAACTCAGGGGCTGCAGTCAGAAAGGGGTAGGGGTTGGGGGCCAGGGAGAGCCTGCTTTCCCTCCCAGAACCCTGCCTGAGCACTGGTCTGGGCTGATAACCCTGGAGACTTAACTTTCCCATCTCTGTAGCCAGCCACGGATCATTTGTTAGCGAATTTCTTGGCTTTCGTCTCCAGCAAGCCAACTTATTAATTCACAGACCACTTTGAAATTTTCAAGGGTTGTATCTCTTAAATGATAAGGTCACAGCTAAGCCTTGGCTGTGACTCCAAATGCTTGGGACCATCTGTGCAGACTGCTCTTCCATTCTATCTAGGAAGCCTGCAGACCTTCAGAACCTGGCTCCCGGGACGAACCCTCCTTTCATGACTTTTGATGGTGAAGTCAAGACGGATGTGAATAAGATTGAGGAGTTCCTAGAGGAGAAGTTAGTTCCCCCAAGGTAAGCCTCTTAGAACTGATGCTCACAAGGTCATTGCCATTCTCCTCCTTGGTCATGCATACTATGCCACAGAAACAGCCAGATCAGACACCTTGAGTTAAGATGGATTCTGCTTCTGCTCTGGTTTCATTTCTGTTGCTGTGATTTAAAACAAAACAAAACAAAACAAAACAAAACAAAACAAAACAAAACAAAACAAAACATCCTGACCAAAAAAAAAAAAAAAAGCAACTTAGTCTATCTGTCTCACAATTCCAAGTTGTGGTCCATGATTGCAGGGAAGTCAGTAGGGTAGGAATGTAAGCCAGCCAGCCATGTCACATTCACAACCAAGAGCAGAGAGAAATGCAGGGTGATATTTGCTACTATTATTCCTGTTCTGAGTAGTTCAGGGCCCCCTTCCTAGGGAATGGTACCACCCACAGTGGACTGTATCAGCTAATAATCAAGTCATACCCATAGTCCAATCTTATCTAGACAGTTCCTCAGTTGAGGCTCTTCTCCCAGGTGATTCTAGGTTGTGGCAAGTTGACACTGAAAACAAACCCTAACAGCATCCCTTCTACGTATCCATAGCTTGGTTGTTAGGATGGTATGGTAGAAGGATGAAGGAAGCATCATTGCTGTGTGGGATAACTGTCTCTCATGTCTGCTACTGGAAGAAACTTCAGGAATCTTCTAATCAAACACCTTTATTAGACTGGAGAGGGGATTAGGTCAAGAACATCTGGTTGGTCCCTGTGTTCTAGGATTGGTCTCACCAGGACCAGATCCAATGCAGTTCTCCCAAATCATGCTTTGACTCTACCTTGAGATCCAGTGGTCACTAAACCAGTCTACAGGAGCTTGTCATCGTAATATCTGACCAGATACAGGCCTTTCCCTCCATTTCATCATCCTGACTAGCCGTTGCTTTTTTGTGACTCATCGATTTTGAACTCTTCAAGGTACCCTAAGCTGGGAACCCAACACCCCGAATCCAACTCGGCAGGAAATGATGTTTTTGCCAAATTCTCAGCATTTATTAAAAACACCAAGAAGGACGCGAATGAGAGTAAGTACTCTTGTCCTGGGTTCTGTCTCCATGGAGCCATCTGCATGGCTGCTGGGGAGATACTGGGTATCTGGGCTCATTTTACAGATGGGAGTCTGGGAACAAGGGAAACTATCCCTATCTTTGACTCTGCATGTGACGTTGGAGAGATTCTTTCTAGAGTTTGGGAATCCAAAGTACAACATTATTAAGGGGAGACATGTCAACATCCAGCTTTTTCCACCTGCAATGTGGTGATTGTTCAAATGACGACTCTGCCAGTCCCTAGCTCACCGTAGGCTTCTCATAAATGTTTATAAGAGTGGATGCATTTGGGCTGGATAGATGGCTCAGCAGCTAAGAGCACACACTGCTCTTGTGGAGTTTGGTTCCCAGCCCCTCTACCAGGTGGCTCATAACCACCTGTCACTCTAGGTCTCGGACACCTGAGGCCCTCTTCCAGCTTCTGAGTGTACCTGCACACTTCTGGTATGCATACACACAGGCACGAATAAAAATAAAATGAAAAATACCTTAAAAGCTGATGGGTCCCAGAAGTAGCATAACCGTGTAGATGGCACAGAGACCGAGTCCTCCCGTCTGCATCTGTGTCCTTCCGGTCTTCTTGCCACAGACTGGCTGTGTCTCAGAAAGGAAGCACATCTACTCTCACCTTCCAAGACAGAAAAAAAAGGCAGCCACTTGCATAGCCCCTCTCCAGCACCTCTTGCCTTTGTGTTTTAGTTTATGAAAAGAACCTACTACGGGCCCTGAAGAAGCTGGACAGTTACTTAAACAGCCCTCTACCAGACGAAATAGATGCCTACAGTACGGAGGATGTCACTGTTTCACAAAGGAAATTTCTGGATGGGGATGAGCTCACACTGGCCGACTGTAACCTCTTACCCAAGCTCCATATCATCAAGGTTTGTTGTTGCTCTTGACGGCTGGGCTGGAGGCATGAAGGAGGCTTTGCTGTTGGTTTTGTTTTGTTTAGTTTTTATTGTTGTGACTTATGCTGGGGCCAGACATGGAAACAGGCCTGGAACACAGATTTGAATTGAAAAACTAGTAGTTTATAGTCAAGGCAGCTGTGCTAAACACATAGAATCAAGAACTCTAGGTGTTCTCAAGAAAGACTTGTGAGTGTGCTCCCTGCCCTGGGTCCCCAGCCTGAGGAAAAGCTCCAGTGCACTCAGGGTCTCCGTGGCATTTACCACATGGAGCTTGAAGATGATGTGTTTTTGATAACTCTAGGGATAAGCAAGGATGTTTCAGGGACAAAGAGGGGTCTTCCTATAAACTCTTCACATCAGCCCCACATACATAGCTAAAAACAGCTAATACATCTCCTTAGCTTGGCCTCTTCTGTAGCTGGCATCCTGTCTTCCTAGTAGAAGAGTAAACAGACATACACAACTAGAGCTGTTTAAAGGAATATTTTTAAAAATTTAAAATGTTTAGTTTTTTAAATTTCAGTTCTCTGATTGGTCACCTGACCTAGCTAATCAGAACTTCTTATGGCCCATGAGGATTCCCAGGCAGCTGGCCCCACAGTTGGATGCTGAGTTGCTGCTCTCTCTCCAACTCTCCGTTACTTATGGATGATGTCAGTCATTAATGTGCTTGACAGCCATCACTGCTATGTATGTGTCTTAGTCAGGGTTTCTATTCCTGCACAAACACCATGACCAAGAAGCAAGTTAGAGAGGAAAGGGTTTATTCAGCTTACACTTCCACATTGTGTTCATCACCAAAGGAAGTCAAGACTGGAACTCAAGCAGGTCAGGAAGCAGGAGCTGATGCAGAGCCATGGAGGGATGTTACTTACTGGCTTGCTTCCCCTGGCTTGCTCAGCTTGCTTTCTTATAGAACCCAGGACTAGCAGCCCAGGGATGGCACTACCCACAATGGGCCTTGATCACTAATTGAGAAGATGTCTTATAGCTAGATCTCATGGAGGCATTTTCTCAACTGAAGCTTCTTTCTCTGTGATAACTCCAACTTGTATCAAGTTGACACAAAACCAGCCAGTACAGTATGTGATCTTCAGATGTCTAAAACAGAATCCTGTGCACTGGGCATCTTCATTATTATTAAATTCTCCCTAGGCCTAAAGCTGGTGTAGGAACATAAGGTGAGAATAAAGGGGAAATGCAGAGAAACACAAGTTTGTCCCATGCTCTAAGTTTGTACATATTTGGCTGGTAAAGATACCCATCTGGTTTCAACAGTCCATGGCGGGCTACATGTCACTCTCGGTCACTCTGTGTGAGAACCTTGTCTTTCTCTTCCTGAATACCTCTTCTTGTCCCCCCACCCCCAGTCTCTAACTCACTCTTCCTCTCTTGCCTGTGTTGTGTACTTCAGTGAGATCTACCTACAATGGACATTGCCAATTCCTTGAGTGAATGTCTTTTCAGTAGTTTCACTAAGGTCCTAACATCCAAAGGAGTTGAGAGATGCTCCACTCCTGACAATCTGCTGACTCTAGCCGTCATTTTCCAGTGATCTTTATGCTGCTGTGTTGTGGTTTACTCTTCTGCAGGAATAGATTTTTAGTCTTTGCTGTGAATGATATAGCATCAGACAGGTATGTACAGGCTGAAGAAGAGACAGCAGTGACTATGACAAAATGCTTGAGAAGGTCTTTAAAAGCAGAAAGGTTTGCTTTGGCCTGTGGTTTCAGAGCTATTATTCCACAATGAGCTGGTTTTATTGGTGTTAGGCTTGTGGAAAACACTGTAGTACAGGAAAGCAGCTCACCTGTTGAAGCCAGAAGGAAGAAACAGCAAGGAGTATCTTAGACAAGATGTACCCTTCAAAGGCCTCTAGTAGCCTAGATACCACTTCCTGTTGCCTAATCTGCTATGGTTAACCAGTCGATGAAGCTAGCTCCCTCATGGTCTAATCACCACCAGTTGGGGACCAAACCTTCATTTTATAAAAGTGTTTAATATCCAAAGCACATTGGAGAACATGAGAAATATCTCAGCCACACAGCACAAGTCAAAATGTGCTTTATTCATAAGAAAAAGAAGGGGACTGGAGAGATGACTCAGTGGTTAAGAGCACTGGCTGCTTTTGCAGAGGACCAGGTTTGGTTCCTAGCACCCATATTAGATAGCCCACAATCACCTGTAACTCCAGCTCCAGGGGATCCAACACCTTCACCTGGTCTCTGAGTACTTGCATTTACATGAACACGCAGACATACACATACATGTAAGCGGTGGAAAGGGTAAGCTTTGGAGGTGGGGGTAGGTCAAAAGCAGCCCATGGTGAGAATATAAGACCTAGAAGCAGAATCTTCAAAGCCATTTAGCACTTAAGATACTAAACTGTTTAATGATCTTCCAGCACAGAGTACTTCTGAAGGAAATGAGAATTAGTCCAAGGGAGTTATGGTAAAAGATGAGAATGAGGAGATTTATAATTTATTTCCTTTCCTGAAACTCACTGAAAGTGGCATTAAAAATAGAATATTGGCTTCATCTTTCATGAGCCTACAGAAGAACAACAGATCACCCACAAACACAAAGGAATCCCAGAGACAGGGTTGACTGGTGCATGGCTCCCTTTGTGGTTAGAACAGTTCAGAATTTTAAAGAAGTAAATAACGCAGTCCTGAAATGCCTGAGATCTTTGCGTAGAGGGTGGAGCAGTGAGGCAAAGATGACAGAGAACACTTGTGGGTTGAGGTCTCTAAAGAGACAGAGTTGGTGCAAGATCATACAGAGTTGATGTCTATACAGCCTGTGCCCAGCCCCTCACCCACTGGTGTGTCCTGGAGGGAGATGGGGTAGGAGAAAAAGAAAGATCTGGCATTTTGTTTTGTGGCTGCTGAACAGAGTAAAAAGAAAAGAAAAAAAGAAAAGAAGGAAGGAAGGAAGGAAGGAAGGAAAGGATGGAAGGAAGGAAGAAAGAAAGGAAGGGAAGGAGGAAGGAAGGGAAGGATGAAAGGAAGGGTGGGAGGAAGGAAGGAAGGAAGGGAAGGAGGATGGAAGGAAGGAAGGAAGGAAGGAAGGAAGGAAGGAAGGAAGGAAGGAAGGAAGGAAGGGTTCCCTGACTCTAACTCTAATGCCAACCCTATCTCTCACCCTAACTCTAGCTCCAATGTGTTTGGTGAATGAATGCTCCATTGGAATAGTGAGTTTGCTCTACCAACTGACCTGTCCTCACTCTCCTGTTGCTCCATGTGATTTCTAAACAAATGATAGCTCCAGTATGTCTGCCTCACTAAATCATGACTGGCCACAAGAAGGGATCCATGCAGGGCCACCGTATAGCTACGGACAATAAAAGTGAAAGAAAATGATGGAGGACCCAAAATTAAAGAAAGGAAAAAGGGGTCAGGAAATGCATATATAACAAAGACTTGTCCCAGGAAGTCAAAGAACATTCTAGATCCTTCTACAACCTTGAAAAGGGAAAATAGTATGACTTCTTCAAAAAAAAAAAAAAAAGCTCAAAGACAAGACATAGACTATCAAAAGACACAGTACCAGAAATGGATGCAACCTAGGCCAGAGGCATTTGAGTGAGAAAAGTAAAGACAGATAAAGTCCTGAAGGAATATAAAAGTTATATAGAAGTAGCAAGAAGCAGATGAAAGGAAACCATAGAAAGTAGTTAGACTGGATCTGAAAACAAATCACCTAAAATCAGATGTTTGTATTCAGAATGAGAGAAGAGAGAAGGAAAGCAGGAAAGTGGAGGTCCAAGCAGAACATTGTATGAATTAAAGGAGGGCTGGGGCTTCTGCTTTATCTGAAGAATAGCCTGAATTGACTGTGCCAGGATAAAACCCAGGGACCTAATACACACTAGGTGGTACTCTACCACCAAGTTCATCACCAGCCCTTGGTATGTGAGACAGGGTTTCACTATATAGCTCAGCCTGGTCTCAGGTTCGCCATTCCCCAAGCCTCTAATGAATCCTAGAGCTACAAGCATGTACATCATACAAGATTGCCTATTTTTATATCATTACCATAATCATTATTTGCTGAGGATAAAACTCAGGGTCTTGGACATGTAGGCAAGCACTGGTACATCCTTAACCCCAAACCTCTGCTTTCAAGGTCATGCCATGTTTAGGAAACATATTCCCAGAACAATCAACACTGTGAGACATGCTTTATACTTCACCACGGTTCTGTAATAGAAAGGAAGTGTTAGGAACTGTATCTGTCCCTTTCCATTGCTATAACAGAATGTTTGGGGCAGGGGTATGCAGAAAAACTTGTTTAGCTCACAGTTGTAGACATTCAAGACCATTGGATATGGACCTTAAGGCATCCCAGTGTGTGTGGGGGGGAGGAGGTGATTATAGGTGAGACAGGAAGTGGCCATAGGTGAGACAGGAAGTGGCCATAGGTGAGACAGGAAGTGACCATAGGTGAGAAAGGAAATGACCACAGGTGAGACAGGAAGTGATCACAGGTAAGACAGGAAGTGACCATAGGTAGAACAGGAAGTGAGCATGGATGAGACAGGAAGTGACCACAGGTGAGACAGAAAGTTACTACAGGTGAGATAGGAAGTGACCATAGGCCAGACAGGAAGTGATCACAGGTAAGACAAGATATGAGCATGGGTGAGACAGAAGTGATCGTGGGTGAGACAAGAAGTGAGCATGGATGAGACAGGAAGTGAGCATAGGTGAGACAGGAAGTGGCCATATGGTGAGATAGGAAGTGATCATATGGTGAGACTGGAAGCATCCAGACTTGCTCTTGTATATCAGACTTTCCTACAGAATTAACCAGATTCCCATGAGAACTATCTCAGTCTAGTGATGCCCTCCTCCAAGCCCTGCTTCTTGAAGGTCTTATCACACATTGCTTCACTGAGACCCAAACTTTCAACCCATGACCCTTCCAAGAGTATACTCAAACTACAGCAGACAGCCAGACAATAGTACTCACCCACAGCAATGATGACATAGATAAACAGTAGAACTGCCTACAGGGGGAAGACATCCACAATGGCCTCAACAACCTTCATGACATCAAAAATCAGCAAACAGAGAGGAACAGGAAGGTTGTCTGCTGTATTATGAAAGAGTTTTATATCCCCAGTTATTATCTCCCCAGACACCCAGCCTTAGTAAAATAAGCACTCCTGAGTAGTAAAATTACTATGTGTTGAAATACTCAAATGATCATGAAAATAGGAACCTGAGACAGATAAGATGTGCTTTAGAAAAGGCTGTTAAGAAACAGGGAATCTCTCTTGCTCTAACTTAGAGCACAGATTTGCTCAAAGGACACTCGCTTGCTTACAGAAGAGTGAGAGACTTGGGCTTAGGGTAACCTAACTATCCAGTCCCAACACACACATCTCTGTCATTTACCTGTTTGCTTTCTCTATTCTTATGTGTTTGGTGAACAGGTGTCTCAAGGGCTTAAAGAGGGAGTGATATGCTTATATTTCAATAAAAAATAAAATAAATTTATAAAAAGAGATTGTAGCTGGACATTCAATAAGAGGTGACAAGTCCTTTCCATGAGCTTCTTAGCTTGGAGTGTTGTGGCCCTTTCCGTGGGGAACCCACACTGACACTAGTGGAGAGATGAAGTCAGAACGTGATAAAGGGAAAGAGCCAGAAGGACATGGAAACACATATGTTCCCTCCTTTGTCATTAACAGGAGTCAATTTGATAGATAACGTTCGGGGACTCTCAGAAAGAACCGAACCGCAGACTCTGGGCTATTGAAAGGGAGTGTGTGTGTGTGCGTGCATACACATAGGAAACAAAGTAGTACATTCAGAAATCATAGTGCGGGTGGAGAGATGGCTCAGCTGTTTGCTTGCTTGTCACACAAGCAAGAGGACCTGAGTTTGATTCCTCAGAACACTTGCAAAACATGGCAGATGTGAGGCATCTCATCTCAGGAAGGCAGAGGCAGGAGAATCATGGGATTGCTGGCCAGAGACAGTTTAGTCACATTTCAAGTTCCAGGCTCAACAAAAGATCCTGTCTCCAAAAATGGGGTAGAGAGAGAGAGATTGGGGTAGTGGTCCCACAGCTGAGTTACCTGTGCATGGCAGAGGCCTTGAGTGTAGCCACCTGCAAGTCCAGCAGCAGGGACTGGAATGCCTCTTCTGGCCTCTAGGGACCTCTGCACACATGTGTGCACACTCATAAGAAATCCTTCTTTAGAACAATAAGGTAGGGCAGTGGTTAAGAGCACTGGCCGCTATTCCAGAGGACCTCCACTCAGCACCCATTTGAGGCAGCTTGATCCAGCCTAGACTCACATGTACAGACTGTCTCCCCCGCCCCCACCTTCCATACAACATAACTTAAAGAGTAAATCTAGAATAGAATTTAAAATGTAGGTAGCATCCAGAAAGTCACCCAGTGTGGCTCTGACTCCCACGCAGTGTCCACACACTTGAACTTCATCATATGTAGGTTGACACACATGCACATGGAGATTTATACACACAGAGAGAGAAATTATAAAAGCAAGAGCCCATGTATGAGAGGAAGACATTTAGAAAATTTCCTCATTGATACTAAAATATCCAGGGCTGATGGCACCAGCCCCTAATACCTACCACCCACGAGGCTGATGGAGGTGGGCTGCAGGCTCAACCCTGTGTGGGTTACAGAGTGAGTTCAAGGCCCACCTGGACAAGATAATAAGACCCCATGCCCAAATAAAAAGTAAAGAGAGAGCTGGGCTTAGTTGGGGGAGGGGCTCCCTGGGGGAGCAGTTGCTTAGCATGAATGAGACTCCAGGTTAAGATTTTTCAAAAAGATCACAAGTGAAGCTGGTGAGCATTAACCGAAGAAATGAGAATTCTTGACCCGAGCATCCCTAAATCAGTGTTCAGGTGGAGAACACACCTGCCACAGGCTCTCTGGACGTTCTTTCGTCCTAATTTGCTGCCACACTGCATGAATGGTGATCGCTGTCATAGTCTGATGACTGAGATCTGATTTGTGCTGAATCTCATGTTCCATTCATTCCAACACCCCAGGATCAGTGAGGAGGGCGGGGACACAGCAGACATGACCTTTGTAGCCCTGGATCCCTGTGACAGATGGACTCGTGCTTTCCCAAGCTTGTATACTGAGGTACTAATCACTACTACCCCAGAAGCGGACTTATTTGGCTTGTGGGTCTTCGAAGATATAGTTAGTTAGGTTGAAGGTGCAGAAGAGAAGGTTGGACCCTCCTCCAATACGGCTTGCTGCTGAAAGAGGACTTAAGACAGGGACACCCAAACACAGCAAGAAGACGCGCACAGATTCAGCTGTCTTTCCACAGTCAAGAGGTGAAGAGGCTACGAGGAAGGCTGGAGACAGAGTCTAACCCAGAAACTTTAGTGGGAGCAGGGCCCCACTGACATTTGATTTCTGGGACTATGATAGAAAAACTTGTTTTTAGTTGTTCAAGTGTGCAGCACTAACAAAGACACACATCCCATCACTGGACACCGTCCTTAGCGACAGATTCCCCCCAGCCCTCTCTGGACCAGAAAACCATCTCACACGTCTGAGTTCCTTAGTACATCCACCTCACTCGTCCTTATCTTGCTCCCACTGCCTCCACGACGATGAGGAGCAAGCTGTTTTGCTTATGCACTGACTTTTGCACACGGCAAGCTCATGCTTGAGCAATCTGCTTAGAAGAGAGTGGTGGACTTCTGAATGCCAGACGTTAGAGATCGCTGGAGATGGGGTTGAACAACTAGAAGAGAGAGCTGATTAAAAGATCCAGATGAAATCTAAAATGAAGACCTCCCATGCCTTCATGCACCACATAGCACAGTAGCTGATACCTGCCAAGGCATTGCCACAGACACAGGGAGAAAGCCACTGGCATGTTATATGTACGCATAGCTGGATCCCAAGGCTCACGTCTGGGAACCTGATGGGCAAGTTAAAAGAGGAAGGTTGATTTTGGCTCACAGTTTGATGGGATAAAACCCATGATGGCAGGGAGGGCACAGAGACTGGAATGTGAGGCACCTGGTCACACAGCATCAGCAGCTAGGACACAGAGAGCTATGGGTGCTGGTGTGTTCAGTTCCTTATGACATTTCTGTTCAGTCCAGGATTCCAGCCCATGGAATCGTGTCTTCTACATTTAGGGTAGGTCTTTCAACCTCAATGAACCCCCCATCCCCACCCCAGAAGCTCCCTCACCGTGGTGCTCACAGGATTGTCTCGCACGTGATCCTAAATCCTATCACAGAACACTGCATTTGGGTCCTGTACCTCTGTCACCTCTCCTGCTCCCAAGCTACCCTAGCAAAGTTAAAGTGCCACTATGGGCAGCCCACATCACACCAGAAGCTAGGCTATGAGCCTCCCAAGGATGGGTTGTCTGACCTGATCACTCACATGAATGGCTGTATTCTTTCATTGTTTCCTCTTGATTTGCAGATTGTGGCCAAGAAATACAGGGATTTTGAATTTCCATCTGAAATGACTGGCATTTGGAGGTACTTGAAAAATGCTTACGCCCGGGATGAGTTCACTAACACGTGTCCAGCTGACCAGGAGATCGAACACGCGTATTCAGATGCAGCGAAAAGGATGAAGTGATGCTTGCTGGCTGGCTTGCATCTTTTTCTCAGATGAGCAAGCAAGGCTTCCAGGAGAGCCTTCTATGTTTCTTCCCTGAAACAGCTTTTGCAAAACGATGCTGACTCTCTTAATGCCACCACAGGATGCATGGCCTTGAGATTTGTCTACTCATTCCTCCGTCTCATCTATGCTAATTTATATCTTTGAGGTTCAATACTCTTGTAATCCATGTTTAGGGCGATAGTGTTTTGTAGCTCATTTCAGAGCAAATTGCCTTTGACTCTAGTTCTCATCATTTTTAAGAGGTTAGTCTTTCTTTGATAGTTTTGATAATCATGTGACTTGTTTTTCTCTTTTCAAATATTAGTTTAAAATGGAAATGCTGTTTGATATACTTATAAAATACTTTAGAACAGTATTAGAGGGTGTGAAGAAGAAATTAAAAATCACCTAAAATTTATTCTATATATTTTCTGATAACAATTGGGTGAATATTTCCAGAACCACCAATCTTTAACGTATTCTTGTGCACATACATACTCATGCGTGTACCATACATCACGTATAATTTTCATTCATCTGTGGTATGACATTTGTGTGAAAGACCAATGAAGGGACGTCCCTCTTGGTGCCTTAAAAGGTCATCATGGAAGACTTAAAACAAAGAATTTGGCCCTGCTGAGTCACATAGGGATTGTAGAGCCTCTTGCAGAACCATGGGGCAGCAGGACGTAGGGTAATGGGACCAGGGTGCCTTGCTTTTGCCCCAAGGATATTGTTGCCCCTGAGCCCAGGTGTGGAGAGTGTCCCTGTGCCTTAGAGTCTACTCCTTTTGGGAACTTCTCTTCTCACTTCCTCAGAGGGACTGTGCTTTCATGGGGACTCTTCCTGTCAGCTCCGGCTTGGAGACTCTCCCTGCCCTACATCACAATGTAAGCCTATGAGTACTGCTCAAGGCAGTGCTTCAGTGAAGATGATGTACCTGAGGTTAGCTCATTCATGTCTCCTTCCTATCTCATTGCTGTTCTTTCTGTCTCAACCTGAGGCCAAGCATGAAAACTAAATTCCAGATGAAAATCCAGAAAGTCCCGTTCTTAAGCCATTCCAGAAAATGGTCTTTACCCGAGAAGTTGAGGAGTTTCTGGTCTGCTTGTGACATTCCTTCCATCATCCTTGGGGCCACCCTGTGTCATAGTGAGGCCTGCTGGGCTCCAGCCTAATCATGAATGAGGAAATGTGAGCTTGCCTAGATGCTCTGCAAGACTTCTCCGGCTTGACCCTTCACAGCCGCACACCCTACAGGAAACATCTCTTGTACGCTTGGCCGGGGTGCTGGGCTCTGGATTCCCTCATGCTCCATAGGCAGTTTGGATGAAGGTATCAATAAGATCCTGAGATTAGGTGAAAAATATCTCGTAAGGAAATAAAGTCCAATATGGTGGCCACTACATTTTCTTGTTTCTTGGAAGCCGTGGCTTCAGTCCAGTAGTCTGTTTTCAGGGTCATGTCTAGCTGTCCCGCCTTGGTCCACATCACTCCACACCTCTGTAGGAGTCATCTTTATAAGCCCGCTCTTACAGTGTGACATTCAAACTTGGTAAATGACAATGATCAGGAATTAGTCCTGTTACTTTTGTTCTTTTAGATATTAAAATGATCATAAGCCATGTGCCTTACAAATTAAACATTTTCAATCAACTTCATTGATTTTCTTTCTTTTGTGTATGTGTGTGTAACATGCCTGCATGCCTGTGTTTGTGTTTGGACTGTGTGGGTGTGCATGCACATGTGGTGAAGGTATGGGATGTCCAAAGATGATGTCAAGAATCATGGCTCTCCCACCTTACTCTTTAAAGACAGGGTTTCTTATTCAAGCCCAAAGCTGTATGGCTAGTCTCACTAGCCAGCTTGCTCCAGGGATCCGGTCTCCACCTCTGAGGTTATAACTGCAGGGGCCACCATGCCCACCTGACATTTACCTGTGTTCTAGGGAATGGAACCCCAGTGCAGAAAGCACTTAACTGCTGAACCATTTCCCAGCCCCAGTAGAAAATTTAAAGTGAAACCGCCTCCCCTCCCCCAGCTTCCTTCCCACTCTTTGCCTTTTCTATTTGGATTTGAAGGAATAAAAATGAAGAGTGCAAATCTGAACCAGAAGTTGCTTGTGCTTGCGTGAGAGATAATCCGTGTGTGAGTTATGAAGCACAGACATTTTAACAGCGCGTCAAAGAGATCTAGACATGTATGACGCGCACATGCGCACTCATATGCACATGAATATTATACATGTTCACCGTACTGTCACAAATACACACACATGTATACTTAACACCCCCCCACACACACATTCCCACATGTGTTTGCATGTATATGCACATATACATACATGGTCTTGCTCAACTCCCAGAGCGAGTGGAGCTCAGGAGTCCCCTTTAACATCCTCCACCAATGCCTGGTGGCTCACTCCCAGTGGAGTCCCGCCAACCTTTAGCCTCCATTTCCAGTGGTTCTAAGTTACTCTTGGACATAATTGCTTTAAAAAGTTAGAATACTCCCAACCTTTCTTTGCTTTTACAGTTAAGAGAACAAAAATATGCTTATTTCATTCTAAAAATGTGTACTCCATAGTCCTACAAAATGGACAAATTACATGATAAATGTTACAAAATGACAGTGGTTTCGCTTTTCCCCTTAAGTCAATTACCTTTCAAAGTTTGAAGTTTTGCTTCATCTGTTACCACACTTCTGGGTGTGGTCATTTTAAAAGGCTGGCCACAGGGACAGGCTCACCTGGGACTGGTAGGGCTAGCCTGCCCTCCTGTCCTCTGTGTGCTTAAGAGGCCAACAGGGCGGTGTCTGCTGCCATAGCCTGGCTTAGGCAAAGTAAGTGATCTCACTGCAGAAGGATGAGCCTGAGTTTTGGACAGCTCTTGCTTAGAATGAGGCCGTGTAGTCAGGGAGAGCCAAAGCTGCCATTATTTGGCTTAAACTAGTGTAGCTACTTGGTCAGGTTGTGGTCCAAGGGAAATTACGTTCAGAAGCATGGAGTAGCACACCTGGATGGTACGAGGAGCTATCTGTCCTGAGAGTAAAGGCCCAGGTCAGATTACTAATGGGGTCTTATCCTACACACTATTTCATCCATAACACCCAGTCTCTGTCCTAGCTCACCCTGGGTGCCTCCATGGTTCCCAGCTCTTCAGTGGATACAACAACCTCTTGGAGAGAAGCCATTTTCCCCACAGAGGCTACTGTCTGTTCTCACCTCTTCCCATAACAACCTCGGTGATGGGACAAAGAGAATGGCGCCAAGGTCTTGCCTAGGATGTCGCAGAGTCCATCAGATCAGCTGGCTCTGTCACCCTGGAAGGCTGTCCTTCCAAGCGGCTGCTGTTTGTGAATTTGAGTTAGATGCCTTTCTGAAGCTTTGAGTCTCTGTGTACCAACACCTACCAGAGCCTTGCAAGGCTCGTCCATACTTCTGAAGCTCCAGGATGATCTTATGATAATCCTGATTCCTGGAAGCAGTGGGTTAGTCCTTTCTGAGAATGTTCTTTGCTTTGAGAACAGGAAATGTTTTCCAATGACATCACGGTTTTTGCTTGCGTTATTTGATTTTCTCATTTGAGGATTAAGTGCTAAGAAGCTGAGTGTGTTCTCAGCCACTTCTCCAGAAGGATTTTTGAGGCAGACCTGAGAAAACAAAAAACAAACAGCAACCAAATCCTGAGCAGACACAATGACCTGACATTATGGTGACAGTCTCTCTCTAAAGAGCTGGGTGTGGTCACCCCACACCCTGTCACACCAGCACAGGTGAGGCTGAGGCAGAATGAGCCCCTTGAACTTGAATCTAGCCTGGGCTGCAGATTCACGCTCAAAAAGAAGATAACATTCTCTGTAATCTACAACATAGCTGGCTGTTTTAAAATTATTATGATGATATTTGCTCTTCTGATTGGCTTTTGTCCTGAAATAGAAGTTGTCAGGATGGACTGGGCATGAATCTGATCCTTTGCCACACAGGTGGGAAACAGTTATACTCTGAATTCTTGGTTCCCTATAACACAGGGATGGCGGGATGGCGGTCACCAGAGACTCAGCTGTGCCTTCCATGGGTCTCTGGGCTGACTGGGTGGGGAGAGCTGGCCTAGGGCTTTGTCAGAGACACTGAGCTGGGATGCTCCATGGTAGACTGTCTGGTTTATTGGGAAGCCCTCATTTGGCTTGGACACACTATTTTTGATTATCTGATACTTACACAAGACTCCATCCGACTCCCCAAAACCAGAGTCCTAGACACATGCAAGCCAGTCTCTCCTCACCACTAGGTGGCGCTTCCTTCCACCTCTGGCATCTCCTCCACCCTCTGTGGGACTGGACCAGAAGTACTAGTTGGGTTGACCATTCTGGCTTGATGCAGACAGATTAAAGCCTTCATTCAAGCACAGACCAGGCCTCTAGGGATTTCCCAGGGGACTAACCTGTCAAAAGGTGGCCTTTCAGAGCCAGAGAGCAAAGTCTGAATACACCCTGTTGGTTCTTGGAAACCTACCCCAAACACTGGGTTGTGTTTTTTCTGGTGTGCTTAGTGACTGTGGGAAGAAGCATTTTGCTCAGTCCTATAATTTTTTGCCTTGTTATGTAAGTACCAGAAACAAGAGCTCCTGGTTATGCTTTACACCAACGTAAGTTATGCAGTTGTGATAAAATCAGATATATTGATGACTCCTTGTTTGGCGACAGATTTACAGACATTTTAATCAATCGTAGGGACTCAGAGACCCAGATCCAGACCTATGGGCATCCAATATAAAAACTCAGTGTTCCCACTGACAGAAGGGGCCTCATCTCCCCACAGTGTGCAGTCTCTCATGGTACTCAGGGATGCCCTAAGAGTGTTTGCATACCTACCGCACCCCATTCCCTTCCCCCCCAATATCTCACGTAGCTGGGAGCTGGGATCACCACTGACCATTGGCTAGATTCCCTCTAACGTTATATTTAGTTCAACTCAGACTTCTGCGTCCTGGATTATAACAACATATTTAGTGATAAAGAACATTGCTGGGGGGGGGCACTGCACAGGTGAGAAAGGTGGTTGTGGCTGATTCTGAATACATGCATATAAGTGAGTGTGTAGGCGTGCTTCCATGAACATGGGCATACGAGTGCGGCACACCCACCCACCCATGGGTGCATGCACACACACACACATGCACACACACACACACACACACACACACAAGTATATATGTGTAAGTATATATTTATCTATGCACATATATCCTAATGTAAAATATTCTCTCAAAATTCATAGTGGCTTAGAACTGCAGACTTTGACCTTATTTCAAAAGAGGACCTTTGTAGATGAAATTAGTTAAATTTTGATGAGGTCCCATCGGGTGAAGCTGGTCCCTAATATCTGTGTCACAGATGTCATGATATGAAGAGACAATACACAGATCATGAAAGGACCATTTGCTGGTGTGATGAGAAGCCGGAGAGGTGCAGCAGAAAGCCTGGGAACTCCAAGACCACTCCTCTGCCACCACCGGAAGCTGGAAGAGGCGCTGCTGAAACTTCAACTGAGAGTTCCAGCCTCCGGACACTGCAGTGAAAGCGAAACACATTGATGACTTAAGCTCCGCCCACTGTCTCCATGGTACTTCGTTACTGAATCCCCAGGAAACTACGGCCCAATCAGAAGGGTAGGAGTTTCGCTTGGGCGGCTGTGGAAGAGACCTGTGTTACTCTTCTTATTGCTGTGACAGAATCCCTGACAGAGACAAGGGGAGGAGGAAGGGTTCATTCAGGGTCATGCTCTAGGCAACACTACAGCCCATCACTGTGGCAGGAAGGCCTGCTACCGGGATCCATTCCCGGCTGCGGCAGTGGAAACATAAGGCAGCAGGTTACGTGTTCCGTTGCAATGGCAATCAGGAAACAGCTCGGACCAGAAGTGGAGCCAGCCTCTAACCTCAGATCATGCATACTCAGAGGGCCCTACACCTGCCATTCAATCCCCATTCACGAAAGGTTCCAAGATGGTGCCAGCAGTTGGAAACCAACTGTATGAACATGTGAGCCTGTGGAGGACACTTTGCATCTGACATAACAGCAGCTGACCCTCCTGAGTCCCACTTTCCTATCGTCAAATGCAGGGGTTCCACGGCATTGCCATCGATGCCTTTTCAACCTATTCAGGGTGCAACTTTCACTCAGACTGATGGACTCAGGCCCAGTGATAATATCAAGAACAGTCCCCAGGCACAGAAATGAATGTCATCTTTATTACTCACTGCTTCATTGCTGTGACAATATATTTGACAAAAGTGACTTAGGGGCATGGGTTTATTTTGGCTTATGGTCTGAACTCACAGGGAGGTCATGGTGGCAGATGAGGGGCAGATGTCCTGTTGTATCTGCAGTCAGGTAGCAAAGTGATTGCTAGTGTTCAGCTTTTCATTCAGTCCAGGAGCCCAGCCCATCGGACAGAGCCACTCACATTCAGCGTAGGCCGTGGCCCCTCAGTTAAATCTTCTGGAAACATCCTCACAGGCATGCCCAGAGGTTTGCTTCCATGGCAAGACCAAGCCCAGTCAGGTTGACAATACCCATCATTGCTCTTAGGGGTCATTCTCAGCTTGGACATTGCTTGCCACCTACTTTAGGATTTTTTTTTGGTAGACATCTTGCTTTCTGAAGGGGGCATTCTCCACATTTAGGGCATGTGTGACATCTGTCACTATAGGAGGGGTGTCTACTCACTGGCTTGCTTCTTAGGGTATCAGCAGTGATCACCCGCAGTGTTTCCAGTGGGATTCCTTCCTCCCACGGCATCACCTCAGCTTTCAGTGATGTGAGCGATCAAGAGTGAAAGTTACAGGAGCCTCTTAGCATCCCACCAACTTCCCTCCATCCAACCTCCGCTTGCTTCACTCAGGAGTAACTAACACACGTGTCTTGAGAAGTATATCCAGAGAGCATAGATGTGGAGAAACGCAGACATGTTTCCTCTCTATAGTTGTTCTTGATGGCCATGATGATCATGGTGATGATAATGGCGTGTGTGTGTGTCTGTGTGTGTCTGTGTGTGTGTGCTGTGTATGTAGGCAGCCAGGTGTGTGCTGAGGCCAGAGACGGGCATCAGGGACTCTCCTCTTGGTGCTCTCTAGCTCATGTGAAAGCTTGCTGTTTTGTGAGCTACTGGGAGATGCCCGACCCTGCCCTCTGTACCCCCCCTTACAACACTGAGTTTACAGTTACACACAGCCATGCCTGACATTTTTAAAAAAGCATTTATTTATTTTATGTATATAAGTACATTGTAGCTGTCTTAAGACACATCAGAAGAGGGCATCAGATCCCATTACAGATGGTTGTGAGCCACCATGTGATTGCTGGGAATTGAACTCCAGACCTCTGGAAGACCAGTCAGTGCTCTTAACCGCTGAGCCATCTCTCCAGCCCCGTGCCTGGCATTTTGTGTGTAGGCACTGGAGGTTCAAACTCAGGTCCTCATCCCTGCACAGCAAGTGCACTTATCCAGGGAGCCTTCTCCCTAGCTGTGATGTAATCATCTTCTACTTACTACGCCACAGGCTGCAGGGGTCAGGAGTATTTTGGTTTGGCTCTGAAGTGTCCTCGGAAGACCTTGTGGTGCCGAGTGCTGGTTGCTAGCTTATGGTGCTGATGGAAAGTTTAGCGAGGTAGGCTTAAGCGACTTTGTAGTGGGCAGCTCAGGGTGTGTCCTTTGAGGCCCTTCCTCCATCTTCTTGCTTTCTCAAACACTACGGGGTGAGTGGCTTTGCTTCCCCACATGCTCCCAGCCACAGAGATCTGACTAATCCACAAGAAGTCGGTGTTTTCCAGAACTGCTCATTTTGTTCAGGGTCACAAAGGCCGAAAGGAAGGTACTGGCTAAAGCTGGATTTCCATACAAGGTTTTCGGGTCGGCTCCTGGAGTTTAAAAGTGCTTCACCTCTCTTCAATCTCCTTTATCTCTGACTTGTAGTCTTCCTTTTCAGCACTCGCTTCATCAGTCCAGGCCCATCCAAGGGATCTCCTTTACAACCCGCTGATCAAATCAAACCCTTGGAGTCCCTACCCACGAGTCAACTGATTAGGGACCATCATTTCGTATTCCAAGCCCCATTTCCTTTGCTCTGTCATGTGACCTAATCACAAGAAAGATACCGTATTTTGTAGAAGTTTTGTCCTGATTCTTCCTCAAAGACCCTTGCTCCTAGAAATAAGATTCAGATTCAAAATATATTTACAAATACCCTGGTCATATAGCAAAGCTCTTCTCTGACCTTAGATCATAACTTATTATGATCCATTTACTCTAATCCACATTCTGACACATGGCTCCTTACCTGTGCTCAGACACCATTCATCTGTCTTGTTACATCTTCCCTGGTGACTCTCCTGTGCCTGGCTGTATCCCAGAATTCTTTCTCTTTCTGGATGTCCCACCTCCTATTTCCTGCCTAAGTCATAGGGCATCAGATTTATTATTGACAGGTGACACATCCATACAGACACATGATATTCCCTCTACAGTATTTATTCACAAGTCCTACCCAAGAGTAGGGGCATGTACGCCAGGGCCTGGGGATCTCAGGAGCCAGCTTAGAGAAGGCTTGTCACAGTCAAGCTAGAGGGTTTGTGATGAGCATTTTAGAGTAAGGCTCCATCAGCAATACACAACCCCTGGTTGAGGTTAACAGAGGTTGCATTGCCAAACCTCTTAGGTGTTGCCAAGCCAAGTTGTGGCATCAGGTGTCTGCCGCATATCTTCTTGGCGTGCATCCTCCAGACTCTCTTACTGTTAATCCTCAGGCTCACACTCCGTGGGTCGGGCAGTTCTGACATTCCCTGAAGTCCGTTTGACCTGATTCCCAGGTTCCTGTGACAAAGCAAGAGTTTGTTGACCTCCACGTCTTGGCACTAAGTGTACTATTTACTCAGTGTTTTTGCCAAAGGGTGGGGAGGGAAGGTGGGGCTGAAGGAAGGATTTCTTGCAGTTGGTCAATGAAGGGCTTTGTCATGACTCCTCTCTGTGTTGAACAGGTGGCTGAGTGTCTCAGTACAAGGTAGACATGTTTCTCCTTTAGTCCTCCCTGAATTCAGCTCAAAGGCAGTTCTATAATTAACAACAATAACACCACCACCACGGACAACAGCCAAGCCAAGGCTGTTCCTTTAGTAGAAAAGATCGTTTTAATAAAGAATCTAGAAGATGCTGCACACAAACCCTAAGGCCCAATTTTTTCCCTGTTCTCGGGTTTCATCCTCGAGATGGTTGGCTTTATCACAGTCTAGAAGCACCTGGGAGGAGAGTCTCAGTGAGAGGTTGTGAGACCAGGTTGGCCTGTGGACATATCTGTAGGATGTTGTCTGGATTGTATCAAGACCCAGCCTAAAAGTGGACAGCGCCATTCCTTGACTTTGGGTCCTGAATGGCCAAAGAGCAGAGAGAGTGAGCTGAGGAGTGGTGTGCACATCCATCCCTGCCCGCTTTAAGCCGTGTGACTAATTCCTTGACTTCCCCACAGGATGGACCAGAACTATGAGCTGATTAAACCTTCTCTTTCTAAAAGTTGTGTCTACCAGGGTGTTTTGTCATAGCAAAGGGGGAAAAAAGTAAAACACCTACCTGTGCACATTTGGTAGTTTTATAGTATTGTGGCGTTAACTGTTGGATTATCATTCAAACCAGTGACAGTCTTTCAGATGGGGAGGGCTATAAAGGCTGTGAGTTGGCTTCTCTGAGTTGTGTTCTAGAATATGGGAAGTCAGAGGTCTTCAGCACTTACACCAAAGGGAAGGAAAACCTCGTCCAATCAGAACACTAAGGTGGTGACCAGGCTCCTGTGGATACAAGACAAGGAAGGCCTGCTTGTGCCATGGAAGGTCACCAGAGCAGATACAACATGGACAGAAATCCAGTCCCCAAGGCTCTTGATGCAGAGAGGGAAAGAGAGAGATTCAGTGTGTGTCATCTCTGAGATTTGTTTGAACAGCACCCTGTCTGGTTCTGTGTGACACACACTTGTCAAGTGCAGCCTGAGTAGCTATGTCACCACTTCCCAACTTTTGAAAAAATCCCCTTCCAAGGACATGATGAACATTTCTCATTGGGAAAGGCTGGAAGGTAATCACATTACAGCCTGCTTAGTTTGGTTTTCCTGGGAATCACATTCCAGTGAGAGATACCATCATTTGTGTAATAAAACTAATATTTTAAGCAGTATTGCCTACTCTCCTGATTCTTGGGATTTTATGTCCTGGGAGTACAATAAAATTTTGGCTTTGTAATACAATTCAGCCAAGTTATTGTTCTCAGGGACAGTTTCCTCTGGTCATGTTGGATAACACAGTAGTCTTCTTGGTGAGAAATGAATGCACGGTCTCAACCACAGTGTCTTAACAGATGACACGATGATGACCTTTGTCAGGAAGCACATTTTCTGGGGTCCCTGGGGTTCCCTGTTAATGTGGTTGCTATGGAGACACATGTTCCTAACCTGTCCTGAAGACCAGATCCAAGGAAATGTTCCCTGTGATTTTAGGAGTTAATTTGGTTTCATAAGAACTTTCTAGAAAACAATAGTGTCTTGATCTGAAATGGCTGAGATGGAGGAGGTGTTAAATTTACCCCCAGGACATCTTGATAAAGAAAGTGTCTCATCTTTCAGAGACATCTCGGGGTTGCCCTGTCTGGTTGGGCTGATTAGATCACCTGTTGGCTTGGTAGCAGTGATCACTTTTCTGAGAAAGAGATTCTTCCTGACACTTCAGAGATGTCTGAAGATCCATTTCAGTTTTCTTACTGTGAATGACAGGGACACTCATAGGTAAAATCTGAACTGTGTTCATACAAAGACCAACTCCTGGATGCCACCACAGAACGTCCAACACCCCGTTGCTGTGGCACCTCTGTGTTTTCTGCCTGATAGTGGCTTCATGTCACAGTAATGACTCTCCACTGTAACACATGTTGCCCTTACTGTCTGGGATGCAAACCGTCTTCCCAGGGTGCTCGATGGCAGCTGGCCAGTCTTGGCTGTCTTCCAGACTAACAACTACTAAGTCATTTAATTCTTACCTAAAACTCAGAGCAACATTAATAGTTAACGCCTGAAGCTAATTTTTGTGGAACTATGCATTACTGACAAGATCAGGAGAATGACGATTCCCAGCAGCCCAGCCCTCTCTTCCCATCTCCCCATCCCGCCCGGAGTCTTTCTGGGATCCTTTTGTACAGACACAAGTGTGTATGGCAATATCAGTAACATCAAACAGATGTGGGTTCAGATCCACTCCTCACGAGATGGATGGAGAAGGAAGTTGAAGTAGATGAGAATCAGGGAACAGGGGGAGGGGTTAGCACAGCCAGGAACAGTGCGATTACTCAACACTTGGATTTTTAATCAAGGGATCTTAGTAATGAACAATATATCCTTTGTTGAGCACAAAAAAAGAAAAATGCAAACCAGAAGCCAGTGGAGATTTAGTAAACAGAGCAATCTATAGGGCCCCGAAGGGGCATGTGTGCACAATGGCTGTTTTAAGCTCTGTTAGAGACGGGCTTTGGTTCAATGGTCAATGCCAGTCTCTTTTGGCAGTGTCTTGCACTGACCCAGGCAGAGACGCAGAACATTTTGGATTAACTTGGACGGTTCATGCTCACAAACAGTTGGCCTGCAGTATTTAGTGTGCTCTCTGAACTTTAAGATGATAAAAGGCTTACTTGGGATAAGCGTCTTTTCCTTTTAAACACTCCCAGAGTTGTGAGTAGTTGGAGGTTCCCGAGTGTGGTCACTACAGATACTGAGGCTCCAGACAGCCATTCACATTCCTTTACGGGCAGCCACCTCTGGACAGCTCATTTCCCATCATCGAGTGGTTGCTCTGCAATTTCTTTCTGGGATCCAGACAGTTAATTGTGACTCAAGATGACTGGGGAAAAGAGCTGCGTCGCCTCGGGCGAGTTATTTAATTTTGTTGAATCTCAGTTTGCTCATCTGTAAAAGATTTTTTTCCACTCAGCTTTTGGAACTCTGATAAGGATGTTCATGAAAATGCATGGAAACACGCAAAACTGGCAAAAGCATGTATCAGGCTTTTTCCTGAGGTAGGGACTGTGCTCGGTTTTTGTATGTAGCATTTTTGCATCAGACACAATGAACACGAAATTTGCGGGGTGGTGGCGGCGGTGGTTGTGGTTGTTGTTGTTATTGTTGCTGAGGTGGTGGTGGTGGTGGTGAGAATTTGGGCAACCCTTGAAATGTAAGGCAATAGACCTCAGGAGGCTGGCCAGGGCCTGGTAGGCAGGCAGTTAGGTCAGCACCGGTTGGATGTAGAACAAGCCTCCTTTCCTCTCCAAGTGCCACACCTGTTATTTTGACTTTGAGAGAAGAAATAATTTTGACTCTGAACAAAGGGGGATTGCGAAGGGCTATACAACTCTCAAATAATTTTAACAGTAACTGTCCAGATGCTCATCATCCCTCCCCAAAAGAAGTCCCTCGACCTTGGAGCCTGGGAAGAGGTCTTGTCTCCACCCAGATCACTTCAGAAGCCATAACGAAGTGCAGGGCACTCACATCCTGTCTGAGTCACTTCCTCCAGCAGAGGATCCTCATCAGGAGCCAAGTGAGCACACTCTGTATTTCTGCCGTCCGAGTTTCAGTTGCTCACTCTCTTATCTTCTGGATAGTGAGCCACCATTAAAGGTGACCACAGATCTGAAGAGAAACTCATCTCTTCAAAGCAGCCAGAATAATGGGAGACTCAGAAGAGGAAGGGGAGAGGAAATGTCTATTACGTTGATGGTTGTCTCCTTAGCCACTAACTTTCTGAAAGACTTCAACTGAGAAATTTTTACAAGACCCAGAAGAGAGAGGAGAAACACCTAGTAGATTGAACGACCCCACAAGTGCTTGGCAGCTCTGGTCTCTCAGGGTCGAGAGCTGTGCTCCACCTCTGGGGGTGCTTCTTACAAAAACTTGTGTTTTAGGTTCTTGGTTGTCAATGTCCTTAGAGATTCCAAGGCTTGGTCTCAGTGGCTGGCAGAGCTGGGAGGCAGGCGAGGGGTTAGAACCTGAAAATTCTGACTCAACAGTGAAATGACAAGTGAGTCCTCTATGAAACACATTGAGTATTGGTCCCAAATGTTGAAGTAACACCTTTTAAATTTTATTTTTGATAGATACACAATTGTACATAATTTTATGGACATAGCATGAAGTTTTGATACATTTATATGATAATCAAATTAAGGTATTTCTCTTCTGTCATGACGGTTGTTACTTCTTTTTGATGAGAATAATCCAAACCATTTCTTCCAGGTGTTTGGTACATCTGATGTGATACTGTTAACCAGTCCCCTTGCTTGTGTACCAAAGCACCAGGACATATTCATATTCCCTCCCAATTCCAACTTTGTAGAATTGACTGGTTATCATCCTCCTGCTCCAGTCCCCTCAGCCTATCTATCATTCTAGTCTTGTCCTCCATGACATCAGGGTTGTTAGATTCCACATATGAGCAAGACCACGAGGTGTTTGTCTTCCCTTGCCAGGTGGGCTTGCTTTTGTATCATCATCCCCTAAAGATTAACACATAGAACATGGTTTCCCATTACCATCTCTGAAGGTAGACATTTCATTATTGGTTTTTGCCTTTGAGACAAGAAAGCCAGTCTTAGTAAATCATCCCACTTGAAGATGCCTGGGAACTGATACGTCCTCGAGTGCTTGTCACAGGTTGAAATCATTTTAGGAAGGGACACCTCCTGCTTGGTGATGCTAATGAGCACGGTAGATACCTCCTTTCTGGGAAAGTATCTGAAGGCATCCAGGAGTTCAGAAAGGACCATGTAGCATTGAGATGGATCTAAAACTGGGATGTATGGAGAGTGATACAGTCTTTTCTTAAGGAGTTAGTATCCCTCAGGGGCTGGATCTCAGGATGTGATCCCAGGTCAGGCAGGGCTCCAGTTCTCCAGTGAACTGGCCTGGCTTTCTTCAAGTCAACTTTCAGCACCAGTGTGTTGTCTGGTCTCTGTTTATTTCCCTTGTACTTAGCTCTTCCTTGGGACCCAGCAACAACTAGAATTGAGCTCCGTGAGTTGAAGAGGTGAGCAGTGGCTGTCGTTCTGAGTCACCTAAGATTTCATCACTGAGGATGACTCAAGGGTCTTATGAGGGCTTGGATTACTTATCCCTAGTCCCTTGTCTGGTCATAGTTGATGACCATGGGCCATAGCAAATATTTTCAAAATGTGCTCCTTGGAGAGGCCACCAGTGGCTTCTGTTGGAAATGTCAACTCTCAAGGAAATGTCCACACTGATATCTGTTAGAAATGTCAACTACCAAGGCATACTGCAAATTGACCAAATTAGAAACTTCCATCCTTTAGCCCCCCCAGAGAATTCATGTGCTTGCTAAAGTTTGGGAAGCATTGTCTGTGGCATATTAGATCTGGTGAATATTGGGGAAATTCATTATTTTCATTATCCATGGGAAAACTGAGAACTGAGCACCGAGCAGCGATTCTCTCACGCTTGCTTCTTTTATTCATCGCAAGCATGCCTTTCTCATGTTGGGCACATTTTGGAATGGGCAGACCCACTATGTTTAGACTTTCCTCGAGGAGATACCAGGGCATCATGACACAGGCAGGAGGAGCTCTTTCTCTGAGATGAGAGCCAGTATATGATTGGCTCTTTGAATGATAAGGACAGAAGGGAGGCTCATGTTTGAGGACGTTGTAGGAGGCAGAGGCAAGGCTGAGAATCTTAGCAGGAGAACACAGTTAGCAAGTCAGTGGTAGAATAAGACTAGCAAGTTCTAGAAAGAGTCAGGAGGCAGGACAGGCTAGAGCAGTGGGGGCCTCTTCTCATATGAGACCTCTGAGAAGTTCGGAGATTCAGTTGCCCCAAAAGTAGTGGCCTTAGAAACAGAAAGGAAGGGATGGTTGTCTCCAGAGCTACCATGTAGTTATTGACTCTGAAGCTTTTATCTGGGGTAGGGGATGTATTTTCAGGTTGTACTTCAGTACACTGAAAGCTTTTATCTGATTGGGGGGGTTGCACTTCAGTATAAGCCTCAAGCAATTTGGCATGACTTGGGCTGTTGGGAAACAGCTGTCCTCCTGGGACAGTCTGACATGTCACTCCAGCAGCCTTCTGGGGCCAAGCTGTTCTTTTAAAGGAAGCTTTGAGCTGATTCTAAACTTGGAAGAGAGTCCGGCAAACAGCAAGGGGCAACAGAAGGTTGAGTCACAAGTGCATACCTGGTCAAGGTCAATCCTGCTCCCAAGCAAGGGGGGCTTGGATGGACATCATCACACTGCAGCATACAGGGCTCCTTAACCCATCCCGACCACCACTCTGGGTTCTGTGCACAACTAACTGCCCAGGTGCCTGGAAGCTAAGGCACAGGTTTGTGGCAGTGGGTCCCTGAAGTACTTCTACGTTGTTCAGGAAACAATACTCATCTTTCTGTGTATTCAGCCTTGGGACATTTTATTGTGTTTCAATGTTTGAAAGAGAGTAACATGCAATCTGTGCAAGGAAGCTCCTTACTGGGGATTTGTTACTGATCAGACACATCATTTCCAGCCATGCCGAACAATAGAAAGCTATATAATACAGCAGCTGCTACATTTGAAGGCAGTACAGGCTGGCATGGACTGGGGACAGTCTTGGACGCTGCGCTGTGGCTTTGAACTCTTCCTCTGTGTCACTCTCATAGGGCAAGCTTAGGACTACTTCCAACTTATTGGTGAGCTGCCTGAACCATGATTGACACTTTCCAAGTCACATGAGAAAAGGTAAACATGAAACCATGGGGGAGAGGGGGGAGAGACATGGACAGACACACTCAAATGCAAGAATCACAGACAGACAGATGGCCACAGACAAAAACACATCCGGAGTCACATGCAAGCACCCACACATCCACGCATGCACATGCACACACACATCTTGGTGGAAGATAGAATGGCATCTAAAGCCAGCATCTAGGGATGGGGTTCTATGGATTGAAAAACTTCTAGAAACTCTGTTTCCTCAGAAAGGAATGCCATCTTCACAGGACAATGTGAGGAATACCTGAGAGGATTTGCTGAGCTTTGTCTCATGCCTAAGTGCTCTGCTCCTGTATTCTGTGTCAACTGAGGCCGTGACTTTCTGCTCATCCTCAGAACTTCTGATGCTATCCACTTCCCCCACACTCAGGTTGATTATTCTCCAAGTCTGTCAATCAGTTTAGTTAATGGTCATCATCTGTCTGGCCAGGTAACCTCATGAGTAGTCAGTGAGCCAACCTCCAGTTTTATCTGAAGCCATGTAGAAAGACTTAGACCGCTCAGCTACTCTGACAGATGAACGCTGGCAACCCTAAAAACACCGATGTCCTGCCTGCATCTGTGTCTGTTGTTCTTCACTTGACAGAAGTCACATTTTCCTTTGTCTTTTCCACAGCCTTTGTGGTAGTTTAGGAGCTCTGGTAATACAGAGCTTTCTTCAGCATCCGGTACCTCAGGAACCTGCAGGCTGAACCCCATTACCTTGTAACTCCCCTGGCTGTAATCCCTCACAGTCTGGGGGTTTGCTTTAAATAAATTAGGTAGAACGGGTTCTTGGGAGCATGACTTTCAAGGTCCATGGTGAAGCTTCATGCTGGAATTAGAGTTAATATTTCTATCCGTTTCTCGACTTTCTAGACTGAGTGGGATAACAGAAAGGGCCCTGAGTGACTCCTGTCTGGGTCTGGAACTTCTCCTAGAATCTTTGAGTGAACTAAGAGTTGGTGCAGTTGGAAGTGTGTGGATGAGGAAACCCATGCACTAGGAAACCCATGCACTAGGAATCAGATTCACTGTCCCTCTCATTGCAGAAAACATACACCACATAAAACCTCTAGTTCATTCAAGGCAATGTGGCCATGGCCACTTCTCCGACCCATCATAGTCAGAAGGAGACTCTCCCTCTGTTGGGCAGTCGCTCTCCATGTCCCCATCCTTCTAGACCCTGGAGACCACTCACCTGTCTCTATAGACCTGTCTATCTTGGATATTTTTATGACACTGACAGTCACGCCAGTGTGAACTTTCTGTCATCCAAAGCACTTGCAAATAGAAAAGTCTGCAAGGTTTCCCTTTCTTCTAGCCCATCCCCCACCAGCATAGATTCTTTCCTGCCCACAAATACCATCTTTGTTTGTAGACTCTTCTAGAATTCATACATCCCTGTCCCAGGACACCTGGCATATTCTTATCTCCTCTCTATCACGAACAGTGACGTTCTATCCATGATATACTGTTCCTTGTTCTTTGTCCCTTACCAAAACATCCTGGATCCGTGCTCACATCAGCACCAGACAGCTTCCTCATTCCTTCTCACTGCTGTGTCTGAGTTTGTTGTTCAGCTGTCCTGTGCCTTATTTAACTAAGCTTTTCTTGATGGACATCTGGGTTCATTTCCAACTTCCAGCCCCTGTCAGTGAAGCTATGAGGAGTCATCTTGCACCCATGTTGCTTTCAGAGTATCTGGTGACACTCCCAGAAAGTGGCAGAAACAGTCAAAGGGCATATCTGTTGATTTTTTATGACCCTCCGTGAGACAAAAAGTCAACTCTACTGAACGCATTTTGCCCAAGTTCATTAGTTTTCTACGAGGACGGGGTTCTCCTGTGTGCAAAGCCTCTCTCCATCCCTTGGCATCTTAATTTACTGTTCTTAGAATAGACTTCTCCCTTTTCCACATTTGTGCACAGCTCTAAGGGAAAGGCTGTATCACAGATAGGTTTCTAGTGCTCTGATGAACTCCAGGAGCAAACTTGTGGAGGAAAGAGTTTATTTCTTCTTATAAGCCTCGGGGCACAGTTTATCATGGAGGGGAGACAGAGAGGGAACTCAAATCAGAAACCCGACCTTCCATTATCTATCCAGGCTGACCTCAGTCTTAGTTCTCTCTACAGGATTCTAGTGATGGAAGAGAACGGAATAGCATCTTAATCCATCTTCTCTGTCTAACAAAACTGTGTGTTTAAAAGATATTTGAATCTTTAAAATGTATTCTTTTTGTTGTTCTTTAGAAAAAACTTTATTATAAACAGTTGCAAATGAAAATGTCTTCTAGGAGAGTGATTATTGTTACCACATCTGACTTAGGTCATAGGACATGCAAAAACATTGGTTAGAGAAAGCATGGCACCTGTGTGTGGTGGTACAGACTTGCAATCCAGGATGCAGTAGGCTGAGGCAGGAGGATCACCAGCAAGAGGCCTGAGTGGCCTACCTAGTAAGTCCCCATCTCAAGAAGCAAGAGAAAACGTGGCTACATGGTTTGAGTTGACCATTTTTAACCTGTCTCTCTGTGTCTCACTCATGAGTTCACAAGACATCCCTGCTCCAGCCAGGAGGCATCTCTGGCTGTTTCTCCAAATCTGACTCTCAGTGGTTCTCTCTTCACTACAGGCACGATGGGGAGATCACAGTTGCAGAGAAGGCACATGTAGCCATGTCACTGCTGATCTGTCTTCCCATTCTATGAGGGTAGAACGATCCTGGGAGGACATCCTGAGCCCCTTCCCCAGCTCTGCTCATAATCTGCCACCTGATCCCAGACAGGTCCTTCCCCTTCTCCGACATCATAGCTGCTAAGCAGGAGCCAATCCGTGCATTACTGGCGAATGTTCATCAAGTCTGAGAAGGACTCTACACATCCTCTGTGGTTTAAGTCTAGTTTCTTTTTTATGTTATTTATGACAATAAAAGGGCTGAGATTTGGTGTTTAACATGTAGATATAGAGACTAGAAGTCCCAGATTTGGTGGCTAACTGTGCCACAGGCTTCTCTGGAGAAAGGTCTGTGCTGTCCCATACATGGCAGAGAGGGCAGAAGGCAAAGGACATTTGCAAAGGATGAAAGATGGCTGAATATGAGATATAGCCAACCCATTCTTTGGGGAGAATAATTCTTTCAGGAGAGATCTGCTCGATGCCTCTCACTGCTGTCCCACCGAGACTCAAGCACCAGCATGAG
The DNA here is from genome assembly GCF_004785775.1 of Grammomys surdaster. NCBI lineage: Eukaryota > Metazoa > Chordata > Mammalia > Rodentia > Muridae > Grammomys > Grammomys surdaster. Next base: position 6,749,928 of record NW_021620926.1, read on the forward strand.
TTCTGTCTGTTGATGAGAACACTATCTAAGACGTAAAGCTTTCTCTTCAGCCTGAAACCATGGAGCCCAGATGCCAAACTGCTATTGTCCATGGAGACCTTCCTTCCACACCTAGTACTCATGCTTCCAAACAACAAGGTGCCATACCCAGGGAAACACTTACAGCAGATCTAGGCCAGGCACAGTCATAGCTCCTACTGATGTTTTGTCGCAAGCCCCTTTTTAGCAGTGATCTTGGGGGAGTCTGCTGATTTGAGCATGCAGATGGAAGCCAAGTTGACTGGTGAGTCCTCAGGTGTCACCTTAGCTCCAGGTCGCAGTCAGCAGAGATCAAGACAAACCCAGCTCTTCTGTCCCTCACAACTTACTTACCTCAAAGCTCCCCGATAATCAAGAGACTCAAGTCATCATGACTCTAAGAGTCTCAGTCATTGAACTTGCAGAATGATCATGATAACAGCGGACAGATAGAATGACTACACGAGACCCTGTGTGGAAGGTTTATCAGATGCTTCCTGCATTCACCTTTTTTATGAACATGGATTCCCACTAGAGCAGTTCTTCTGGAACCTTCTAGGTATGGAAGCTGATCTGGGGTCCCAATGGGGCTAGGGCTCCCACCCTTGGGAAGTGGTGGCCAGCACTTTTTGGGAGATCCCATTTAGAACATAGACCCTGAATCCACTATCCCCAAATATCAGCCTGGGAAAGACCCTGGGAGCTGACACCCACCTGACACAGCCGCAGCATTTGAGAAAAGACACATAGAATTGGAATCTAGTCTTCTCAGCAACCAAGGGTTGACACAAGGCAAACCCTCATCTTACAGAACAGAAAGGAGCCTTGTTCTCAGCAATGTAGTAGCAGAGACTCAGTTATCATTTAAGCCTGGAGCCAGGGAACCAGCTCATGGGAAAGTACTTGCCACACACGCACGAGGGCCTGATGTCCATCCCCAGCACCCCTCGAAACAGCCCAGCAAATGGCTTGAGCTTGTAATACCAGTACTGGAGCTGTTTTCTGACTTCAATGGGACCACAGTCTTGCTGGCCAGCTAGTGTACCTTAATTGGTGAGCCTCACGTTCCAGAGAGAGCCTCAAAAGACAGGGAAGGGGGGTCCTGAAGAATGACACATGAGGTTGATCTGTGGCCTCCATGGATAATGTGCACACATGCGTACAGGTATTCACGTCCACATGTTAACCTGTACGTACACACACACACACACACACACAAACACACATACACAAACCACAAACAATGTAACTCAAGACCTCCTGCTGAACTACCTGAGTCTTTGCGCATTTCTTCAGAACCATTTAAGTCAACATCTATTGGAAATAGGAAGAGCTTCAAAAAGACCCCAGACAACCTGGCTCATGACCAGAGAGAATTCACTGGGGCTGCAAATACTCTATAGGGTACTTGTCTCCTGTACATCCTTTAAGTACAAGCTGATGGCATGCTTACTGTCTATAGCATGCTTTACCACAGGTCACCGGCAAGCACCATTCTTGGGCTCCAAGAGCCCATGTCCAAGCTAACCTAAGAAGTCCTGGCATTCATTACATCACAGGAGGTCCGTGGTTTATTAGTTTGTTACAAACGCAGCAAGAAATCTCCACAAACTTGTGGGGAGATCCAAAGTCCAAGATGAGGGCATGGGCAGGCCTGACCCTCTTTGAGAGCTGTTAGAGACTTCTAGGCTCAAACACAAGCGAGAGACCGGAGATAAATGGATGCCTGGGAGCAGAGGTCTGCAGGTCTTGTGCCAGGTGATGTACACATCCCTGGTTTGTTTCTCAGCCAGGTCATCCAGAAAAATGCTAAGGACCTGTCCCCATTTTTCAGATGGGAAGACTGGAAGTTGGTCTGGCAAGGGGCAGGTTCAAACTTGGATGTGTGAACTGATCACTGTGCCCTCTCTTCCAGAACATCTCTGTTTGGAGTGAGAGGGAGAAGGAGAGTGTGGAGCTATGCATCAGCTAGGCAGGCATGCCCCGGGGTGGGGGGGTCACTCACCTTGCACCTTGACAATCTCCAGATTGTGTATGTGTGTGTGAGTGTGTGTGTGTGAGTGTGTGTGTGTGAGTGTGTGAGTGAATGTGTGTGTGTATGTGTGTGTGTGAGTGTGTGTGTGTGTGTGTGTGTGCGTGCATGTGTGTCCTGCTCCCTCCTGTGGTGCCTTTTCTGCCTGCAACAGTCGCTCAAGCCTCCACCATGTGTCTCATCTCTTCCCAGAAAACTACAGCCAAGCCCACCGAGCAGCCCCGACAAGAGGTGTCCATCATAGGAAAGTGGCTGAGTTTCCCTTGTTCCGTGCCCGGCTTTGTGTCCAGGGCTGGTGGAAAAGCAGAAAGTCCACAAGGGAATGACTGTGGCTCACAGGGAATGTATCTCCTCCCAGCCAGTGTCTCCTCCATGCCAGGCCCCTTAGGTGTGGGGGATTTACAACTTTCTCAACTCTAGTACCCTAGTTGGCAACCCCACCCCCACACCTGTGCTCTGTTGATGGGCCCAGATGTTCTGTGGAGTTTAATGTTGTCACTGTTATGTTTTCGTCTCTGAGTTTCTCTTTTCCGGCAGCCAAGTCTGATTTTTTTCTGGGCTTTATCTCCCATCATGATTAATATTGACTGTCAACTTGACAGGATCTGGAGGGAACTAGAGGGTAAACTTCTGATCGTGTGTATTTAAGGGGCTATATGAATTATGCTAATTGAGGAGAGAAGATGCTCCTGAGTATGGACAATGCTAGTCCACGGACCAAGGTCCCGGACTGAAGACAAAGGAGAAAGTGGGCAGAGCACCAGCGTCCCTCGCTCTCCGCTTCACTGCGGACAATGTGATCAGCTGCTTTGTGCTTCTATTCCTACAGTGGATAGTACCCCCACATACCTGTAAACGGGAATAACCCCTGTGGCCCTTAAGTTGTTTCTTGCCAGGTATTTTGTTACAGAAACAAGGAGAATAAATAAAACACCTTCTCATGAAAAGCTAAAGACAGTGAATTAATCTCTTAACATCTTATTGCTTTATGTGAAATAGTATCTTATCACACTTGATATAGGTCTCATGTTACTTATCATACAATGAAAAAATTGTGCAGAAGAGTAAACATTTTCAATCAAAGAACACTAGACCGTGGTGACATGGTGAAGGGTCCTCTGAGTGTCCCTCCACCATCACCATCCCCCATGATCATCCCATGTCAGGTGCTGTTTGTGTTCAGGGTGATGGAGTTCCGTTAGACATGAGCAGGACCCAACATGAGGTGGACTGAAAAGCACACTGGACATTAGAGATAGGCCTTCATCCCTGGAGGAATGTTAATCACAGACTAACATGCCTGGCGTCTGAAAGGACAGTGAGTCTCCACCCCCAACCCTCCCCCAGCCTAGGTCTACAATGGAGGAGGAAACTGGATGGGAGGTGACTGGGGTGGGAGAGGGGCTACAGCAAGGAGAGCCTAGCATTAGAAGCCCATCTCTTTGTGGCTATTTCTCCACCCTATTTCTCCTTCCAAATGGGCATCTTCTTTTCCATAGTCCCTGGACCCAAGACTGGTGTTCCTTCCCAAGTCTGTATCCTCTTCCACAGAGCTCTCTTCTTGGAGCTCTCTGGAGCCAGCAGTAAATACCCTCCGTTAGTCCTTGCTCTTAGGAATGGCTCTCTGCAGGGCTGAGCACAGAGGCTCAAGGAACATCTGTTCTTGGCTTACACAAAAACATGTTGATATAAGTAAAACTTTAAAGTACACACACACACACACACACACACACACACACACACTGGCTTGCTTCAAGCTCTATTTAGTCTCTTCATTTGATTTATACAGAAATTTCTACCTGGTGAAGCCTGGAGTCACAGGAAATAAGAACATGCTGGGAATGGCTCTGCAGTGGCTGTGGCATAAAGATCTCAGCTCATCCCCAGAGCCCCCACTTCCCAGGGTGACCACCATCATGTCTTTGTGAAGGTCATTCCCCATGCCAGTCTGCAGATGATATTTCTGGCCGTTCTGGCCTCCATCGTAACTAGAACCCTTGCATGTAAAAATGGAGAGACAGACAAATGGGCTCAGACCTGCACTGCTACCACCCCCGGAGCTGAGGTAGCCACTTGACAGTGCTGTGTGCCTCAGTTTCCCCGCCTGCAAAACAAAGATCATAATGACATCATCGTGTGGCAGTGCAATAAAAATAAACGTCTTTCTGAAAAAGTGTTTGAACAGCAGGTGGCATGTCACCATCCTCCCATGGTGACAGGGAACTAGCTGTGTTTCCCCGATGACAATGCTTTTGTTGTGTCACTTGCTGCTAAGTCATGTCCTGAGTTTACCTTGGCTTGACTTGTTTCCACTTTCAGTAAAAAATTGAATTTGGATAGACTGCAGCCGGACGAGGCTGCTCTCTGGGTCTTGGACAGTGAGCCTTCAGTCACTGCAGACAGGGTGGGGTCAGTGGGGTTTGGATATTGTATGCCACTCCCCCATAGTTCTGGGTAAGCCTCTTGCAAGACATCCTGTTCAACCATCTTAAAAGTAGACTTTCCAGGATAGTGCTCAGGTCACTCAGGGTGTCAGTTGGAAGAAGTTGTTCTCGGGGCAATGTCATGTGTCTGTATCCATAGCTGCCTTTCTTTGCTTTACAGCTTGGCTGATCCACACCTGGGTGACACCCATCTCCATTATCCACTGGTTTACGGGGTAACTGATAGTAGCGCCCCCACCTGCTGGGTCTTGACTCCTGCATCAGTTTGTGCTTTTCAAACTACAAGCACCTTCTCCAGCCCCAAGCATCACTAACCTGAGCTCCTTGGAGAGCAGAGGCAGAGCTCCAGCCCCCCATGTTTGCCTTAGACTATAGTGTAGACCATCACCGTGTGTGTCCTTCCACCAGCTCAAACGTAGTCAGCAGAGCCAGTGTGCCTGCTTCTTGGCTGTTTCCCCATCTCTCATGGAATATTGTTGACTGACTTGAAGCCCAGAGACCTTCTGCAGATGGATGCCCAGCCCCCTCCCCCTTCATTCTCCATGACTCCAGGCTTGGCTGGTAGAAAGTTCTCCACATCTACAAGTCATATGGCAGAGTACTTACAGCCTGAAGCATATCCCATGAGTCTGTGTGTCCTTCCAATATTTGCTTACTTATTTGTTTGTTAATTTGTCTAAGTCCAGAAGTCCCTAGACATGCCAGCCCAGGCCACTAAGTTATGAGGAGATAGACTAGGCAAGATGTCAAAGTAGAACCCAGGCTGTTCACAGATGTACAGATGCCAGTATTGGGGTGGCCAGACTATGACCACTGGGGCACCCCACATTTTATCAATGGTGTAGGAATAACACCCTTTCCTGAGCCCTTTGCATTGTGCTGGGCCATTGGCATCAGATGCAAAGGGAGTCAATGCTGGAAAAAAATCTGCCAGATGATTTATCCCATTGGCACAGAGCCTAGAGTTATAATCAGATCTTGACTTCTTCAAAGCCTCTTGCTTTGAATTTTTCCAAATGAAAAATAAATATTGAGGGCAATTACCTTCCTTTTGTCCTCTGATGTATGAAGGAGAGTTTTCACCCATCGGTTCAGGAGCTCTCTCATTTTACTCTGAGGGCTTTAGCCCGTGGACTTGTTAACTCAGTACCAACACTGTCTGTCTAGGCTGTGGCTGAGAAGAGAAAGGAGTTATTATGCTGTGAGTTAATATTTTCCCCCTTTTAAGAAGGTTCTGGCTGGCCAGACACTCCTTTGGGGGACAAAATCAGCTGTTTTCTTCCTATTACCAGAGGCATTGTTTGTGTGGGTCCATTTGCTCACTGTTATAAGGACAACCTCCGGGGGGCAGCAGACCACAGCCACTGTGTGTGCTTCTTCTGCTTTCTAGCCCAATTTAAGCTGGTCTGAAGTGGCGGTCTGAGGGGTTGGACCCTGGCCTTCTTTTCAGGGCTTCTCTGGACTCCATGTGAAAGTCTGTCTCCTGGAGGAAAAGCAAAGCCTCAACTAGCCTTATTTTGGGAGAGCTGTGGACATGACCAGACCTATTAATTACTTAATTGAGGTGCAGGCCTTTGAAGATGAAACATACCTGGTAAATAAGTGGAGAATTTGGTGGCTTCCAGCCCAGGAATATCTTTTCAAGGTATTGTGTTCTCTCCTGTGACCTTTGTCTGCAAGCACAGACACCCCTACCTCCACTCCACACCCCGGCTGGAGAATAAGGGGTGTCTTCCAGGGAGATCCTTTAGCAAAATTTCTTTGATCTCAAGACACATTCCCATCCCCAGCTCCAGCAACTAATTCTATCTTCCTTGTTCATGGTGCACACACGCATCTGCACACACACACACACACACACACACACACACACACGTGCTGACTGTCACAGGGTCCCAAGGCAATGAAGCCAGTGTAAATGGGCACTTAGTAGCCTCTGTAGCTCTAGTCACTAATCAGGAAGGACCTCCAAGCATGCATGAGGTCAACATGCAAACAATGTCCACTCTCTCCTTATATAAGGTCCCAATGACAAACCCAACTACAATCTCCCGAACTGAACCTGGGGAAATTAGCAAGTTAATTTGGCTCATAGAGCACAGGGGAGATATTAGCTGCTCTGGACAGACTTCACCCAGCATGGAGGATGGAGAGCCCCTCAGTTAATCCTCTCCAGCCTGTATACTCTAGTACCTCTTGAGAGATCACATACATTTAGGGCAGAATTGTATACAGGTAGCTAGAATCTCTGTATACAGGTGGTTGGAATCTTAGATGAGTGCTCAATGGCTCTCCCCACCCCTACTCCCTTTCTCTGAGGAAACATGGGGGCCAGTTCCTGATGGGAATAATCTCTTACAAGCAAGAGCACCTGATCAGAAACAGGATGGAGTGGAGTGGGGGTGGGAACCAGGCAGGGCCAGGGACTTGTCTAAAAGCCTGGTCTGTAGTTCCTGCATTATTGTGTTGAGATGGTTAAACAGGCAAAGCCCTCGGATCTGTGAGTTCAAGGCCACCCTGGTCTACAGAATGAGTTTCAGGACAGCCGAGACTACATACACATTGAAACTCTGTCTCAAAAAAACAAAACAAAATGAACGAATGCCCAGAGGCCAGAAACTCCAGATGGTGGTCTAACCTACTGTAGGAGTAGCTGATCCTGCCATAAACATTAACTGCCACCTCCACCCAAGTTTGATCTCTACCAGGGAAAAAAGAAAGAAATTATCAAAGTAAAGTCAGACTTTGGATATGCTCTGTTCATGCTAAGGTAATTCTTGGAGACATAATTACATCTCTCTAGACTGAAGAACCAAAGGAGCCACTGAAGAAACTCAAGAGTCTAGACTCACTGAAAGAGGCTCTGAGAGAAAAGAGAGAGCCCAAACTCACCCAAGGCCTCAATCGCTCAAGACATGTGAGGTAGGTGTGTGTGTGTGTGTGTGTATGTGTTTGTATGTGTGTATATATGTGTATGTGTGTATGTGTCTGTGTATGTATGTGTGTGTATGTGTGTATATGTATATATATGTGTGTGTATGCATGTGTGTGTATGTGTGTATATGTGTATATGTGTGTACATGTGTGTATGTGTATATGTATGTGTATATATGTGTATGTGTGTATGCATGTATATATGTGTATGTGTGTATGTGTCTGTGTATGTATGTATGTGTATATATGTGTATATATGTGTGTGTTTGTGTGTATGTGTGTGTATATGTGTATATATGTGTATGTATATATGTGTGCTCATATGTAAGTATGTGTGTTTGTGTGTTCATGTATGTGCATGTGGAACCAGAGGACAACCTCAGCTGTTGTTCAGGTGCTGCCCACCTTGTTTTTTTGAGACAGTTTTTCATTGGCCCAGAACTGGACCCAGTAGGTTGGCCAACCCGTCGGCTTTAGGCACCTGCCCATCTCTGTCTCCAGAGCACTCACACTGCGAACACATGCTGCCAAGCCTAGCTTAAACGGTGAGTTCCGAATACCAACCTCTGGTCCTCATGCTTACAGTCACCAGCTCAGCTGTGGTTTCAAGCCACAGTGTTAAGCCTCAGACACAAGGATGGTCCTTTTCCTTTAGTTTAGACCTTAGCTTCAGACACAGGGATGACCCTTTTCCTTTAGTTTAGACCTTAGCTTCAGACACAGGGATGACCCCTTTCCTTTTGTTTAGGGAGCCAGTGGGCCCAGCTTTCTTAACTAGCTTATTGTGATCACAAGGGCAAGACCTTGATTAATTTTACTTGAAAGTCCCCCAAACACCAGCTGCAGGGGTTTCCCACCATCGGCATGTTTCCCACTGTTACCGAGAAGGCTGTGCAGGAAAGAAGCCAGTTACGCGGGGATCTTCTGTGTACAGGAGCCGCGTTCATCACGCAGCCAGGCAGCTTGAGGATCTTCTGTGTCCAGATTCGAGAGTAGGCTCCACCTTAACAGTTTGGCAGCAGTATAGTTGAAAGGTGGAGAGTGTTGGAAGGCTGGGGTCTCACAGGCGCAGAGATGGCACAAGGTGACACATTATCCTTTCTGTGCCCTCCTATCCCCAGAGAATCCATTTATCCTCTGACTCTGGTGTCACCTTGTGGTTTCTTCCACATACATTGTGGCCTTTGCCACAGTCCAAACATATGAGGCCATGCAGTCTTAAACTTGCAGCCTCTAAAATGGCGATGCAAACATACACCTCTGCTTTAAACAGCACTTAGACTCAGACACTGTTGCAACTGGACGTTCAAAGAGAGCAGTGGTTAGTGTTAGCGGATGCCCTTCAGGCTCTGTCTAGCTGTTGTCTGCCTAGCCTCTAGGTCTACCCACACATCCTTCTGTAGCCACCATTTATGAAAATGGGATTATGAGGGCTGTTCTGTTTTATGACTTTTCTTTTGCTTTTTCCTATTCTATTATTTTTTTTTACTTTTAAAATTTTATTATGATTTTATTTATGTATGTAGATGTTTGCCTACCAGTAGGTCTATGTAGTGGGATAACTTCCCACTACATTTGTATAAAGCTCAGCGATTGGGCTGTATGAGAGGTAGGCGGAGTGAGGAGTCGGAAGGAGAAGGAAGAAGGGAGGAAGAGGAGGAGCTGGGGGCAGAGATGTAGGAACCATGGAGAACCAGGCATGTATCGAGAGGAGTCCTGGGTAACAGCTTATAAGTAGGTTAGTTAATTGGTTATCACTTCCAATTGTGTGGGCATCTTGTTATTTGAGCATTATGATATATATATTGGATAATCTTTAAACATTAGAGTCTCATTTCTACTGGGTACCACATCCACATGGATGGTGGGATGGTCTGGGCTCAGCCAAGCATTGTGGAGACAGCGTGGCAGATTAGCAGAGCCATTTCTCACAGTGGCATCTCATGGGTGGCAGGGCTGGTGCTTCTGGCCCGCCTGAGCTGTCAGCCTGAGCCGAGCAACAGTGAGGCCACGCTGGTGCTCGTGGCCTCAGGCCTTGCCTAGTCGGGAAGATGGCGGCCCCATACCACAAGGCAGATTGGGTGCCGTCACTTTAAATATCTCATGAAACAGGTCTGTGCACCTTGTACTTGTCTGAGACCCGAAGAGGCTAGAAGAGGGTAGTGGAACTGGAACTGGATTTACAGATGTTTGTGAACTGCCACTCAGAAGCTGAGAATTGAACCTGGGTCCTCTGCAACAGCAACAGGTGCTCTTAACCACTGAGCCATCTCTCTAGCCCCTCTCCCATTATTGCTATGGGTGTCTCATACATCCTGTGTCACACATGATGCACATTTATTTAATCAGTCCTTGGGTGTTCCAAATTTCTTTACTGTTGCAAACAGTGGTTAGGCATCCTTAATCTGTTGGCTTCTTTCACAGGATAAGGTTTTGTACGTAACAGTGGCAGCGTAAGGGACAGGCACTGTTTTGAGTTTTTAGGTTTGCTCTTTTGAAATATCATTTTAAATGACTCCCACCTGCCAGAAATGAGAGACTAGCTCTTACATATATTTACAGATTATTTTCCTAAATGACATTTCACTACTGGTTTAAAATTTTAGAGTTTTTAGAAATGTTATTAGCTCTATTTTTGGATATTGGGGTTTTGCCATGCAGTGCAGGCTCACCCGCATCAACCTCTTGAGTGCTGGAACTATAGGAATACATTTACTTTTTTATTGGGTCTAATTCATATAAAGTGAACTCATTATAAGTACACTGCTCTGTGAATTTTAATGTATAGAAATGTCCATTTAACTTTAACCCTGACCCAAATATACATTTCCAACTCTTCCGGGAAGTTCTTTGTGCCTTTCCCAGTTAACTTCCCTATGTCCCCTCCTGCCTATCCATAACCCTCATACTGGGAGCACCCAGACCTACGCTGTGCCTTGCTTGCTTTCTTGTTTGCTCCCTCCCTCTTCCCTTCCTTCCTTCCTTCCTTCCTTCCTTCCTTCCTTCCTTCCTTCCTTCCTTCCTTTCTTCCTTCCTTTTAAATTTTTGAGACAGGATTTCTGTGTGTAGCACTTACTGTCCTGGAACTCACTTTGTAGAACAAGCTGCCCTCAAACTCACAGAGACCCACCTGCCTCTGCCTCCCAAGTGCTGGGATTAAAGGCATGAACCTGGCTTCTTACCGGCAACTCCGTGTCTGTCAGATTCATCCATGTGGTATGCCCACTCATAGCTTGTGCCTTCTCATTGGGTATATTGTCGTGTATGAACAAACCATTTTTCACTTACTCCTTCTATGGAAGGAGAGTTTGATTTTTTTCTAGTTGATTCTGCCATGTCTGTGGGGGATGCAGGCTCTCACATCCCAGGAGCAGAAAGAGGTGTGGTCACTTTGTATATTTAGCTGTAGTAGATATTTCTAAATAGTTTTCTGAGTGGCTGTATCAACTTACCCACCAGAAGCACTTGAGAACTGCAGTTGCCCCATATCCTTGCCAGCCCTGTGGTATTTTTAGTTCTTAGAACTGAATGGTTTTTGTTTGTATTTTTATTTATATTTCTATTATTATAAATCAGTTGCTTAAGGTTCTACACACTTTGTTATTTGGATTTCTATGTTTCCTTCCCATTTCTTCCCTTCTTGCTAATTGCTTTTTGGGGTGGAGATTGAAATGGGGTCTTGTTTAGGTGGTCCATGGTGGACTTGAACTTGAAATTCTCTTGTCTGAACCTCCTGAGTGCTGGGGTTACAGAGGGGCACAATCACACACAGCCTGGATTGCTCCCTTTCCGGAATTGCTCATTTGAGAAGGCTTCTGTCTTTCTTTTGTAGCAGGGAGATTGTATTTCTTATTGATTTTCAGAGTTATTATTATAACACTTGGTTTTGCTTGTTGTCTTTACATCTACTTATCCTTAAACAAAACAAGACAGAGTGCCGATAAATCTGGAAGCTCTCCCCTTGGCTAAAAGCTGCTCTAAGAGTATTCTGAAAAATCCACAGTCCTGACACTTTGCTGAAGAATTGCAGAACAGATATGATAGATCTTGGTTGTTGGCACAGATTGTGGAATCTTTTCTGGAACTGTTTTGGAGATGGTGGTCTCATCCTATTGTGGGGGTTCTGTATAGAACAGGTGTGAGTTCTCCTCATGATTTTCCACAGAAGGGGGCATTTTGTGACCGAGATTCCTGATGCTCTGGATGGTGATTAGCAGAGACACCTTTGGTGGCCACTTGTGACTCCTTACCCAGGATAGAATGTTCAGTGTCTCCCTGACCCCTTGTGGTGGTTTGAACAGGTTTGGCCCTCATTGGCCCATGGGGAGTGGCTATCAGGAAGTGTGGCCTTGTTGGAGTAGATGTGGCTTTGTTGGAGGAAATGTGTCACTGTGGGGGGTGGGCTTTGAGGTCTTTGAGTGCTCAAGCTCCTCTCAGTGAGGAACAGGTTCCTCCTGGTCGTCTGTGGAGGACAGTCCCCCTCTGCTTCCTACAGATTAAGGTGTAGAACTCTTGCCTCCTCCAGCATCACTGTGATGCTTCCTGCCATGATGATAATGGACTGACCCTCTGAACCTGTAAGCCAGCCCCAATTAAATGTTGTCCTTTATAAGAGTTGCCTTGGTCATGGTGTCTGTTTACAGCAATGAAACTCTAACTAAGATACCCCAACAGCTTTGTCACCTGGCGGGCTGCTCTGGTGCTGTATCCCTCCCATTGCTTGGGTCTGGAAGTCTTCACCAGGTCAGTCTGTATCTACTGGGCTACACTCACATTGGGAATGAGGCTGTGGTTAATCTTTTCAGCGCCCACCATCTTCCTTGTAGGACCACTTAACAATAACCTGTTTTATTTGACAATCTTGTGTATGCATATGATACACTCAGATCACTCATACTCATTCTGTTCTCTCTCTCTCTCTCTCTCTCTCTCTCTCTCTCTCTCTCTCTCTCTCTCCTTTTTCCTACCGAGTCCCCATCTTACTCTCAGACTCTTTTGTCCTGTTCTTATTTTAAGCCACTGGGCTTAACAAGGGGCTACCTGCACAGGCACGGGTGCCACACTGTCCCATAGGGTGTGAGGGACTCACTCTGAAGACACCACTGAAAACAAAGGCTTCTGTTCTACCAGCTGACTCTCAGTGGGGCTGAGCTCCACAAGCCCCTCCCCTCCTGTGACTGAGTGTCTATTGGCTCAGTCTTATGCAGACCCTACACAGGCATCTCGGCTGCTTGCAAGTTCAGAATTGCCGCAGCCATGTCACACCATAAGACAGCACTGCCTAGGCCTCCACAAAGCACTGAACAGGACTGCACAGGCCTCCCCACAGCACTACACAGGCCTCCCCACAGCACTGCACAGGCCTCCCCACAGCACTGCACAGGCCTCACACAGCACTGCACAGTCCTCCACACAGCACTGCACAGGCCTCACACAGCACTGCACAGGCCTCACACAGCACTGCACAGTCCTCCACACAGCTCTGCACAGTCCTCCACACAGCTCTGCACAGTCCTCCACACAGCACTGCACAGGCCTCCACACAGCACTGCACAGGTCTCCACACAGCACTGCACAGGCCTCCACACAGCACTGCACAGGCCTCCACACAGCACTGCACAGGCCTCACACAGCACTGCACAGGCCTCACACAGCACTGCACAGGCCTCACACAGCACTGCACAGGCCTCCACACAGCACTGCACAGGCCTCCACACAGGACTGAATAGCACTGCACAGGCCTCACACAGCACTACACAGGCCTCCACATAGCACTGGACAGGCCTCACACAGACAGCACTGCACAGGTCTCCAATCCCTCATCCAGCTTCTACCTTCTTTCTAAACACTCTTTCATGTTGTTCCATCAACCCTGGCAGGGACAATAAGATTTCTACTGCCACCACAGCTCTGTTCATTCCACACATCTCCTATAATACATACAAGGAGACCTTACGGCCCTCAACCACACACAGGGCAGGAGTCATTGGCATTTCAGTTTTGCAGATGAGTACCCTGAATCACAGGTAGATCAGATGTCCCAAAGCCTTAGTGCTCAAACCCAGGCAGGTTGGGTCCAGACTCAGTCCCAGTCACTTGCTGCTAAGAGAATGAGAAGTCAGCTGCACAGGGCATTGAAGTCACATTGTTGTGGCCAAGGTCAAGTCTCCAGTTTTGTGATGCTTTGCATGTCTCCTTTCCCTTCCTCTCCCTACTTCCCTCTTTTCTTCAACTTCCCTTCTCCTCTCCCTTTCCCCCCTCATTTCTCCTCCTCTCTTTCCCTGCTTTGTTACTGGGAGAAGCGGGTATGCCCAGGCAGGCCTCTGGCTTTCTCCTGATTCCTCATCCTCAGACTCCCTTTGAGTACATTACTATTCTCACTGGGTGCGTTTGCTACATCTGCTGCAACAAATTACCACAGATTGGGTAGGTTAAAGCAACAGGAAGTCATCTCCCCATAGTTCTGGAGGCCAGAGGCCAGATGTCTGGAATTGGCTATCATCTGATGGTCTCACGTGGTCTGGTCTCTTTTAAAGGCTGAATCTACACTATGATTTCCTGGCCCTCAGTGACAGCTGGAATCTTCCAGGGTTCTGTGGCTTGGGGACACATCACTCTGTCTCTGCTTCTGTCTTCACATCACCTCTCTGGTGGGTCTTTTTAGAACTTTAGGCTTAGGATCCACCATAAATCTAGTGTGATCTCATCCTATGATCCTTAACTTAATCACGCCTTAATCCAAATAAGGGCATAATCACACAATAATGATAGTTGTGGAAAAATGAAAAAAAATGTTTGCTAACATATTTACATAAACATGAATATTGGAAGAGTTATTTTAAGGAGGTTTGCAAAAACCCACACTAGGACTCTTGTGTCTTCCAAGTCATCAGCAGGTTTTCCCGAAATGGCAGAATTTTAATTCAGGTGAGTGTGTGGTCATAATTTCCTTGACCCTAGGTAGCATGCTATGCGTGAACACACCCATCTCCTATCCCTCAGAAGGAGCTGGCACTCGTCTGTCACCAAGAAAGGGACCACCACATTTCTACACTGGGTCCAGGGTGTTGTACTACCTGAGGGTGTTCCATTCTCTGATTCTTCAAGCCTCATGTGGCTGCCTTTTTTTCTTTGTAGTGGGCTGGCAGCCCCTCATTCTCTGCCTCCTGTCACCCACTCCATCCCAGGGTCCCTCCCCTCAGTGGTCTCTCAGGTGTCCTCATTGCTTCCTCCCTGCTGTACACCTTCCCCTGAACTAACCTCAGATCACTTCTACATTTGTTTGGAAGTATCCATGTCAGCATGTCAGTCCTCAGAAACTCACAGTAAAGAAAGTGTGGGCTGGAGAGATGGCTCAGTAGATGAAGCACTTGCCACATACACATAAGCACTTGAGTCTGAATCCCAAGAACCCAGGTGTGATAGCATGCATCCGCAATCCTCCCTTTCCAGGTGTGGTAGCACACATCTGCAATCCTGCTGCACACATAATATACATACACACATATAGATGCCGTACACCCAAAGATCCAAATACATGCTTGTGTATGTGTGACCATGTGACATATATGCAAGCATAAATATGCACATAC
>NW_021620926.1:6764957-6900037 GCF_004785775.1 Grammomys surdaster
GACCATGTAACATATATGCAAGCATAAATATGCACATACACATTCCATCGTATGTGCGACCATGTGACATATATGCAAGCATAAATATGCTACCCACAATGGAGTGGGCCCTCCGTCATCAATCATTAATTAAGAAAATGCCTTACAGGCTGGCCCACAGCCCAATGTTTTGGAGGCATTTCCTCAAATGAGGTTCCCTCCTCTCGGATGACTATAGCTTGTGTCAAGTTGACATAAAATTAGTCAGGATACATTTACTTGTTTAACTCGTTCTTTTTTAAGTTAAAATTTTTGGTTAGCATAAAAAGTACTTGCCCTTCCCTCTTGTTCCCCCTTTTTCCCAGACCAACCCCTTCTATTTTTCTTCTCACAATGCTCCATTGCCCTCTCTTTCCCCCCAAGATCTCTTTCTTTTCCTCATACTTTATTCCTAGCTTCGTAGCTCCCCACACATGTGCACACACGTACATGCACATATCACTTTACATCCGGTTTCTGCAAACAGGAGAAAACGCAGCGATTTGTCTTTCCTGTGTCAGACTTCCATCCTTTATCGTGATGACTTCCAGTCCCATCCATCTTCCTGCCAATGCTATGATCTTGTTTTTTTTTTACTACTGCAAACCCTCTGTGGTGTACGTGTGCCGTATTTCCTGTCTGTTCATCTGTCGGTGGACACAAGGCCTGGTTCTGTGTCCTGGTTCCTGTGAAGAGGGTAGCAACAAGCACGGCTGTTCAGGCATCTCTGTGGTGTGTTGACTGGGAGTCCTGTGGATACACAGCCAGGTGTGGTTGAGCTGGGTCATGGAGTGGCTCCTGTTTACAGCGTTTAAAGAGCCTCTGAGGTGATTTCCACAGCAGCTGCACAAGCTTGTGTCATCACAGAGAATAAGAACTCTTCTTCCTATAGCCTTCCTTGTCAGTGTTTGCTATCCTTGTTCTTAAAGACAACCATTCTGACTGCAGCAAGGTTGAATCTCAAAAGCATTTGATGTGTGTGTGTGTGTCTGTGTGTGTGTGTGTGTGTGTATATGTATGTGTATGTGTGTATATGTACGTGTGTGTATGTATGTGTGTATGTATGCATGTGTGTGTATGTATGTATGTATGTGTGTATGTGTGTATGTGTGTATGTATGTGTGTATGTGTGTATGTGTGTATGTGTGTATGCAGCCATTCTGACTGCAACAAAGTGGAATCGCAAAGCCATTTAATGTGTGTGTGTATGTGTGTGTATGTATGTATGTATGTATATGTATGTATGTGTGTATGTATGTGTGTATGTATGTGTATGTATGTATGTATGTATGTATGTGTGTATGTGTAGCCATTCTGACTGCAACAAGGTGGAATCTCAAAGCCATTTGGTGTGTGTGTGTGTATGAGAGAGACAGGGTAGGGGGAGGGATGGAAAGGGTACACTTGGACCATGACATGCATATGTAGGTTAAACTCCTGTGTGGGTCCTCCTGTGTGACAGGGTCTCAGCCACCACTGTGTGTTTCAGACCAGCTTACCCATGAGCTTCTGGGGATCCTTCTGTCTCCACCTCCTGTCTCCACCTCCTGTCTTGAGTAGGAGCAGTGGGATTACAGATTGCCCTTCACACCTGGCTTTTATGTAGGCTCTGGGGATTTGAACTCTAGTCTTCATGCTTCTGCTGCAAGTTCTTTATCCACAGAGCTGACTCCCTGTCTTTAAAACAGTTTCTATGTAAATTTTTCCAATGACTAGGAATGTTGAACATTTTAAAAACTGTTTATTCAGCTATTTTTTTTTCTTGAAAATAAGTCTGAGCTGGGAAATTCACTTTCCCAAAATTTGAAAGCCTGGGATCAAAAGTCCTTTAGCTACTCTGGGTTGGAAAATTCACAGACTCTGTCAACCCCTTATGCCAATGCAGATTAAGAATTTCTAGCTCGGTATGAGAATCCAGCTAATAAGAGAACACTTCTGGTTGTAGAGTGATTTTTAATGTATTTAGCATCCTCCTTAGAGCCTGAATAGGATTTTTCATTATGATGGTCCTAAAAGCAAGACACCCCAGATTGCTTCCTGGGTTCAGCCTCTGGCCTCAGCAATTGTTTATGAGAATGTTTGTCACTGGATACAGTGATAGGTGGTGTTTGTGGGTGTCATCTTTATCCCAGGAACACAGAGCTGGCAAGGTCACCAGACTATGCTTTAAAGCATGAGCCCTGTCATCAACAGTAAGGAGGACATACAGGGGGATGCCACATGTGTGAGAAATGTGTGTGTATACACACACAGCAAGAATATAATATGTACACATTGAGTTTGTTTATGGGCATGTACATGAACATATATGTATATGTACACACAACCAATTGATGAACATTTATACACCTACGCATGAATATATAATACATAAAATAAATATGAATGTTATAATGAACATCCATTGTATATGTGAATGTATATATACAGAAATGAAGGCTTATATATATCTTACATGTAAGATTTACATGAATACGTGAGTGTGTGGGAGGATGTGGTATATGTATCCTTGTGTATGGTATGTGGGTATGTGTGCTGTGTGTGTGTGTGTGGTGTATGTCTGTGATGTATGTGTGTGTGTGTGTGTGTGTGTGTGGTGTATGGATTTGTCTGTGTGTATGTGTGTGTGATTTATGGTCTATGATGTATATATATGTATGTGTGGTATATGGATTTGTGTGTGTGCCTGTGTTTGTGTGTATGTGTGTTTGTATGCGGTCTGTGTCTGTGATGTATGTGTGTGTATGGATTTCTGTATGTGTGTGTGGTGTATATGTCTGAGATGTGTGTGTGTGTGTGTGTGTGTGTGTGTGTGTGTGTGGTGTGTGTGTGTGTGTGTGTGTGGTGTATACTACTTCCTGATTCGGTGAGTTCTAGGCAACGCTTAGGAATCTGTAAATTTGAAGGCTCCACACATGATTCTTATTATCACCACTTTGGGGGCTGCCCAGACCTTGCTTTTTAATTCATGAAGAAAGAGCCCAAGGAGCTGGCACTTTGGTGAAGGTCACACAGCTGGGAAGACGAGAAGCAGGGCCCAGCTGCCCTGATTCCAGCTCAGTAGGGACTGTGACAGGCCATCCATGTAACTTCCTGTGCACTCACAGCTGGAGATCACACTGTCTTGCAGGCAGTAACTGGCCAGGCCTTAGCCATGTGTCTGGTGACTGCATGCCAAGGCAACTGCAGCTGTAGAGGGCCCTGCTCTCTGCATGCCTGCAACCCCAGGACCCTGGACTCCTCTTAGGGAGGGCTTGACTCCTGGATGTGTGTACTCTTTGGTGGCATGTGCCCCGTCTCCTTCAGGCTCCAACATTGACCTGCTGAGGGAAGGAAAAGAACAGGAGCCATGACAACCAAGTCTTCCCCTTCCCAAGGTCTGTTTGGAGCAGCATGGAGGAAGGTAGGCTGAGGGCTACCCCTCAGCCTAAAATAAAATAAAATGAAGGCTGGGAAGGCTGTGGAGGGCTCCCTCAATATTCTAGCAATATCTTGCTTATGTATCTAAGGGCAAATGCAAGGGTCTGCCTGTTGGGCCTGCTGCTGGTGTCTGAACCATCCACCTCAGAAGAGGGACAGGCAGACACAAATCCACTTGAGAACATAATGAATCACAGTCTGCAGTGTTATTCCCTCAAAGACTCTATCTTCTTAATTAAT
The DNA here is from genome assembly GCF_004785775.1 of Grammomys surdaster. Classification (NCBI taxonomy): domain Eukaryota; kingdom Metazoa; phylum Chordata; class Mammalia; order Rodentia; family Muridae; genus Grammomys; species Grammomys surdaster. The sequence continues at coordinate 6,768,636 of NW_021620926.1, forward strand.
TAACCCATATTGAAAAAAGTATCTAGTTTTAGTTATTGTTATTTCTAAACTTTGTCCATAGAAATGAGTGCAGATGTGTTTTCTCTTTGTTTTAAAAGGAATTGTGTAATATCCTTGATTTTGATTTCTGACCTACAACTCTTCTTTTTTTGTGTGCGTTGTTCTTTTTTTTTTTTTTAATTTGTCTGTCTGTTTGTTTTGAGACAGGGTCCCACTATGTCCAAGAAATAGCTCAGAGAGATCCACCTGCCTCTGTCTCCCAAGTGCTGGGACTAAAGGAAGACATGTGCCCCCACCACCTGTTTGTATAAGTAGAGGCAAGAATTTAACATTGAGTGTCCTCCTGTAGCGTTCTACCTTTATTTATTTATTTATTTATTTATTTATTTATTTATTTTAGAAGCTATTTTATGTGAATTGGTGTTTTGCCTGTGTATGTCTGTCCACCACATGTGTGCAATGCCCACAGAGACAAGAAGAGAGCTCAGATCCCCCTGGCACTGGAGTTGCAGGTTGTTGTGAGTCACCATGTGGTGCTGGGAACTGAACCTGGGAATTCTGGGAATTCTGATAGAGCAGCCGGTCCTCTTAAATGCCCAGTCATCTCTCCAGTCTCTCAACTTTATTCTTTGAGACAGGATCTCTCACTGAGGCTGGAGCTTATTGCCTCAACCAGAGCAGTTAGCCAGAAGGCTGCAGGGCTCCTCCTGTCTCTGCCTCCCCAGATCGGAGGGTATGCTGCTGCATACCTGCCTTTTTATGTGGGAGCTGGAGGGTCAGATACATGTGCTTGTGTACATCCTCAGCTGAACCATCTCCCAGCCCCTCCCCTCTGCCTCTATCAAGCAAGTTCACTGACTGACTCTTGCCTGTGCATTCAGCCAACTGGACTTTAATGCCAAGGGATAGCAGAACATAAACCATGCCTCAGAGTTGACAGGACTTGAGATCATCGGATTCCTTAATATCTAAGACCTAATCTCTGTAAGGAGTCAATGATCTAAAAGCTTCTAGGGCCACAAAGTTGCCATCATGGCAGAACAGTCCTCCTTGCCGGCCATTCTGGGGCTAATGTGTGGAGCAGCCTGCTGACCATAATGCATAGCGCCTCCTTCTACAGTCCCCAGATAACCCTACTCATTGTCCAGTTGTGTAGCCCTTAGGTTTCCTGCCTTCTCCCCACCCTTAACCATCAGAGTGGCTCATAGCTGATACCAGGAGTAGCTTCCCCCTGCTTTCCTTAAGACCAGCAGGCTGGCTCACAGGCTGGCATCGGGAGTGAATAGCTTTAAAATCTCATCAGTCCAGAGAACAGGTAAGAACCGGTTCCCCAGCTAGGGGAAAAACACAACAAATATTTTGGACTGAGCCATGTGTGCCCTATCTTGCTGGAGCTTGCACGCTCCTTTGGAGGCACTCAGACGGCTCTTAATTAATTGCTGGAGAGCCAAGTGGAGCAATCTTGTAAGCGCCTCTCTTGTGCTAATCTGATCCAGCCAAGCAGGGGGAGGGCACAGAACTGGCCCGGATTGGGGCTATAGATGGGACAGGCTGGGGCCTGAGGACTTAGTGGCCCAACCCTGAAGTTTGGGACAACTTTTGGAATGGCCAACCCATTGGCCAAGCAACAGACTCTTTCTCCCAAGCAGAGAAAGGTCCTCTCTTAGCTTGGAATGAAAGGAGGGACCCTGAATCAAATCTTAGCCTTGCTTCTAGCCAGCACGATGGATTGATTAACCCTTTAAGTGGCATACTATCATAGGCAAAGCAGACACTAATTCTGTATCTCAGGTTATGGAAGGAACCAAGAAAGAGATGGATAGTGATGTCACAGGAGTCCAGGTCATGATCCAAAGGCTGTTGACCAGCTGGACACGCTGGCATCCGAGGCAATGCTGACCCTAGGCTATGGAGAAAGCAAAGGAGATCTCTAGGCTGAACACACTTTCCTAAGGATTGAACAAACCCCACGTACCAGGGGTCACATGAGGCAGGGATGCTGGAGAGTAGAGCTGGAGCTACAAGTGTCAGGGAACACATCCCTAACTCCTGTGTAGTAGTGGATACAGCACCTGCAGGGCCTGCAGAGCCGTGGGTCCCCACAGCCACGCAACCTACCGTAAAGCAAGCAACACACAGCCATACCTCTCTCCTCTTCTTCTTTTCTGTTCTTCCATCTTTTCAGTCTTGAGTATACAAGATCGTATTAGCCACAGCTTAGGTGTTATGTCAACATTTCACCCCTGAGCCCTTTTGTTTAGTGACTTCAATAGTGATTAGAATAGTCATCTTATGAACGAACCCAGACCTTGAAGCAGCTCGGAGAGCATTCTATCAGTAGTGACTGCTGCAAGAACACAGAACCCAGGGCGAGCAGAGCATACTTGAGTCGCACAGATGTGGCTCCATATAAAGAGAGAGTGAGGGAGGAGAGAGCCAAGCAGGGCTCAGTGGAGTCTGGGAAGTGAGGAGCTTCAAAGGGTCAGTGATTAGACCAGCTGTGCCCCAGAGCTGGCAACTCCTGAAGCTGGGCTCTTCCCTCTCACAGGTGCTGGAGACTGGGCCCTATCTTCAAGTGTTGGCTGCTACAAAGAGTAAATTTATCGTCAGCCTTGAGCTTCCCGGGGCAGGCATTTTGTGTGGGCAGAGACACATTAGGGATGTGGTCATGAATGAACTACTAGAAACTATGTTACCATTTGTTTCAGCTTCTATTGGTGAAAGCTGAGATCTAGTGGGAAAGACGGCTTTGAGGAACCTGGCCAGAGTTCTAACAGTGAGAGGGGCTCTGGTGTCATAGACTTTTTGAGATTTCCATTTACCAGTTCTGCTCTGTGTCCATTGTCATTTTTCCCCCTCGTGCTTACTTCAGGGGTGAGGATGAGTCCTGATGCTCTAGGCTTGCCAGTGCTATCTCAGGTGTCTCTTTAGAGGATCAAATCACTGAGGCTGTTTTAGCCTCAGCTGGGTTAGGAGGTAGGAATTAGTGTGAGACCAGTACCTAGCAACCGTCTGTGCTGGTTAGAAGAGAGGTGTGCAGAGAGGCTTAGGGCAGAAGCATCAGCCAATCTCACCAACACAAGCACATCATGGTAATTTCAAGCTACCGACATTCAACGCTTCACAAAATCCCTGCGAGCCTGACAAGGTGGACAGCCTCTAATGAGCTTGCCTCTGGGATAGGCTGCTAGGACCCACAGGACTTTCTGCACTTAGATTTTCATCCCTCTGTTTGGGCAGAGCTCACCCAAGCCCAGGGCAAGGGTGCTGGGGTTGATCCTTTCCACAGGATGTTCTTGATCTGGGGCCGATTCACTGGGATAGCTGAAGCATAGCCCTTGCAAATTCAAAACCTCAATCCCTGGCTATATGTGGTGATGCACACCTGTAATCCCAGCACTTGGGAGGTAGAGGTAAGAGGGTCACTAGTTCAAAGTTAGCTTAGGCTACATAGAGACTTATCTCAAAAAGAATATCTATTTATCTATCTATCTACCCTCCTCATCTTCCCCAAAAGCAAACTAACAAAATAATAATTAAAAAACCATTGAATTCCCATCCCCTTAGTCCATTTTGTATTGCTGGAACAGGATATCAAAATGTAAAGAAAAGAGGTTTAATTTGGTTCCAGGTGCTGGTGGCTACAGTGTCAATTCAGCGAGGTAATAGCATCTGCTGAGGATTGTCCTGGCTATATTGTAACAAGGTGTAGAAGCAGAAGGCAGCATGGTTGCCTGCAGAAGGGATCAAGCATAGGGCATGGCCTCACCTCATAATGACTAATTCTCACACAGACCCAACACAGCTCTGTAAGAAAGTCACTCATTTCTGCTGAAGGGCAGAAGCCTCTTTACCTAAGGCCCTTCCTCCAGACCCCACCTTTGAAAGGGTCTATGACCTTGACACCACACTTGAGACAAAACTTTTACCACATAAACTCTAGGGGGGTGGGCCACATCTTAACCCTAGCAGCCTGTGTGGGCCTTTGTGTGAGAACCAGAGGTCCATGTTGAGACCAGGAGCTACAAACATGGCTGTGCTTTGTACATTCTATATCCCGTGTATAGTCCCACTATTGTGACTACACCACTTAGGGAGCCTGAATTTACCTTGTCCTTTCCTTGGTGACAGTTTTAGTTTGCTTTCTACTGTTGAGATAAAACACCACGACCAAAAGCACAGGGTTTATTCAACCAGGGAAGCCAGGGCAGGCGTTTAAGGCTGGAACTGAAGCGGAGAAGCTTTTGGGATGTTACTCCCACCCTCCCCCCACCCCAAGCATGGCCCAACAAGCTTTCTCACAAAGCCCAGGACAACCTGCTCTGAGCTGGCACCACCCACAGAAGGCTGGGCCCTTCCACAACAATCAGTAATCAAGGAAATGCTTGCTCCGCAGACTTGCCTACAGGCCAGTCTGATAGAGCCGTTTCTCTCAACTGAAGTTCTCTCTTCCCATATGACCCTGGCTTGTGTCAAACAAACAAACAAGCAAAAAAAAGCCTACAGTGGCGTGCCATTGATTGCTCTACAAAAGTCGGAGAAATGATGACTCTCTACGATTCTATCTTGATGTTTAAATGAATATAATGCACAGTCTCTGCCCCTGTGGAGCTGACATTTGGTGGAATGCAGAGAGAATAAAGACATAAAAGACAAAAGCCAAGCTGTGGTTCAGAGTTGTAAGTGCTTCCTAGAGGAATGGGAGGCTGCCCTGGGAAAGGATGCTCAGAGAGCGCTCTTGGAGAAGGCAGGGTTGGGAGTAAGCCTTGAGGGTGCTGTTTCTGGAACAGGCCCAATAGCAACGAGCTGGAGATGCGTAGCTCTGCATTGACAACACAAGGCAGGCTCACACAGTGCCGGAGGACGGCTTCCTGCTCTGTGCAGAGACGACTGAGTGATACCACCAGGAAGGAGGCTCGATGGCCAAGCTCTCCCAAGTCATCTGCGGCTCACACTGGAGAACAATCAACCGAGTCTGTCCACGAGGAGAGAGACGCAGAGTCCACATGATGTACGCACAGGTCGCCGCTGGCTAAGAGCTCTGGTGTGATTAGGGGGAGACTCACAAGCTCAACCAGCAGATACAGGAGGACAATCAGGGAACGGGAAGCTGCCCGCTGCTGACCTGTGGATCAGGGACACAGAGAGGAAGAATTGAGCAAAGTCTCCCAGGTCCCATCACACCCTAGTTCCATAGGGCCAGGACTCCACACTCTGCCTTCCTCTTCATGGATGTTTGGCTTTGTTCTTTTTCCAGGGCTTGATGGCAAAGTCACCTCAGGGCCCCTTAAGCTTTACCCACCTGGGCTTTATTTCTAAAGGAGTTGTTGTTGTTGTTGTTTTTGAGACAGAGTCTCAAGTAGCCCAAGATGACCTTGAACTTTTCACCCTCCTGCTTCGACATCCAGAGGGCTGGGATTCCGGGCCTGTATCACTGTGCCTGATTCATAAAAAACTGGAAATTGAATGCAGGACTTCTAAAATGCCAGGGAAGCATTCATTCTGCCAACCTCGCTCTATCCCAGCGCTAGCCTGGGAAATGCATGGCTCCAGGTATATGGGTATATAAAATGGGTATACAAATAAAATAATTGCTGGTAATAAATCATAAAGAAATTTACTTTAACCACAGAAGAGAGAGGAAGGATTGTGGGAGCCAGAGGGGTCATGGGCACCACAAGAACACAACCCACAAAATCAACTAAGCAGAGCTCACATGGGCTCGCAGAGACTGCTCACAGAAGGAGCCGGTCTGTGCTAGGCCCTCTGCATATGTGTTATGGTTGTGTAGCTTGGTGTTTTTGTGGGACTCCTAACGGTGTGAGTGGGGGGAGCGGGTGTCTCCAACTCTTTTGTCTGGTCTTTGGGACATTTTTCTCCTACTGGGTTGCCTCATCCAGCCTTGATGTGAGTGTTTGCACCTTGTTGTAGTTTGTAATGAGTGCCATGTTCAGTTGATAAGCCTGGGAGGTCTGCTTTAAAAAAAAATGGAGGAGCAGAAGATCAGGGGGAGAGAGCAATTCAGGGGACAGGCTGAGAGGAGTGGAGGGAGAGGAGTCTGAAGTCAGGATACATTATGAGAGAAAAATAAATAAAAAGAAAAAATTAAAAACTAAAATAAGGCTTTGGTATACATATAATTTTACCACTTATTAGTAATGGAACCAAATTCACACACTAATATAGGTATTCAGACTTGCCTACTCCAATCCAAATATATTAATTTGATAATTACATGCCTAGAAGCGATCATAGAGAAAGAATAAATATCTTTGTTTCCCACAATTAAACCTCTGTGTTGTCTGTGGTAGAAAACGTCCTATGTACGATAAACGCACTGCAGGCGGTAACGCACACGAGCCCGCTGTCCTAGGCACGGTTTCTGGTTTAGGGTTTAGAGTTTTTGGTATTGAGTGGAGAGAAGTCAGGCATGGAGCAGACTGTGCTCAGAGCCAAGGCTGAAGTGAAGTCACAGGGGCAGCTCAGGTTAGTGGGCATTGTGGGAAACACAGCAGAGTCCCTGTGTGCTGTCTCTGTGCGTTGTTCCATGTTGGCTTCAGTTTTAATTAGGAGGTCTTCGGGGATCTCTAACTATCACCATTCTGTTTTTGTGACTCCACATGGGGTCACAACTCACAGTTTAGGAAGCCTCAACCTATTTAACTATGCAATCTGGAGAGCCGGCTGAGGGCTACATAGTATCCAGTCACTGTTTGTTTTTCTTCTCTTGTGTATTTACTCATCAGGACTTGGGCTTGCGGCTCAGGGAGGCATTGCGAGCAGCGCAGAGATCCACAGAATGGGGTCTGAGAAGAGACTCCTGAAGTGGGACCCCTGTTCTGCTCCTTAATTAGCTGGGTGACGGTGAGCTGCACATGTTGCCTAACGTCACATCTACAATATGGCCTTTTTCAAAGGTTAAATGAGATAGATAGTCCATATAGGGTACTTCATAAATGACTAGGGGCGGAGTTAGCTCCTGAGATGTTTGCTATTGTGTTACTGTGATTGTCTGTGGCTAGGATGAGAAGGCACGTAGCTTGTGCCTGTTTGATTAGTGACCATGGAGAAGCTTAGCTGGCTGCTCTTCAGCTGCCTGTGCTAGATTAGATAAGCCCAGGTGTCCCTCCACAATCATTTCTAGTTTGGTGGAGTGCAGTCAGGGTGGAGGGGACAATGGAATTCATGTGACTGAGTGCTAGTTATTTCAGACACCAGGCTAGGCATTCCCCAGGTCTCATTTGTCCTATTCCTAGATGAAGAAAGTGACGTTTTAAGACAATGGACTATACTCAAGTGCACACAGATAATTTGTGTAGGGCTTGAACTTTCTCCATCCCCACCTAACCGCAAAGTCTCTGTTCCACCTGCCACCCCACCAAATCACCTGATTTTAGGAAACAAAGGGAAAGACTAAGAGTACTATTGTCGTTTTTGTATGTTTCACTGAAGTGGGTTGAAGGAGACCTAATAACCGTCAGCAATCAGGTGGCTAATGGTTCAACAATCCTGGCTCTTCAGCTGTTGGCTGAGTTGGGTTTGTGTTAATAGCCGTATCACTTAGACTAGTCTCTGACACTTTCAGGATGCCTTTTTCTTCCCCTGTACAAAGAGGGGCATAATATTACGCACCTGTGCAGGAAGCGTGCTCCCCTCTTGTAAAACAATAGGGAGTCTGGTTTAGTCTGAGCTGGATGATCAAGTCTGGGGCATCAAAGTGTCATCTTTGAGCAGAGTGCCACCATTCAAATCCATTCAGCTTTGTTTTTGCATTGAAGTACATGAATATAGGAAATGTATGTTAGTTACAACTAGTGATTTAGCCCGGCACTCATCGTCTGGCTGTGGAAGGTGTCTTAGTCAGGGTTTGTATTCATGCACAAACATCATGACCAAGAAGCAAGTTGGGGAGGAAAGGGTTTATTCAGCTTACATTTCCATAGTGCTGTTCATCCTCAAAGGCAGTCAGGACAGGAACTCAAGCAGGTCAGGAAGCAGGAGCTGATGCAGAGGCCATGGAGGGATGCTATTTACTAGATTGCTTCCCTTAGCTTGCTCAGCTTGCTTTCTTATAGAACCCAGGACTACCTGCCCAGGGATGGCACCACCCACAGTGGGCTAGGCCCTCCTCCCTTGATCACTAATGGAGAAAATGCCTTACAGCTGGGTCTCATGGAGGCAATTCCTCAAGGGAGGCTCCTTTCTCTGTGATAACTCCAGCTTGTGCCAAGTTGACACACAAAACCAGCCAGTACAAAGGTCAATGTAATAACCCCCGTTATACACATACAGTCTGTGACTGCTGTTGCTCCACAGAGTTACAGATACAGGGACAAGGATGCTCTGTCCTTGATAGAGGAGGTGGCTGTACACAGGAGTGTTCACTAGGTGCTGATTTGGCTAAGTCACCAGTTGTGCCATGCAGTCCGTAGCCATCCATGTGACTCTGAGGAGGAGTGGAACTGAGCCTCCTGCTCACAGCCTTCAGAGGGACTTGCCTTCAAAGTCAGTGCCTTACCCTTGGCTGTGTCCACTGGACCGTAGCCATGATACCTCAACAATCCTGTAAGAGATTCTAAGTTACTGTTACCAGAGGAAACCTCCAAACTCTATCCCAGATGTTGCGGCACACCAAACATCTTGTTTCAAGCCACTGTGTTTTTTAGTTTATTACAAATAAACTAAGTAGTTTATTACAAGTAAAAAAATGTCTAAAACACATCCGTTGCCTTATTTGAGAACACATCTTATTATTCTGTTGCTGTTTAGAAAATTATACATTTTGAGGCCTAGAGAAATGGCCCGGTAGTTAGAGGGAAGTCTGCTGTTGCAGGAAACCTGGGTTCAGTTCCCTGCATCCATGTCAGGGGGAGGTGACTCACAACTGCTTGTAACTCTAGCTGTCAAGACTCCAATGCCACCGGGCAGTGGTGGCGCACGCCTTTAATCCCAGCACTTAGGAGGCAGAGGCAGGCGGATTTCTGAGTTCGAGGCCAGCCTGGTCTACAGAGTGAGTTCCAGGACAGCCAGGGCTACACAGAGAAACCCTCTCTCGAAAAAAAAAAAAAAAAAAAAAAAAAAAGACTTCAATGTCTCTGGTCTCTGTGGACTCCTGCAGTCACATGTACACACACACATATGCACACACTAAATAAATAAATAAATAAATAAATAAATAAATAAATAAATAAAAATTTAAAACAGTTTTATATCCTTTGTAGTTACTATTCTCGATGACGGCAGGCGTCTTAGCTATCAATTAGCAATTTTCTCACTGATCATAAAAAAACATGGACATTTTACCATCATTAACTTTCTCCTGCCTTTAAAGCAATTTTACCATATGGTTTTGTTTTCTTTCTGTTTAGTAAGACTCACCAGACACTTACTGTAGCCCTTGTAGCACCTACTGCTCCTTCTGCCTTTCCATGCTCCCCGCACTGCGTGTTTCCACGTGGAATCGTCAAAGATTATTTTTATAGATGTTCTTTCTCAAAGATCTTTTGGTGACAAATTCTGTGATTTGCCTGAAGCCACTTTTCTTCTGTCTTCACTTAAAAATTATATGTCCCCCATTAAAGAGGCTGAGCCCCCATCATTTTCTGTTCTAACTTGAAGACACTTTTCTGTCCGGTTTCTTCTTTCCCTGTTTAGAAATCATCTGTCAATGTTATGACTGCTCCTTGGATGCAAAGTGTCATTTTCCTCTCTCTGGCTGATTTTAAGACTTTCTTCTTCTGTTTTTTCATTTCACCTTTACTGTCATGTATATATGTGTGGCTTCCTTAGCATTGACTCTGCTAGGTGCACTTAGTGATTAAGCTGCCTGGCAGTCTTGACTGCTGGCTGTTAATTCCTTAGCCATTAGCTCTTAGAACTCTTCCTTCTGGCTCCCTTTTTCTTCTCCTGAAATTTTGATTCCGTTTACATAACCCATCCCCACTCTTCACTTTACACATCTTATATTCAGTTTCTATATATACCATTTAAAAATATTTTGTTGTTTTTTTTCTTGACTTGTCTTCTGGTTCATGAATATCTTTTCAACATTTCATTCTTATGCCAGTGTGTGTGTATGTATGTGTGTGTGTGTGTGTGTATGTACATGTCTTGTGTGTGGGTGTCTGTGGAAGCAGGGAAACAGTCAGCTCACCCAGAGCTGGAGTTGTAGGTGGCTGTGAGTTGCCCATGATTGGAGTTACTTTCCCTTAGCCCCTGAGACTTTCTCTAGCTCGCTTTAATTCTTCCAGGTGCTTTTGCTTCAGTCAGGTCTATTTAGTAAGTTCTTAATTCCAGTTTAAATATTCTCAGTTGTAACACGTTGGCTCTCGTAGATTAGTTCAGGACTCTGTCAAGTCTCAAAATAGTTGACTAGCTTCTTAGACTTTTTAAACCATACATACATGTCAGGATTCACTTTGGTGAGTCCTGAGAGAGCTTTTGGTTTTTGTTTGGTTTTTATATTTTTAAGTATCTTGTTTGGGAATTTCATATGTGCATGCAATGTGTCTAATCAAATCTATTAGCCATTTGTTCCTGTCCAGTTCCTACCTAGTCACCCTCCCTCAATGTTCCATCTGCTTCCTCCCTGCACCCTCTCCACTCTGTTCTCATCCAGGTCCTCCCTGCCCCCTTCCAACATCCCATACGATTCTTCCCTCCCCCACCATGTCCATCCAGTTCCTCCCTACCCCTCTTCCATTGTCATGCATTCATTTGTTTTCTAAACTCATAGAGTCCAGTCAGTGCTACCTGTGTGTGCACCGGTGTGAGACCCTTTACTTACGAATGGTTGTACACCCCTGAAGAACACCAACTTTTTGTCTTCCACTAGCCATCAATTGTTAATTGCTCCTCACATGGGGTTAGGACTTCTTGGGGCCCTTCCTCATCCCATGCTGAGGTTTCTGCTGGCTTGATCTTGGCAGGTCTAGTGCATACAGATCCAGCCACTGTAAGTTCAGGTGTATAACTGTACAATAACAGTATTTGAGATGTTGTCTTTCGCCTGTGATTTATCTCGGTTTTCTGTTATCTGTTTACATGCTCAGGTTTGCCCAGTACTTCGTGTTGAACTGTCAGCATTATATACCAAGCATTGATGAGCTTATCTGATGCTCTGGATGGTTTCTTTAAAAAAGCAGTTTAGAATAATTAAGACCAATTCGTGCAACACTGAGCTGACTGGAGTCCAGGCTCCTGTGTGTGAAGCTGCTCTCTCCAGTCTCACTCTTTGAGTATCCCAACTGAAATTTATGCTTCTTTAGCCAGTAATTTCTCTCTGTAAAAAAAATTCTTAATATGTTTTGTCCCTTCATCCTTTAAGACGAACAGAAGTTTATAAACTGCTTAGTGTCGTTGAGAAACAGAAAGCTGACCTAAGGAGAAAAGGTAAAATCAAATCTCTGTGTCAGGCTTAGCATATTTCTCACACACCCGAACACCCTCTCTTCCCATGAGACTGGGTCCTCAAATTCCTTGATGTTGGATTGATATCTTCAAACATTGTCATGCATGTGGTCACACACGAGCACAGATGCATGCACACGTACACGCACACATGTACACTTTCTTAAGGTTCATGAAGTAGTCCCCAGGAGGTGTGTTGATCTCTACTGCAGGAGTGCATCAACTCTGGAGGGAGAAAACTTAGAGTTTTCACAGACCAAATGTATAGCTGACTAGTTTCAGAGTAGGCTGCCTGGTGTATGTCTCAGAACCAGGCCTTTGAAAAACCTAAATCATCCTGAGAGTTTCAGTAACTGCATCAATTCAAGCCAAGAGCCCCATGTACTTGATTTTTCTCTTCTTTGCAATGTCCATATAAGGAAAACTTAAGCTAGCTAAGAGCTCATGTTTGAATCCAGTAGCCAATTTTGAAATAGAATTCTATTATTTATTCATTCACTTATTGCTTATCTGTGACAGGTTCTTACTATGAAGCTCAGGCTGGCCTTGAACTCATGATCTTTCTGCTTCTGCCTCCCCAATGCTGGGATTATTGGTGTGTAGCGTCACCACACCTGGCCAAAATGGTGAATTAAAAGATGTTGTCCAAAAGCAAAACCACGCAATATGGGCTGTGATCATTACACAGTGAAGCAGGGTATGTTGGATCCCAGGCTATGCAGGTCATGTTGGATCCCAGGCTATGCAGGGCATGTTGAATCCCAGGCTATGCAGGTCATGTTGGATCCCAGGCTATGCAGGGCATATTGAATCCCAGGCTATGCAGGGCATGTTGGATCCCAGGCTATGCAGGGCATATTGAATCCCAGGCTATGCAGGGCATGTTGGATCCCAGGCTATGCATACCTTTGAAGCCATTACAGATATTTCTAGTCCAGGCAGCTCCTCCAGGGAAAACCAAGTTCTGTGGGATCTTGCTTGTGTCCTGACTCTGATACTTTCTGTGTCCATGTGACCAAATGATTTTGAGTGAGAACGGCGACTCCTTACAAACCACTTGTATTCTGGCTCAGACCTGTCCTTTTAAAATTTGGTTGCATTAAAAAGAGGGCCCTCAGTCTTTTAATATGTTGGAGATGGAGCTGAGTATTGTTCATTAAAGGTACTTATTTTCCCAACTGAATCCCAGGATTCAGTGCTGAGACAGATGAAGAGAGTAATCGTGCTAGGGGAACCACCCGCTAAGTGGTAAATACAGTGTGTTTTAAACTAGTGACAAACCCAAGGGCTGAACTGACTCTTTGATCTTTAAAAGGCTCATAAACAGGGCAGTGCACTTCAGCCTGTATTTATGTATTCAAGTATTGGGAGGAAATCCAAGCAGAGTCTTGGGCTGCAGGAGCTGGCAGTTTAGATAGAAGAAGGGCAATTACATGGCCTTTTTACACATGAGGCAGCCTTTCTTTTCCTCCTGTTAACCAATGAGCTAGCAGCTTGGAAGGCTTCTTTTTATGTGACACTTGAACCAATCATTGTACAGATGTAAGATATTTGTGAAGAGAAAGACAGACAGTTGCAACCAAAAGAAAGAATGCTTTTGTTGCTGAGTTACATCTGTGGTCGGAGTCATTCCTGTCTGCTCTGATGAAGGGCTCTGACTACTTCATGCCTCGGTGCCACCCACATACACATACCCCCTGCCCCCAACTTTTGCACTGAGCTCGAGAACCACATCTGGACAGTTAATTTATGAACAGCTTGCCTATCTCATGGATCGACCAGAGCAGGGGCACCATGAGGGCTTTGGGGGTAGCTGTTAAGAGGTGGTTAAAGGAGCTGAGATGGAGGCCACTCAAGGCAACATAGTTTCATGCTGGTGTCTTATCTCCTTCTAATTCAAAACAATCAAGTCCTTTTTTTTTTTTTTTTTTTTGGTTTTTTGAGACAGGGTTTCTCAGAGTGTGTAGCCCTGGCTGTCCTGGAAATCAGTCTGTAAACCAGGCTAGCCTCGAACTCTCGAACTCAGAAATCCGCCTGCCTCTGCCTCCCAAGTGCTGGGATTAAAGGCGTGCACCACCACCGCCCGGCAAACAATCAAGTCCTTAAGAAGAAATACACTGTACATTGTATGTAAGAGTCCCAGATACCCAAACAGAAACCTCAGCAGTGATTCTGGCAGCAGCCATACTGCCTTTTACCTGATTGCTGTGGCGACTACAGGTGTGCATTGGTCACGTGACTGGTTGGTTTCTGAGATTCCAAAGGACTTGTGGACAGCAGCAAGCTCAAATGATCAAAAGTATAGTTTGGTCCATTATCACTTCACTTAAGACCACAGTCTGTGAATTATAATAAAATAAATGTGTGAATATTCATCTTCTAAGCTAATAGAAAATATATTCTAGAATCCTCAGTGAATCCTTGTCCCATAAAATATAACCAAACATATTAGTCAGTTTCCTGTCATTATCACAAAGTACCAGAGATTAGGTACTTCATGGGGAAAAAAAAGAAAGAAAAAGTTAAAAGATGAAAATCTCGGATGGGGGTTCTCATCAGTTGGTTTCTGCTGTGGAAGCATGAGTGTGCCAAGTGACTGCAGACAGCATCCTGATGAGAGCATGTGAGCAGAAGAGATCAGAGGCTGAGACGGGAAGCCAGGAGGCGCCCAGGGAAGGGCCAGACTTGCTCTTTTACCAACTTTCTCATGAGAGCTCCTGAAGATCCCATGAGAGGCACACTATTTCCAAAGACAGCACTCCCAATGGCCTACTTACTCACCTCCCTCTAAAGAACACAGTCCCGTTCCTCCCCACATCCCAGGGAAGGTGCTTCAGACACAGAACCTTTTACAGGATACTCTGCACTCTGGTCACAGTGTAATCACTCAGCAGCCTTAGTCAAGACTTCAATTTTATGTCAACACCTCTATGTATACACCCACAGATACAGTATCTAGCTGTGTTTGTTTGTGAGCTTCCTAGAGATGAAATTATACTCTAGGTATTCTGATTGTTACACACACACCGGTCACCCATTTTCACCCGCATATACTATCTACCTTGAGAATGCAACAATGTATTTATTCAGTCTTCAGGTGCAGACCCCTGAGTTTCCAGCAGTTATCAGCACTTGAACCTATCTTCTGGTGCTCATGAATAGACACTATGAGGATTTTTTTTTCCCTTAGTGGTGGGAATGCTTTCACTTTGGACAAAAATGTGCTCATCTTTTTAGGAGTGGTGATACATTGCGTCCCAGGATGAGTGTGGTGATACATCCTGTCCCACAATGGTTATACACATTGATATCCCCAGCTGTGGTGCTAGAGCTCACTCCTGGTCCTGTCAATGTTTTGTATTGTGTTTCTTTTCAATTTCATCCAAACCTTTATTATTTGTGGCAGATGGATACATAAACCTTCAAATTTAGTGACTGGTTTGTGTTGCTGTTTGCAAGCGAGGATTCCCAGAGATATATTGAATAGTGAAAGAGAAAGATAACAAATGACAAATCAGAATGGGACCTTGGAAAGAATGGGAGAAAAAAAGTAGGTCCAGTTCCCTGAGGAATTCAGGTCGTTACAAACCTCAGGGAGGAAGTGGGGGTGGGCAGGCATCAGGATTCCACATGGGTGATTCTGGAGATAGCCTAGTGCCTCCCCACAACCTCCCTGCCTTCTGTTGCACATGGTAGTACTAGAACATCTGGCAAAACTTGTAGGAAGCTGGAAGGAATAAAATCCAAGAGAGACCACTTCTTCCACTAGTCAAATTTTCATGGACATGACTCATGTGTGGGCCGGTTAAGGTTAGGGCTCTCTCTAGTGATGGGGAATCTCATATATATGAGAGATGTTAGTTAGCTGAAGCCAGACATTGGCCATTCAGAGACTGGAAGGAAGCTCTGCAGACGCTGTGCAGGGCTCTGTCTAACGCAATGCCATCTTCATTCTTTGGGATGTGGTGTTCTCGACCTAGCCATCACCTCTGCATTTTAGGGAGGAGGATCAGGCGAGGGATAAGAGATAAAGACTAGAGCGTGCACAGAGGCACACATTTAGGAGAATTCCTGGAAGCTGCCACACCCTGCTACTTAGATAACATTGGTCAGAAGCTTATCCTTGGGAGCAATAAGCCAGAGGGAGGCTGGGAGGTTTGGTCTTCCTTCCAAGCAGCCATGTGCCCACAGGGAGGCTGTTTTCTGAGGTAAACAGATGCATATGATTGGCAGCTGTACCTTCTCTGAAGTTCATTAACGGAAGAAAGGTGCACATGTTTTTGCAAACAAATCCTGTTCCTCTGCAGGTTGTAACACGAAAACCATTCTCTCTGACAATCAAGGCACCACAGTCTTAGAGAAACCCTTCCTCCATTCTTGCCAGCTAAGATAGGGAGGAGGTGTTGCCAATCCTCAGGTCACCGCTGAGGGTCAGCGTACCCCGGAAATAAGGCCAAAGGAAGAGAACCTCTCTTAATGTTAATCACCTGTTAATATGGAAAGTCAGAGTTCAGCCTTGATGTGGCTCTGCAAAGAGTCAGCTCTAGGTCTTTGGAGGGCTTCTCGGCGGATGGAATACTGCTTCCTTATGAGACCCACAGGCGTATTCTCTACAAGCATTCCTGCCAGAGGGTCTTAGCAAGTTCTGTCAGCTACTGTACTTTCCACCTGGATGGAGTCTCCATCATTGGGTCTGGAGAAACTAGCAAAGATGGTTTAGTTTCAGTCTCCCCCTTTCCCTGGACCACTAGCCTGAGGCTGCAAGATAAACTTGTCTTTCCCCAGACTTCCATCTTAAGTAATGGTCACTTCAGCCCTGGGTTGCTCACGCTAAAGATTGCCCCCTTAATCCATCAACGGATCATCTTTATTTTCAAAGTGAGTTCAAAGTCAGCTACTTCTTACCCGCTATATCGCTGTAGTTCTCAGCAGGGTGAGAAAAACAGGAATGGAGACCCAGTTGTGTCCTAGCAATGGAACCATTTCCTTTGCTCCATGATTCTTTCTTCCAGAGCAGCAGGTTGGTTATTTTCACCAAATGCCTTGTGGACTCATTCACGTAGGGGTTAGTCAACCCCATTCTTCTCAGGACTATCTCTTCCCACTCCAAGAATCAAAATCTCATAGGGAAGCTCTCCAGGTTGGTTTCGCAATGCCTGGGCCGAGCCTCCTGTTTCAGCCTCCATCCATCTCCAGGCAAGCTCTTGTGTTGTGCTCTTGGCACTCACTGTTTCTTTTGCCTGGATAGCTCATTCCCTCACATCATGAGGAGTGCTTCCCTGGATCCCATTCCCCCAACCCATCCCATCCCATCCCATCCCATCCCATCCCATCCCATCCCATCCCATCCCACCCCACCCCACCCCACCCCACCCCATCCCATCCCATCCCATCCTTGTGTGTCCCATTTCCCTTCCTTTTCATATCACAGACAAATTCATAGGGGATTGAATCATGTAAAAGACATGCTCAAGTTGGAACTTCAGGTTCCTCTGAATATGACCTCATTTGGAGATGAAGTCTTTGTAGATAAATGGAATCAGGACAAAGTCACACTTGCAATGTGCCTGATCCAATGGCTGGTGTCTGTATAAGAGTGAAGACATGGGGACACTGAGACACACTGGGGATGATGTGTCACTGAAGGAGGTGGGGATGGAACAAGGCCTCAGAGCAAGTGCCTGTCCTTTGTGCTGTTACAAAAAAAAATACTGTGTAATTTATAAACAACAGAAAATTGTTGTCTCATTGTTCTAGAGAGCAGAAAGCCCAGAGTCATGGAACTGGCTGTCCTGGTGCCTGGTGAGACCCCTAGAGGGGCTCTGCCTCTCTGCTTCCTAGATAGCACCTTGTTGCTGTGTCCACTGGAGGGGAGAGACACTGTGTATGTTAAGGGAGCCATAGAAGGGGGGAGGGTTGGTAACTGTCCCTTTCACACATCTTTGTGAGATCCCTGATCCTATTAACCAGTTCCCCAAAGTCACACCGTTTAGTTTGATCAGCTTGGGGATTAAGTTTCAACACAAGAATTCCAGAGGGCAGCTGCGTTCTTCCCCAGAGTCTGCAGAAAGATCAACCTGACTGATACCTTGAGTTGGGTTTCTCGTCTCGATAAATAACTTTCTGTCCTTTGAAGCCACCTGGCGATACACATATCACCTGGCATGGGATGCATCGCTCATCAGCTTGGCTGCCTCCTCATTAGGAGGGCAAGAACGTTCACGGCCATACTTCCTGTGACTGGTGTGGTTATGGGCAGACAGTAGACACATAGACAGGAGACATGACACATGTCTCCTGGAAAGTCAAATGAAAGTTTATTCTGCTGGGGCTGGTATGGAGGGCTCTCCTTCCCACTGAATGTAGACATTTTCTGTTCTACCCTCTGTCCCTTCCATTCACAGTGGGTGACTGTACCATTAGGTGGCAGAGAGGTTGCACTCAGTGCCAAAGAAGCATCTTGCCTAGCTGTCAGAGCCTGATATCTTTCTAGGCTGCTGACAGACCAGAGCCTTCCTGGGTCTCTTGCTGAGTTCTTCACTTCAGAGATATGGTTCCTGTCCCAGGGACTAGGACTTGGGGAGGGCGAGCATTACTCTAGTACAATATCTGGGACTTACTCCTGTTGGCACGCCCCTTCACAGATACAGAACTTCAGAGAGATGTCGAGTACATCAGTGATGTGCTCACAGTGCGAGAGTATTTCTAACACTGTAGGCAATGTACAAAGAACCTTATGTGCTTCTCTGCAGCCTCAAAACAAACAAAGTTTTCCCACTTTCTGCTTGCGCAGCTTTGTGAGAGGCACAAAGACATTTTGTAATTCACCCAAAGGACCCGAGGGAGGCTGCGGTAGATCCACGGTTTGATAGGGTTCAGTCTCTCTTGCTTTCTGATGGCCACAGATAGCAATCCTTTAGGGCAACTCAGAAGGAATCTGCAGGGTGTGGTCAAATGTATCTGGAAGAAGCAAGAAATTCAGGCAGAGTGTTGAAACAGTTCCCTTTTCTCTTTCCAATGCATCTTAGGATTCTTGTTTCCCTTTGACAGCTTTATCCTGTGAATTGCATTTAGCTTAGTAAACCTGGTCTTTTGTTTGCACTCTGGGGATACCCTGACTGACAGGGAGAGGTCCAGGGTGACAAACACAAGCCACACAGGTTAAGCGCCTCTGATTCAGTGGGTGGATACCCTGAAATTGGGAGTGTTGACATCACACTCCTTCCCATGGGACTCTTTGTTGGGAAATAAAACAGGTGACAAACAGAATACTTACACGCTCGCTTCAAATAAACGGCACGTACTGTGCTCCTTCTGCACAGAGAGTCATAGCAGGTGAGGCTCACAGGATTCATATGAGACGGGCGTCTCTGGGACCTTGCTGTGGCCTTTGTTAGCTGGTGAAGGACAGCTCCACCACAGCCTCCATCCTCTCCCGCTGTTCTGCTTGTTTACATTCCTCGTAGTCCCTATTTCTGTCCCCACCCTTTTACCTTTTCTTCCAATAGGATTGGGTTAGACAGCCATCATGTGTCAGAATTGTATCTTTACCATATCAACAGCAACCTCATTTTTCAGTTAGGCTTTTTAGCTAAGGCGCTGGGAGTTAGAGCGTCAACATTATGGCTTAAGAGAGAACACAGTTCAACCCACCGTGGTGATTTGGCTACTTTCTGTCCAAACGAGCCCATGCAGGAACACTTTTGTGTATCTGTGGTCGATCACGCTGCCTTGGACTGTGGCTGAGATTGCAGCCTGAAGCCAGAATGCAACGTGAGGCCCTGGTATGGGCATGAGCAGAGCCGGGGCTTTGACAGGAATTTAAATCCGGAATTTGTAATTTTAACCTAGCACATTCAGTGGCTCAGATGACCTTGGTGGTCCTAGTCTGGGGGATCTGAGCAGCTGACCTAAGGGTGTGTGCATGCATGTGTGTGCATGTGTGTGCATGTGTGTGCGTGTGTGTGGTATGTATGTGTGTTGGACACATTTCTGAGAATTGCCTCTTTACTAACCTTTAGATACAATCCCCCTCCCTTGGGCTCTTGTTTAAAAATATTCTTTTCATACAATAACTGATTGTGGCTGATTATGGTATCTCCTCCCCCAACTCCTCCCAGATTCCTCTCTCCTTCATTTGACAGGGTCTTACTTTATAGTCCTGACTGGTCTGGGATTCACTGTGTAGTCGAGGTTAGCCTCAGACTTACAGAGAGATCCACCTGCTTCTGTCTCCTAGGTGCTGGGGCACTGATACAATTATTCTGACCTTGACTGGTTCCAATATTTTCTCATTTCCGAATGTCCCCATTTCCACATGTCCCCATGGCTGCACACGTGAAGAGCTTCATGCCATCTCCCCGGACCCCAACTCCTAGGGACACTGCTTCTTCATTGGCTCCTGCCCAAGCCCTATCCGGACCACAGCACTCCCTGGCCAGCATAATGAGTCCTATCTGTCCGTTGAAAGCAAATGGCACTTATTAAAATCTTTCCCAATGTCCTCAGGTTGAGTTTTATGAGTACTTAAAAATGTTTTTCATGCCTAATTACTGCCCCACCTGCTACACTTGGACGGCTCGTTTACCTGTCCGTGAAACCGCCAGCAGTCTAATTTGTGGGTCTCATGCAGAATAGAAATGCAGGGCCTCTTATTAAAAAGTTATTAATAATTTCAAGATGGCAACAGAAGAATAGCCAAGCAAACTCGGGACTCTCCTAATAGTACAGTCGTCGCGGATGGCCTTGTCTGCCCGCCTCCCTCCTCCCTCGTACTCGGAGGTGAGCACCCTCACTTCCTGGTTACCTGCCGCTCAATGGCTCAACGGATGTTGGCTGAAGAAATGAATCAACAGGAGAGCGAGTCTGATGAAGGGCGGCCATTTTGTGAGCGAGACCTTGCAGTTTAATAGAGCCCTCTTCCAGGGTGCGGGGAGCCTGTGGCGGCCCGCAGTTATTTGTAATAACAAATAATCACACTTGTGTGCATGTAAGACTTTTCATCTTCAAAACACTTCCAAAACATTAATTAATCCTTACAGAAGCACCAATGACATCGAAACCAAGAGGAGAATGTGAGGCGTGCAGAGTTTAATTACCAATATTAAAATCTGGCACACAGTTCACATTCCTTCTACCAAGACAGCAGACACACTCCATGCGCTTCTCACTCCAGAGAAAAGTGTGCGAGGGCCTAGGGGTGCCCTGGAGGGGAATGGCTCATATCAGTGAAGAAGGAAGGCTGTCTGTCTTCTGAGAAACCTTGCTGTGTGGTGGTGGTGGTGACGGTGGTGTGTTTGTGGGTGTGTGTTGGGAGGGTATCAAGCATATGAAGGGGGTTCTGTTTATTCACTTCTGAGTAGCCCTAAGATCTGGGATCGAAAGTCCAGCTACGGTGTCGTCATGAGGAGAGGATGGGTTCATTTTGAACAAAGATGTGACCAATTCTTGGAAGTCGTAAGGTCAAGCTCAGACATCTATTCTGGACCAAAAATTTTGAATAATACTAACAAATAGGGTGGTGATTTCTTAGACTTTGGAGCTGTATTTGGATGCCAAGAGAGGGCTTTTGCCTATTGCTGAAGCAAAGCTTAGACAAAGAGGACAACATGACAAACAGTGCAGATCTGCTCCCAGTGCTCCAGAGAGCAGGGAGAGAACATGCCTGTCCCCTCTGTAGCAGAGAGAAGCCTTCACCCAAGGGGCCTGTGGTCACTCTCTCCTCCCCTGAGCAGGAGAGCCTGGGGGTTCAGGCTTTCCTGGTGTACTCTGAGTTCTGTCTTCTGAAGGGAAGGGTGTTCCACTCCCCAGAGCATAGAGGAAGGACTGAGCGTGGGGTCTCTCTGACACCAGTTTAGTTTGAAAACCATACATACAACCTGGGAACAGAAGCCCCCGGGCTAGGTTCTTGTCCACTGTAAGCCATTGTTCTCTCTGACCTGAACTCCTCAGCGTGTCCTGCCAAGGCCCCAGACAGTGGTGTCCTGGGCTACTCCAACTAACCCCCTCCTCACTGATTCCGATGCGCTCTGCAGTCCTCCAGAAGACTGTTTAAGGCCAGTCACCATCCCACCAGTGGGAGATGGTCTGGAAGCTTTCCAGAGTGGTTTGTGGCAGGAGGGTGACGTGGATCACATAGAATCAAGACTAAAATACTAATAACAGTTTGCATGGGGAGGAAAGGGTTAGCCTTAGAAATTTCTCAATCACCACCAAAGCCTGTCTTCTCTATTTACATAAATAGAAGCAGGCGACGTGACTGGCTTCAGGTTGGACACATGTATTTTCCACTTCATGTCTGCAAATTCCCCTTTTTTCTTTTTTCATAGGTGTGCGTGTCCATGTGTGTATACGTGTATGTGTATGTATGTATATGTATGTATATGTCTGTGTATATGTGTGCATGTGTGTGTATGTATGTGTGTATGTTCATGTGTGTGTATGTGTGCATGTGTGTATGTATATGTGTGTGTGTACTAAAGAACAACTTTGGTTATTGCTTTTTAGGCTTCTACTTCTTGTTTTGTTTGAAACAGAGTCTCTCATTAGCCTGGAACTTGCCAAGGATGCTGGGCTGACTGGCCAGCAAACCCCAGGGACCTGCCTGTTTCCATCACTTCCAGCACACAGAATCACATGGGATTTTCATGCAGACTAAGACCTGAGCTCAGGTCCTCCTCTCAGGAGTGCTTTGCTGACTGAGATCTCTTTAGCCCTTCTTGTGTTTTAAAGAGGAATTATAACATACCTCTAAATTCTGGGGTGCCTGCCTTCTTCCCCAGGCCAGTATGCCTCAGGAGCTAGGGCTTATTAGAAGTACTTCAGGAAGGGCCCAGCCTCGAACTTGCAGTGCTTTATGGAAAAATGTACACAGTGCTCTTGTGTGGATGTGTGTGGATGTGTTTGTGTGCACCCATCTCAGAACAGACGGACGGAATCGATCTGACAGGGCAGAGGTGCTTGTCAAATTGTTTATTTGCCATTCACATGGGTTTTAATATAGGAGTTACAGAAAAGATCATAGTACAAAGGAAGGAAGACTTCAGTGGCTTAAAGCTGCCCTGCACTGGCTCTGCATGACCCCACCCCCACCCCCAGGAGAGGGGGTCTGGCTCACCTACTATGTGCAGTGGGCAGCTGCAATGGAGTGAGTGCCTGTTCTCCTGGGCTACCAAGAAGGGTTCTGGGATGTTCTCTCTTATTTATGTGCTTTAAGACCTGAGCCTGACAGTGCCCCTTAGGTGTTCTTAATGTTAGTACCAGGAAGGAAGAGGCCCGTGCACCGATTTCAGGATTCCTCATGACCACATGTAACACTCGCCATGTGTGGGCTGGAGGCTGGAGAGCAGTGGGGTTCTTTTTTCCCCCCAATACATGTGTTTTGCTGCTATTTCAATTTGGAAGTTTATTCTTTTCCATTGATCTTTGTACATCCAGAGTAACAGAAATATCCAACGGTTCGTTTGGAGATTGATTTTTCTTTTTCTCTTTTTGCACATTCATTTCTCCCAGAACATAAAGTGAACTTAAAAAAAAATTGGAACCATGCTTGTTTATTATCTGTTTATAAAAGTGAATAAGAAGTAGCTTGGTTTTTTTTTAAATCTAAAATAAACAAGTAGAGAGAAGCATTTTTCTTCTACAATATTTAGCGAACATAAGAAAAAGTCCTTAGAAACACACACAAAATGTGAAAAAAGTTATTACAGGCATTAACAATATTTTATAATGAAGCTTGAAATCTATTTACATACATAAATACAATTGAGTTTGTTGATACAACTCTTCTGAGAAAAAAAAAAAGAAAGAAAGACAAGCGATCAGCTTTGTCCACACTGATCTGGCAGAGAGAGGGAAGGCATGCCCAACAAACAACTAACCGACCGACCAGCCAAAACCCCAACAAATGTATACTATAGAGTAAACAAAACAGTACTTTGTTCTGATATGGAAAAGATATATTCTGAGATTGTTGTTAAACCATTTATTTTCATGTATGAAAGACCCTTAACATCTCACACCTCCTCCTACAAACAAAATGAAAAGAACCAAAAAAACCATCAAAAGCAAAAAACCCCTAAGACGGAATGTCCTGGGGGAAAAGTTATTTCAAGAAAGAAACCTGCAGTCCTCAGATGAGGCCATTCGAGAGAAACGTTTGAGAGAAAAGAGGTGGAAGGGGAGACACTCCTTCCAGTCCCGGCGTGCGTCTGTCTGCACAGGACGTCTGGGCAGCAGCATAGCTGCTCAGCCGTGGCTTGTGAGCCTCGGAGTTTCTGTTCAGTATCTGGACAGAAAGAGGACCCAAGATGGCTGACAACACCTATGTTCTGTTGGGGAAAAAAAAACCCATGAGCAAGACAATGGCTGACTCACCCTGTTCTTTAATAAACGGAGAAGAACTGGACTGTGTTCTGGACAGTTGGTAAGGGGTAGAGAGTGTGTGTGTGCATGTGTGTGTGCATGTGTGTGTGTGTGTTGTTGCCTACCTATAAACTATGCAGGAGGAGAGTGTGGAGTTTAGAGGAGGGAAAACAAAAGTGAGAAGGGATTTTGGGAGAAGATAGACAGAAAACCAGAAGGAATGAAGCATGTGTTAACATCATAAATAGAGGCTTGAATAAGCAGCAGAAATGGCTTATCCTATTTTTCTATCCTAGTTTCTTTCTCTGGACCAGTATTCCCAACAGCTCCATCATCTCAGATTTGGCTTCTGGCTCTTCCCTGAAGACAGTGAATGAGGAGACACTTTTATGCACCTGAAGGCAATGAATACAATTTCTCAGGTAGAAAACTGTGTGCCCCGTGGGATCTATCTCCAGACAAGGAGTGCCTGATTGATTTTTTTTTTTTCTGAGATGACTAAATACTGCCTATGTTGATAAAGGTTTAGGAAGCACTAAATGGCTCACCAGGCCGTCTATGACAAAGTGACACGCCTTCTTGACGCATGGTGCCCAGGATAAAGGCTCAATGTGTGGAGTTTATCTGCTTCCTCTCTTAGGGCTAGGGTATCTTCAGATATCAAAATTTATATGAAAAAATATAAATCTTTTTCTTTCATCTTTTCCTAGCATTTTCTTAGGCCAGACTTGGCAACCTATGCTAAGAGGAACATCTAATTTTGGAGAAACAAACTAATGGTCCTTTTGAGAAATTAAAATTTTTATTGTCCTGACAACACAGCTGTAGATGTGTTCTGTGGAATAACTGAGTGAGACGGGATGGAGGAGGAAAATCTATTCTGAGTTTCTCCGAATTCAGCTAGAGTTCTTCTCCAGACAAGAACAACCCGGTATCACAGGTTACCAAAGTGCCGCTGCTCTATGTAAAACAAAGAATCAATATATAGATATAGATAACTCAAAAAACAAGTTGTATTTTTTTTAAATAAGTCCAGCTGTTTTTGCTGCCTGCAGCCAAAGATCTAGTCTGAATGCTTAAATTTATAAAATAATAATAATAATAATAAAAAATCAAACACTGTTCTGAAGTCCTGCTTTCAAACGCTCTTCGGAGTTGACCTGACATCATTTCAACTAATTTAAGAGGTACATTAAGAAAACCAACCAGATCATTTTGAACACATGTATGTCAGAACCAGCAGTTAGACTTTATAATTTGTAGAACAACTGATTTTGACCAAGTCTTCCACTATAGCAATAGTCCCATTACATTTACAGTGACACGATGTACATCTGCACCGTAGCCACGGGAGACTGCAGAGACAGGAATCATGCTGATGCACAGAGAAAGTGCACAGACCCCAAAGACTAGGAGCTCAGCCTGGCTGAAAAAGATGCTGGTGAGGGAGAAGCTTCTGATAAATGTCCTGCATGGGTTGGTGTGGTATCTGTCCCCCATGACTGATCCCACTGAGATAGAGGGGAACTTTCTCCTTCAGTCTTCGGGGTACACACTCTTAAAACTCAGCCTTTGGGGATCAAAGGCACCTGGTTTTACCTCTTCTATTTGGATCTTTGGGGTACAGCCTTGAGTTTTGGTTTTCATCAATCAACAGGAACTATTAATGGAAGGCAATTAAAGAATCATATTCACTGGTTTGGGTCTATGTAAATACTATGCAAATAAACCCCTGACCAACAGTTTACATAGTTGAGCTCTGTGATAAAGCACAGCTGAATGAGGAGGCCTTGGGGCAAGCATAGCTCCAGGCCAAAATGGAATCCTCTTCAGAGCTATAATCCTTGGCACCTCTCTGAGCCCTTTCAGGGCAGAATGTTGCCTTTCTTTTTGAAGGGAAGGAGCCAGGTATGAGACCATTTGTTGAGCCTAGCAGAAAATGTTGTACAGCTGACCTTGGGGTGACCCTCAGTGTCTACAATCCAATTAAAAACATTGCTGCATTAGCTACCAACTTGTTTGAATAACATAAAGGGAGTTTAATGTAAACAATATCTCTAGATAACCAAGCGATCACATAACCCATCTCTTTTTTTTCCAGCCATCTTCAATGCAATAATATTTAACTTTGGCTATTATAAAGAAAAATGTAGTACTTGATATTTTTTTCTTAATATAAGTACATTTAAATAATTAAAAAAGTATCAACACATATGTAAATGTTCAAACATCGAGATACATAAATATCTAGGGATTTCTTTGTGGAAATACAGTAGTTAAAAAACTCAAAGCTGTAGCTGTCTTTTCAGAAAAAAACAAAAAAACAAAAACCAAACACAAATAAAACCCCCAGCTACATGAAAGTCTAAAAGTTAAATAAACCTTACAGAGAAGGGAATTTTATTTCTTTGAGTTGGTCAAAGGGAGAAAAAAAGCAAGCTCAAGTTTATACATACTTAAAAATAAACGACCACCCAGATGCAAACAGGCTTTTTTTTTTCAATCGATAAGGTGCAGAAAAGAAATTCCGAAATAAGAAAATAGATGCCAAACAGGATGGGCTGCGTCTTCCCCACCCCGAACTGAAAACATTCCACACTCTTTGGAATAAACAACGTGGTTAAAAAGTGAAGTCAGGGGTATAAAATCTTTCTTTTATTCACAGCATTGCTAAATCAGAAGCATTCACAGTTTCCCTCCGGGAATCTTCCTGTTGGCCTCCAAGGGCCCTCCTGGCGGGGTCTGTGCATGGACGGCGGCGGGCTCAGTCCCTCGATGGCGCTCAGTAGGGCCGCCACACGGCCTCCTCCAGGCGCGCGGGGGGCATGTTGGTGGGCGAGTTGCTATGGCTGCCCTCGGTCTCCACCACGTCGCTCTGGCTGGGGAGGCTGGGGTTGAGCAGCGCGGCGCCCGTGGACGCGTTGGTGCAGGGCGGCAGGATGCGCGGGGGCGATCGCTCGCCGCCCACCATCGAGAACTGGTAGGAGCCGGCCGAGGCGCCGTAGTAAAGGTGATAGGAGGGCGAGCCGGTCTGGAAGGGCCCGGCCTGCGCCTGCGAGGAGCCGGGGTAGGGCGGCGGCAGGTAGGTGTGGTAGCGAGAGGCCGAGCTCATGGCTGACATGCCGATGCCGATGCCCGACGTGACGGGCGGCGAGTAGGTGAAGGCGCCTGGGTAGTGCATGCGCGGGTCGGAGATGGACGGCAGCGTGGGGAACTGGCGCGGGTCGCCGAAGGCTGTCAGGTCAGGAGCCGCTGTGGGCAGGCGGAAGAGAAGGCGTGAGTATGTGATCAGGAGGCGAAGGCGTCCTAGTCTGCCAGAGTGCTGCTGCTCAGGATACACAGGGTTACCAGAGTGCCCCAGTCCATGGAAGGAGAAACACCGGGAACGCTCCCACCCAGGACACAGGATTGCTCAGAGTGTCCCAACCCATGGACTGGGAGACCACCAAGACTGTTCCCACCGAGGACAGGCAAGATTGCCCAGAGTGACAATGGAGGTGGGGGGGGGGCACAGGGAGTGCTCCTACAGAGGACATACAAGATTGCCTAGACTGGCACAGAGAATGCTCCCACCCAAAACACTGGACTGCCCAAGGAGGAGGGGACCACTGAGAATACTCCTGCCTGAGATGGACACTCATATAGAAGTCAACAGGACAGATAACTACCCAAGATACTGTCACTTAAAGAAGATGGGATTCTATGCAGAGGGCTGCTGCCAGGGAGTGGGGGGACAACCCAGAGAAGTGGGCTTCCCCCAGCATGTTTGACATGATACACGTCACACAGTGTGACACAGAGCGATGGCAGATACATTGCAGGACGTGGTGTAGCAGCATATGATATGTATCCTGACATGCCATGGCATATCTACCGTAGAGGCACCTGTCACACACACTGTAGTCTAATGTTTCCAATACACATAAATGTTAGATCCCAGGTTGGCAAACTATAGCTCATTGGCTAAGTCTGGCTGGGGAGAGGTTTTATGTGTCCTAGGACTTGCCGGGCGGTGGTGGCGCATGCCTTTAATCCCAGCACTTGGGAGGCAGAGGCAGGCGGATTTCTGAGTTCGAGGCCAGCCTGGTCTACAGAGTGAGTTCCAAGACAGTCAGGGCTACACGGAGAAACCCTGTCTCGAAAAACAAACAAACAAACAAACAAAGAATGAGTTTTACCTTTTCAAATGGTTATAAAACTATGAAAACAAAAACACATAAAATTTGTATTTCTATTTTGTTGAGATGTACCCTCAATCTGTAGCACAAGGTGGCACCTGTGTGCACTTTCATGGCACTAAGTAGCTCCCGCTGCCGTTAAGTGACTAGGACAACACAGTGCCCAAAGCTGGACAATTTCTCTTTGGTCCTTTATTGGGGGAGAAAAAAGCCTATCTATATGAAAACATTAATACTGACTAGTATATTGGTAATATAATCAGTACATCGGCATAACAATATTAATATAACAGTATACAATGGCATAACATTAAGGTAACTAAGGTAAGGGATCCATGGATATGTTGCTAGTAGACTACTATAGGTAAGTATATTATAACAACAATATTATGTCATTGCACATAGTATTCAGGTTGGATAGTGGAAAACTGTCCTTTTGGTAGACTCTGATCCCTTGAAAGTTGGCTAATTTCCTATTATTCGGTACAGTGTGTGTGAAGTTGGCTAATTTCCTATTATTCGATGCAGTGTGTGTGGTGGTCGGGACAGTGTTAAGGTCGGTGCTTGGCACATGCCTTGCCTCTGTCTCTGTCTCTAACTTGTTCCCATCTGTAGTAGCAACAGACATTTGACTTCGTGTCTTGTCTTTATCTAAGACCTGCGTCACTATCACTGTTTTCTTCTTAAAGGTAATTTTATTTTTGATTATGCTTCTGCTTGTATGGGTATGTGCCTGTGTGCATGCAGTGCCCCCAGAGGCTAGAAGAGGGTGCCAATGTCCCCCGGAGCAGTGCATGCTCTTAACCACTGAGTCATCCCTCTGGCTGCCGCCTCACTAGCTTCTAACACAAATGGATATCAAAACTTGTTTTGTCCGGAAATGACAGACTTTCTTTACAAGATTCATTTTGAATTTACAGTTCTACAGACTGCCCTTGGCTATCCTCCGGTGGTTCACCGTCTCCCTCTGCACTTTGCACGTGTGTGTGCTGCCTCTGGGGCAGACCAGAGGACAGGAGGGCCAGCATGCGTTCCCTTGCAGATCAGTTTGCCAAAAGCGACACTGATGGCATCTTTGGGCCAGTATTATGTCTAGTGGCTGGTTGGAGACTTAGTCCTTGTGAACTGTTTGGTGGCATCTCCTGGTTTTACCCACAAGATGCCAGAAGTGCCCCTCCCTCACTGTGACATCCAAAAGTATCTCCAGACATTGCCAAATAATCAGAGAGTGGGCAGAAGGGATGCACCTCTGTCCCCTGCGGAGAGCCACCTCAGCGAGTTAGTATGATGTTGCAGGTAGCTTGTGTCTGTCAGTCAAACTGAGGGCAGGCTGAGACTGTTCGCACCAGCACCGCTCAGCAGCAGCAACAACACAGGGCAGAGGCAAGAACTAAATGTTCAAAATGTTAAATTCTCAAATTAAAGTACAGGATACCTAAGTTCAGCTGGTTTATGATCTGGACCCTTTTGAGTTGAGCCTGCTAGAGAGAAACTTGAGGGGGGGTGAAAAGCTTCCTTTGAAAGGAAAGCTACCCCGGCGGATTAATCTGTTTTTGGAAGCCATGGGCTGTGATCAACTTCCTTCTGTTCCAAGCCTATTATTCCAGCGCGGAGGGCTAGGGTTTGTGTTCTTGTTTCTCCTGCTTCCCTCCACCCCCTCTCAATAATCTTTTATTGCTCTAACACGATTTTACAAAAGGAACTCTTGTGTACATTTGGGCTGAATGTGAGAGAAATAGACTCCTCATCACAGAGGTAATTAGAGTTTATAGGAACAGCCCAAGTCTGCAGCAAATCCCTCTACTAATGAGGAAACCAGGAGTCTGACTTTCAAACAAACACTCCTGTTAATCTTTTCAAAGCGAGTCAGACATGTGGGCAGGGAAAGGCTGTAAACCAACAGTGGTTCTGGTGCTGCCCTGGCTAGGCTACCCTCTGGCTTCTCCTCCAGCCAGGCCACACCTCATTCCCCAGGGTTCATCTCCGTGCCCTCACCAAAGACCTCTGCGAGCAAACTCTGTGTCACTTGTTTTGCTTACAGAGAGCAGGGACATGTTTGAGAGTTAACAGGAAGCTCTACTCCATTTTTTTTTTCAGTTAGATTTATACAGTCTAGGGAGAAGCCGAGGTAGGAGGGAGAGCGCTGGGCACACACAATCAGCTTGTTGTCATCTGATGCAATACTCTGGACACAAACAAATGATTCTGCCCATTATCCCTCTTGCTTCATTTGTCCTGAGACAAAAAGGTGAATCCACTGGAAAAAATGAACGAGAGGTCACCCGGTTTCACAGCCGTGTCTGAACATGCTCTGCTAGTCTGTCCCAGTTCCTACATGGTAATGTGGTAATGGTACCAAGTTACTGGAATCCCGAGTGAGTCCGTGATTTGTCATGGGCATAAGCACAGGAGTATTGTTACAGTCTCAGCTGCTGGGGGCAGAGTATGTGGAAGATCTGAGACAGTGTGGCATCTTTCTACAGGAGGTCAAGTTCTCTCTCCCTTCCTTTCTCTCCTCTTCCTCTCTCCATCCCTCTTCCCTCCATTCTTCCCTGTCTTGTTTGGTTTTACACACTTTGTAATAAAAAAAAAGGGCTCAGGCCTTTTAGATATGTTCAAATTCAAGTGCTCTTCAAATGGTTGTTTTCATTTACAAATTTTATTTTCAGTTATGTGCCTGTGTGTGTGTGTGTGTGTGTGTGAAGTGTACTGTGCTTGCAGACGCTGGAGGAAGGAGGGAGATGCCTTCGAGTTGGAGTTATGGACAGCTGTGAACCCGCTACTGTGGGGCCTGGGAAGAGCAGCAATGGCTCTTAACCACTGAGCCATCTCTCCAGCTCCATGTGTTTTCATTTTTAAATCCGGTCTAACCTCTTTTCTTACAATTCAGCAGTCACACAGAATTTATCCATCACCAAGCTATGGCACCTCTATCCTTTTGGCTGGCCTAGTGCCCCCCCCCCAATTCAGTATGGAAGGTGACTGCCCCCTCCCCCATTCATGGCGAGATTTTAAAAGTAGGAAGTCTGAGGATTAAAAGGTTCAGCTATTTTCACTGGAAGTGTCTCTCCCTCTATGGTGCTAACTCTATGCATTGACCAAGCAGTCTTGGCTCTAAAGCCTGCCTTGGATGAAAGCACTCCCACCCCAGACCCCTCCCACTGCCCCCAAAGGATTAAACAACCTGAGCAGATAATGACTGCCTTAAAAAGGATCTTCTGCATGACTCAGATCAGTGCACACTGTCTGTCGCCCAGGTTGGCAGCTAAACGTTAATTAACAAAAAGAAAGAGAAGAGGGAAAAGAAAGGAAGAAAAGAAATGAGGAGGAAAGATAAACCTTCATATGGCGACTCAACTCCTTTCAGACAAGGTGTGGAGTCTGTCTGCAAGGGACAGAGACAGACAGAGCCTGTCTGCAGGCGGAGAGAGGCAGGTGGGGCTGGGGAAGCTGGAAGCCCAGAGACTCCCAAGCTGTCGCTGGTGGGATTAGAAGGTACATCAGTCACAGAGGGGTCAAGTTCGTTTCACAAGCTGTGGACCTGGCAGCAGCTCCTTTCAGGGATCCCATCCTCTCTGGCCCAGGTTTCTGACCACACTTTACAGGCCTTTGAGGCCTGTGCTCAGGGCTTGCGTTCTCGAGGGAGTTTTTCCAAGTAAACTCTCTCTCTGAGCAGCCTGTTTGTCATTCTCCGGTCTTCCCTGCTGGACAGCAGAGGGTCACTTCTGGGTCCTTACAGGTCGATCTCTCTCTCTCTCTCTCTCTCTCTCTCTCTCTCTCTCTCTCTCTCTCTCTCTCTCATTCCTGTGCCATCAAATACCTTTCCTTCTAGCCTGTGTTGTTGAAATCCAGATCATATAGCTGTGACTTGGACCTGGTCCTTACTTTACTTTGGGTGACAGTGACTGCTGATAGGTTGCCTGTGTTGTAGTAAATGTCCCTAGTCCCTTGTGTATATGGGCGGCACTCCCTGTACTTGACTAATAAAAACGTTTAAAAACCTTAAAAGACATGAAGTTTTGAGGGAGACCATGTGGGGAGTTGAAGGGAGGAAGGGAAGTGGGCATGATCAAATGGATCATCCCCCTGCCCCACCCCGCCCCACCCCGTGCATGTGATTCTCAGAGAGAAAATGAAGACTATTAAAAACAACTCTTTTTTTTTTTTTCCCCCAAGACAGGGTTTCTCTGTATAGCCATGGCTGTCTTGGAACTTTGTAGACCAGGCTGGCCTCGAACTCAGAAATCTGCCTGCCTCTGCCTCCTAAGTGCTGGGATTGAAGGCGTGTGCCACCATCGCCCGGCTAAAAGCAACTCTTACATGTGATTGCCGGTCAGCCGGAGGAGCTGGCCCCAGGTGCCCGTTTTGGATGGTGGCCAAGCTAAAGGACTTATGTAATAAATTTCAAGGGACAGGCCTCCACTGGGGACATTTCCAAGGAAAACAGTATTTCAGATGGAGGCTGTGGCCAGTGGACAGAACTGTCACTGGGGGGAATCTGAACGTTGACAGGTGCTGCTGGAATCACACTGTGTCCCCGAGGGGACAGGCTTTTACACACAGCCAGCTGAACAAATGCCAGCATTTCTGTGTTACCCTCTTACTTCTGGAGACCGTCAGCTGCTATGGAAATGCTGGCACTGAAGGCCTAAAGTCAGGTGAAAATGGAGCGGGCTGGCTTTCGAGTTTCAATCCAGCACCCAGGGGCTCATTGAAGTTAGAGGCTCTCACTGCCCCCAGCTGAGACAAGTGACAATGTCCGGCAGCATTTTCTGTGGGTTTTTGTGTTTGTGGGGGGTGGGTGGGAGGGTTCTGAGTGTTCATTGATGAGTACCCTCATGTGCAGGCACATGTGTGTGTGTAGGCCAGAGGTCAACCTGGGGTTTTGTTCCTCAGCAGCTGTCTAGCTTGTTTTTTGAGGCAGGGCCTCTCCTCAGCCTAGAGCTTTGTAATTAAGCTAGTCTGGATACTCACGTGTCCCCATGTCCCTTCGATGACACTAGCAGCCTGTGCCACCAACCACACTTTGCCTTTATACCTGGATCCTGGAATTCATACCTGGTCCTCATGTTTGCAACGCAAGAGCTTTGCCAACTGAGCCAGTCCCCAGTCTTGGGGACATTTCTGATGGACAGACAGGGGCATTTACTACTGGCATCTAGAGGTCAAAGGGTCATCTAACTATTGTTTGGCACATAGGCCAGTCCCTTGTCCCCAAAACCAAACATGATACAGCCTGAATGTAAGTATGGTTGCTGGGGAAAGGCCGAGTGAATTGGGGGTGACTGTGAGGGAGCAGCTGACCCACTGGAGGACTCTTAAGCAATCCTGGCTGTCTGGAAACACAGTCTTTCACAACATTTAAAACAGCAGCCCCAACTCCTCTGCCCTTCTGCCTGCCCCCTCATCTGTTCTAATCTGCCTTCAAGAGTCCAAAAGCAAAGCCTGCTCCTCCCCCAGCACACATGCAAGTGCCTTCATGGGCCTCCAAAGGACGAAGCTCTCTGAAGTTTTTCACAGTTTGCTTCGGCTCCAATTTCAAAGCCCTAAACAGTAAGTTTCTTCTTTTGCCTTCAACAAAGGAATTTTTTTCTTTTCTCCTGTAACTCTGATTTCCTTGCCCAGGAGCGAAGGTAAGTGAGTGCCAAGCCCAAAGGGCTCATAGGTTAAATGACTAATATTTAATGAGCTCGTATTAACAACAATTATGCTAACCATGACACCTGAGCTTTCTACCTGGTTCCTAGCCTCAGTCTGAACAGCTCTTAGCTGGGAATGTTTATCTTGGGGCGTATTTGTGTCCTATTCCAATGTGTACCCCCCTGTGCTGTACGTAGGAACCTGTGAAAATTCATCACCCCTGGAAAGAGCAGCCACGGTCTAGCATTCAGCTGGGATGTTAACTTATTGGCCAAAGGTACAAAATCCTTAGGCTGCTTTCACTTTTCAGAATAGTAGCCTTTGGCCACCAATATTTCCCACCAGCTATGAGCAAACCCAAAATACCCAAGAGATGGACTGTGTAAGGCATTTCTGCCTCCTCATCTGTCATCCCTTAGCATGTCAAGAAAGATCAGTGCTCAGGCATTGGGCCAGCACAGTGACAGAAGACTTGGTCTTTGAACCCTTTCCTGGTCCATTAGTCATGTCTTCCCTTTTCTGGGTCTCCTGTGGCCTTCCAAACCTTCCCCTCTAGCCCTGCTGCAGGTATGTTTTCACAGAGCTTACTTGAGAGTCGACTGGAAAGTTCCGCAGAGAGGCTGGTCATGCCGCTGGCACGGCCCGGTGAAATGGGTGTCGCTGGGTGAACAGAGGAAGAGGTGATGGATCCCAGGTACTGGTAGGACTGATCATAGGACCACGGTGGAGACGGCTGGATCTGCCTGGCATCTGCAGGGAGACAGGGATGTTGGTGATGGATGGGATTGGGCATGGTTTTTTAAAATGAAAAGTTCTTATAATGATAATTATTAACCATTATTTAAATAATTATACATGTATGTACACAGCTTGTTCATTTGTATCTAATGAGATCGCTAGAGTCCAAGGATTTGATACCTCTGTTGTATGAAAGCCCCATTAAAGATATTGAGATACAGTTCATGGACTTAGGGAGAGTTTTATTTGGTAAACCTTTCATATATATATTTTTCACACTAATACTGTGGGGAATGGTTTATACCGGACTCTGGTAGTTCTGGATGACTTTAGGTACTGAACATGACACATTCATCTTGGCCAACAATTACGATTACCATCACCAGAAACATTGTATCAGCTCAGATGGTCACCGGTGTACAGGGAGCACAAAGGAGGTAAGGGGATTTGGAGCATGAGGAAATCCTGAGTTTTCTACTTCAGCAAATGCCATTCCCCAAATGCCACAGAAACAATAGCAATTGTGATAGTAAGAGGATAACCTAACCTTCCCCATACACACACGTGTGCGTGCACAGACACACACACACACACACACACACACAGAGAGAGAGAGAGAGAGAGAGAGAGAGAGAGAGAGAGAGAGAGACAGACAGCAGACACAAACATGGCGAGTTACCAGGACACAGGCACACCAGTGAGGCTGCTTCACAACAAACCAAACCAGGTAGCATGGAGTCTTAGAGCCGGCAGTTATTTTTAAAAGGCAGAACTTTGAGAATGTTTCTTATAGATTGTCACCGAGCAAGAGCAGGGACAAAGCAGAGACTTGAGGCAAATGGCTTTTGTCCACTTGACTCCAGGGCTCAGTACGCCCTGTTGCTCTCTCTCACTTGCTTTGGTTTTAGTGTCCGGGAAAATAAAACACAAAATAACCACAAACCTGAACATGTAAAGGGCCACAAACCTGCTTGTTCCTGGACAAACATTTTAACTTGGAGTCTCCTGGGAAAGAGACCTCCTGGCTTCCTCCCAAATGGTGGAGGGTTTGTTTGAAAAGACGGCACAGAAAGGGAGCTGGTACACACTAACTTACCAGACAAGCGCTTCGATGTGGGTGGAGCCCTGTGCAGTTTTACAGCCGACCATTTCCGAGGGCTGGAGGTGCACAGAAACAACGCGATGTGCTGCATCTGACGTCACTAAGGATCTTGCTCCAAATGTGTGTGTCTGTGTGTGCCCACACTCTCAGATGTTTTCTACAAGCCATGCCTGCGTGTTCGCTACAGGCATTTAGCAAATGGACATATACTACTTGAATATTTTAATCACTTAGAAAGCAAACAAAGGAGGTTCTGTAATTGTCATGAAGGCCCCCGGGGTGTGAATTGCGGTATTGTAATCCATGCCTTGTTGTGTAGACAGCCTAGCACCCCAGCCCTGTGTCTAAAACCACACTAAGCATAAAGCATGATGCCCAGGTTCATGCTCCGTCATGTTTTACTGTAGTGAAAAACTCAGGCTAGGCCTTTCTAAACTCGTAATTAAGCCGTGCGAACGTTGCATAATATTTCACAGCCTCGCTTCGGTAAAATGACCTTTATGATTCAGCCTCGGGATCTGTGCTTTTTTTTTTTTTTTTTAAACACAGGTTATAGATTTGGC
This sequence comes from Grammomys surdaster, assembly GCF_004785775.1. Classification (NCBI taxonomy): domain Eukaryota; kingdom Metazoa; phylum Chordata; class Mammalia; order Rodentia; family Muridae; genus Grammomys; species Grammomys surdaster. The sequence continues at coordinate 6,804,629 of NW_021620926.1, forward strand.
ATCATCTTACTTCCCACCACAGTGTTGAGTGGGACACTGAAGACCAGGGCCCAGCAACCTTCATTTCCGCCATCACAAGGAACCTACTCGAGTCCTTTGCCAGGGGTGGGCCAGTAGGTGGTGGTGGTGAGCCTCTCCTTGTAATTTGGGTTGTTTTCAGCGTATTAATGATCCATTAAAAACAAAAACGAAACAAAAATGAACCAAAAGAGACATGAAAATGCAGTGCATTCTGCATTTGTGGGAGAGGTTCTGTTGTTAGGATGAGAGGGGAGGTGGGGCCATGAAGATAGGAAAGTTAAAATGGAAACAACCATATTGTTGGTTGCCTAGCAGCAAAAGGAGCTCTAGGCCCCTGGATCAAACCCCCATACTTCTCTCTCTACAGAGAGATGATCTCTAAAACCGTCCAGTGGCGACAAGGGAGGGTCCCCATACAAATTAGTCCAACTTGTGGTGACATCATTTAACTTACATGTTGCTAGAGTCAGGGAAGAGTCAGGTAGGGGACATGAGGTGAGGTGTAGGTACTTATCATAACTGTGTGCATTCTGGGAAATGCCACGAGGAGGAATTAAACGGGAGTTATCCAGAAAAGGCCACAGGCTGAAAGAGTCACCATTAGGCATTCCGCAAAGTACAGGTGTAATAGTCTTGAAGGAGTTGCCTCTGGTAAGCCAGTCCATCTGAGTGAACAAGAGTTGGCTACACATACACTGTGTGCCAGGCACAGGAAACATGGCTAGTGATAATGGTGACTAACAGCCACATGACCTCTGCCGTAGGCCATCAGGGAAAGGCTTTTAACTATGTGATGCTTGGAAAGGTTCCTTTCTCATGCACTTGTCAGCACACTGAGAGTTGCTTCATTCATTCATTCATTCATTCATTCACTCATTCACTCATTTAAACACACTCATAGGCTGGTGAAATTATTTACTTGTTCCCTCATTCATGTTTCCACAAATAGTTTTGCTTCACTGGGGTCCTGGTGGTGGGGATTCACTAGCAAATAGTTTTATAGTCTTTACTTTGTAAGAGTTACAGCCCCGGGATGATGTAAGGATTGAATAGTGGCTGGCCTGGTAAATCACATGACTAATTAGGACTTGCAGATGGCTGCTTCCAAGGTAGAGGCAAGGACAGCAGTAATATTTGTGACATGCATATGTTCTGCATTGGGGAGGAACAGGGTAGGAAAGCATTAGACATAAGTCAACCAGATTTGGGGTTGGATCTTTCCTTCTCCATAAACCAGCTTTAAGCAAGACTCACAGTCTTCTGACTACCAAGGGTAATATCAAGGAACATGCAAGCTATAGAAAAAAGATGTGTCACAATATGTGGCCATCATAAATGCTTAATTAATCTCAGTGATTTCCATGATTGTACTGCTAAAGGAAATGCAGTCTTGCCAAGAGGCTGATCTGGTGCTTACTGGTAAGGCAACACACACTTGCACTGGGGTGGGACTCGTACTACTGCAGTATTTGGAGCTGAGTATCTTGAGAAGAGGTCGGCTCTGGGGATCAGATGCCGAGTGAGTAAGGAAGCTGGAATTTCCTGATATAGAGAAAGCAGGAATTCAGTGTTTCAATCAATTCATGCTTCGGGTTTTAAAAGCACCAGAGGCATTGAGCCTTCTGTAGGCTGGTTGTTTTTGTTTTCAGGACAAATGGTTTTGATGGGATTACATGACCAAGGCCATTACAAATAATAGATAAGAGGGGCTCCTTTTACATTCCTGAACTCCACTCCCTTCCACTTGAAATGGAGGTCAAAGACAAGGGAAAAGGTAGGGAGATAGTACAAAGGACCATGACATATTTCACTCAGGAGAAGAATGTCTTAAAAGTACCTACATCAAAATGTCTTTAGAGTCCATCATGACCCTGCCAAATAAATCATATCAGAATGGCCTGCTTCTTCCATTTTTAGCACCAAAATGTAAAGGGCTTCAGAGTTACCATTCTTGTGAAACAGAAGAGAAAATCTATGACTTTCCTGGATCTCCCACAGAATTCTAGCAGTAAAGCAGGGCTCTACCCAAGTCTTGGGAAACAGGCAAGCATGGAAGACCAACCTAAGGTGTGTTGACTAAAAACAGAAGCTCATGGGAGCACATCACGGGGATGTCACAAGTTTCTGGAAGCTGAATATAGGCTGCTGATAATGAGAATGCAAGTCTGGAGAGCTATAGTCCTGTCCAGGAGAAACATGTCTATGGCCCAGGAACTCCACTGGGTTCTCATGGGATCCTATCTAACCATAGACTGCCAACCAAAGAGCTTTAAGAGTAGACTATGAGTTCATGAGAAGCTCAAAGACAGCAAGGGGGCAAATAACAAAGATGCTGGGGGAACTGGATGTGTTTGTCAACTATAGCTCTGTAAACATTAAACCCAACTGGACAAGCACAGAACACTCACACTCAAAGGTCTGAAGGGAGTAAAGTGAAACCAACCCAGAGTTTTATACCCAGCAAAACTATTCTTCCAATGCAAAGGGAAAAAATCAATACATCCTCTGATTAAATTGAAATCAATGATCACCAACAGACATGTTTAAAGGGCCTCAGTCAGCAAGAAAATGAAACAGATCAGAAACTTAGATCTGGGGTGAAATTGAGGTTAAAAGAGAAGAAGTGAATCAAATGAAATAAAGCCTATTTTCTATTCATAGTGGATCTCAAAGTTAACTGTTAGAAGTGGTAACAGCCACAGTGTATTGGACAGTTACAGCATGAAGATGAAGGAAATGATTGGCGATAATGACAGATAGGAAAGAAGTGATACAGGTCAGTGGGCTGGCACTTGTCCAACAACACGAGATTGATTCTTAGGACCCACAAGGTGGAAGGAGAACCATTAATTCCTGTGAATTGTTCTTTGACTTCCATATGTACAGTGCAGTACACACACACACACACACAAAGAGAGAGAGACAGAGAGAGAGACAGAGAGAGAGACAGAGAGACAGACACATACACACAGAGACAAGAGAGATTCACAGACAGACATAAACACACACAAAGAGACAGAGGCAGACAGACAGACAGACAAACACACACATACAGAGAGACAGACACATATACAGATACACAGAGACAGACACACACACACACACACACACAGAGACAGATGGACATACACATACATACAGACACAGACACATACACACATGTACACACACACAGACAGACACATACACACACACACATGCACAGAGAGAGAGAGAGAGAGAGAGAGAGAGAGAGAGAGAGAGAGGGAGAGAGAAAGACTAAATTAAAAAATGTTAAAAAATTTTAAAAATAACATATAACAATTAAGGAATAACATTATTTGATCGTGGACTTAGTTTTGTTAACTCTATAGCAATTATCATAGCAATTTTTAAAAGATTTTATTTATTTGTTTATTTATTGTTTAATGCATATCAGTGTTTGTTTTACCTGTATCATATCTGTGCATCTCATGTGCCTAGTGGCTAGGGAGACCTGAATCGGGTGTTGGATTTCCCTGGGATTGGAGGCAACAGACAGCCTTTAGCCACTAGTGGTTACTAGGAATCAAACCCAGGTCCACTGGAAGAGCATTCAGTGCTTTAATGTCTGACCTGTCTCTCTCTAGGCCACATAAAGCAATTTTAAAAAAAAGTCTATTTGCATACCTGATAGGCAAATAAACAAGCTAAAATGAAATCACATAAAATGTTTCGTTAACAGTGAGAGGAGTCAGAAAAGCCGGAGGTGGGGCAAAGAACCATGTGCAACAGACATAAAAGTTAGACCAAGGCAGATAATAATCCATCTGTATCTATAAACAGTTTAAAGGCGAATTGTCTAAATCTACCACAGAGGATGTCAGAACAAGCTACAAATAAAACTTAACTACCTGACGCATACAAATGGCTCATTTAAATGTAGACTCAGATAGGTTAAGCATGAAAGGGGTGGAGAGAAATTGTGCTAACATCAATCCTCAGAAAACCCAAGTTGCTGTATCAAGTTTTATACTAAGCTAGTTGAAGATGGAGCTTTTCAGGGATGAGAGATGAGTTACATTATGGAAAACTGAAAATACACATTCCTTAATGGGTTCCCAGTGAACGACGAGTGTCCAGAGACCTGAGGAAGAGCTTACTGAAACACAAGGAAGAACAGACAAACCCATCATTATGGCCGGAGACTTCAGCACTTTCCTTCAGTCACTGATAGACCATGCAAGCAGAAATTCAGACTCTGCTGACCTGGACAGTCTCAGCTTGACCTAAAGAACACTGGTAGACTACTCCCTTCTTCTGAAGCATGCAGACCACTCACTAAGACAGACTACCTTTGAGACCATGAAATACTACTTGGGCTTAAAGGCATAATCATACAAAGAAAGTATTTTCTTAGGCCACAAGGACTTAAACTAAAAACAAACAACACTTCCCTTGTAAAACAAAACAACAAAACAAAACAACAGTAACAAAGATTACTTGGAAATCCTCAAAACATGGGAGATTATCTGTAAATGCCATCGCCACCAAATAAGAGATCTGAAAAGATGTTTAAACTATTGGTCACTTAATGAAAATAAAACAACCAACATTTAGGGACTGGAGACAAAGGCAGTCTTGGAAGACAAATTTCTGGTGCTGAAAGCATATTTGTTAGGAAAGGACAAACACCAGTAACTTATGAAATGCGGAGGAGAAAGAACACTCCAGACCCAATGCAAAGAGAAGTAGCCATATCTAAACCAGTCAATGAAACTGACTTCAATCAGAATAACAAATAAATGCTCCTATTTTGAAAATCCAAAGCATCCTGATTTAGCCTTGTGCCCTCCCTGTCCAAGGAAAGGACATACAGGGACATCAGCCTAATTCACTTGAGCCTTTGGTAGCCCTGGCACCCGGCTTCACAGCTTGGGTTTCCCATTGCACTAGAGGATCTAGGGTCTTTCCCCAACACCTGGGTCAGGATGTTGGGGTTTGGCTGTAGTCAGAACCCTGTTCCTTGACTATTTGGTGGGCATCTCTAAAACAACAAATCTTTCATTCATCTTCGATCCATTAAAAATAAACAGTGGGCCATCCCCTCCAGGACAATTTGCTTTTTAAAGAGCAAAAACTGCTCTGTGAACATATAAACCCGAGAGGCCTGTTCTGGGTTTTTCCTTAGAAGACTCCCCCTCTTTCTGCAAGGAATAAGGCAGAGTCATCCTCAGGGCGCCCTCCCAGTGCACCTCAGTCATGGGCAGCTGGTGTAATGCCCTCTTGGATGCCTTGGAGAACACAACAGGATGTGAGTCAGGACAGAGATGGTGAGTCAGTTTCCAGGGTGATGTGTCAGGGCGAGCCCCAGGGGAGGTTTGCACCTTCTCATCTGGGACCCTTGTGAAGAAAGACCCAGGACACCTTGTATAGGAAAGTGGTGGTGCCCCCAGATGTTTGGAGGCTACCCCTCACCCCACACTGTGCAGTGTCAGCTTTCACAGTCCTGGTGTTGGACAGGTGACCCAGCTGAAAGGCTACTTCCTTGCAGTGTCTGGTGGTTTTGAGCAGTGTTTCCTTTGGCTTCTGCGGTAGATAGTAAATCCACAACAGCCCCAGAAATCAGAACAGCAGTCACCCCAGAGTCCCCCCAGGTAGACAGCACTGGATTAGCTTCGCCTAAGTATACCAGTGAGAACCTGTGTCAGTTCCCACCAGCTCTGGATCCTGGAAGAAAAGAGGGTTGTGAAAGAGTCCTGGGATTTGCCAACCATTTGTCTCCCACTGGCTGCAGACATTTTGGTTAGTCATGTGCTGCTCAGCTGCGGTCACTGTTCCAACGGTTACTTTGAAGGGAGGCATCCAGACTGAGCCAGGACAGAAACCTGCCTGGTTAGGGTGTTTCAAAGATCTTCAGGGTCTGGGGGACCCATTCTCCCCCACATCCATCAACCCAGGAGGTGGCAGGGTGCCTGGGAAAGGGAAGACAGAATTGTGTGGCTTTATCTCCACTATTCCTGTTCCGGTACCCAAATTCCGGTACCTAAATTCCAGTACCCAAATGCCTCCCTCAGCCCAGGGACACTTCCTGACTTTGTGGTCAGGATGCTACAAATCTAAAATGCTTATTCCCAGCATCAGCAATACTCCTAACCCTGGTGGCTTGCCCCAGAATCCTTTTCCTTCCAAACCTCTGTTTCCTCATTTTTTAAAATGGGGGTGAGGGGTAACCAGACTCACCTGCCTCACAGGTGTGAGAGTTAATTAATGTTTGTGGTACAGCTTTGAGATCCACAGATGAAAGGCTCTCTATAAATGCAAAGTGCTATTCCTCATTAGAGCTGCCAGACAGTTCCCAGGGGAAATAGTTCAGCCCTTACCACGAGGCTGCTCCTCTCAGCCAGATCAGTCTGAGACACGTCTGGAAAGGGCTCTGTATTTAGGCAGAGTCCTCCCTGTGCAAGGGTTCAGGTATAAGTCACCCGATTCTAGAAAAGACGCTATTTTCATAACACCTCTCATTCTCTGTTGGCACCGTCTCTCCTCCAGACGGAGAACGTCCTTTAGTGTCCAGACAGAACTATGGTTCTTTTTTGTTTGTTTTTGTTTTTTGTTTTTTGTTTTTGTTTTTGTTTTTGTTTTTCGAGACAGGGTTTCTCTATGTAGTTCTGGCTGTCCCGGAACTCACTCTGTAGACCAGGCTGGCCTCGAACTCAGAAATCCACCTGCCTCTGCTTCCCAAGTGCTGGGACTAAAGGTGTGCGCCACCACTGCCCATCCAGAACTGTGGTTCTGAGGGCACCAAAGGCCCCGTCTGGTCTCTGAAGAGTTCTTTCCTGCAGATAACTTATTTTGCTGAACTTTATTAAAGAAACCCCACCCCCAACCCAATGCCTCACCTATAAGGGCTGTCTGCACCTCTGACCACCACGTACGTTTTCTAGGCCCAGAGGAGCCTGTAGTCAGACTGGGTAACGTCCTGTCATGCTAGGCCATCGTGTGGCAGATGCCATCCTGTGGCAGATGCCATCCTGCTGAATTATCTTTTCCTACTCTATTCAGTCTCGAGAGGCTGAGGGTGAAGGCGTCTTTCTGGCCCCCAGGCCCCAGTGGTTCTTCTCCAGTCTCTTACTTGTTTCTACCCCTTCCTTGAATACAGAGAGAAGGAAATTCAGTGTCAGGGGTTGGAAGTACCAGGTAGCTTGGGCACAGCCCTTGGTATAGGGCGAGCAGACCCTCACTCATAACAGAGGCTGTTGACACCTTGTGTGGGGAGCTGCAAGCAGGAAGACCTCATGTCTCTGGGTGTCTTACAGAGTGGAATGTTCTAGGGATGGTTTACTGACGGTAGCACACACTGCAGACTCTACTCGTGTGGCACAGGTCAGGGGATGTTGGAGATGGTCTGGGCTGCCTGTCCAACAAGGTGGCTTGTTTGGTCCAGTCTGCTCTGGGATGCTCCTGGGTCTCCAGGGAAGCACCAACTGTCTTCTGAAAACTGGATGCAGCAAGAACTGGCCTTTGGGCAGATCAACTTAAGTGAATGGCTGAGACTTTATGACTGTGCTTAACATGCCTTAGGGTGATTGTAGCACCAAGAAAGGAGTGACCATTCTTTTTGGAATTGTAGAGGGTGGTGATGATGGACCTATTACCTGGACGATGTCAGACCAGTGCCCAGCCTAGAGTGAAGTCCGACCAACTCCAGACTCTGTCATGCCATTAGGCGGTTTTGTTTTCTTTGGGGATCACCAGTACCTGTGCAGTGCCCAGATCTCTGTGCCGAGGACTGTCACTGAGCCAACACTCGGGATCTCTGGTGGGAGAGCAGAGGTTACCTCTACCCCAGCCCCCTGACCCGTGTTCCCTGTGCACGCTTAACCTTGTACTCTAGCACTGTATTAGTTTTGTCCAATGTTACAACTGCTTGGGAATCTCTAAGGTGGCTTAAAAGGCAGAGCTCAGGCCCTGTCCCCTGTGTTCCTCTGATCAAAGTCTTAAGTAGAGATTATAGCATTCATTATACTGCAGAATCTGAAGAGAAATTCATGTTTGTGGGGACAAAGAATCAATGCAGTATCCTCTAAAATACTCCCCAAGACAGAACAGAGGGTCTCGGTTGTGCTATGGCTTGTGTGGGCCCCAAGCATCTCTAGGATCTGGGTACCTCACATATCCGCTGTTCCCTATTCCCAGACCAACGGCGCTTAGGCAAAGGTGGAGCAAGGGCATGGCTCTCCATTCTGAGAGGTTGTGATGAGGACACCCGTTTGCCCATTACTGCTGAGGCACACGGCTTATCCCCGGGCATACTCCCCTCCCATGAGCAGGGGTCATTGCATCAGCCTGTGAGGTACTAGAAGGTTGAAATGGGACCTCACCTGATCATTGTCAGTTCAGTTGCTGGTATGAAGAGGCAAGGCAGTCTCCCCATGCTACCCTTTCAGGGAATGGTAATGGTGTCCAGAGTGAGGACTGCTTGGGCTTTGTCCAGCAGAGACTCCTTATCCACACTGCCGGTGCTCCACATATAAGAGACACCACAGGCTATCAGGAATGAGTCTTGCCTCAGCCAGCCAGAGTTCCAGGGTGCATACCTGTGGTCCCCACAGCCATGTGTGCGTGGTTCCAGTGGCTAATGCCAGCTCTGAGATGCAGTGTGGACTTCTCCTCCCCAAACACCACATCTCCAGAGGTAGTCTGTCCCCAGTCTGCAGAACGCAGGCTCATGGCAGGGTGTCGCAGTTCCTGCCAGGACACAGGGGCTGAAAGCTGAATTGCAAGCCAGGGATTCATTGTTCTTTGTCTTCTGAGGTGTGAGTCATGTCAAAGGGTTGTTCTTGCTTTAAGAGCCTTCATTCCACACTCCCAACTCACAGAAGAACATTCCGACACAGGGAAATAGAAAAATTCCCCAAAGATGAAATGCCTAGCCCCCTTTGGTAAATGTTTGCAAGAGAGATCCAGTCAGTGTCTGGCCCCATGTCCTTTCTCCTTATGCTTTGTGTGTGTGTGTGTGTGTGTGTGTGTGTGTGTGTGTATGTGTGTCAGAGGGGTGGGGAGTGCTGGTCTGGTCTTAAAGGACTGTTCTCTCCAGCCTGAACCTGGGACATTGTTGTTTTTTCCTTTTCTGCACACCAGACTTCGGCCCTTAGAATCAATTCCACAAAGCCAAGCCAGGAGAACATCACCATCGAGAGTTGTGGGGTGGGAGTGGGGTGCTCCCTTCCCCCCCTTTACCTATCCCCTAGCCAGGCTATGCACAGGTCTCTCCCTGCATCAGAAGAATCTGATAAATAAGTGTAGGGTCTTCCTGATGAGGGGGATCAACCTTCATGATTCCTGGCTGTTCCTATCTGGGTTGTTCTAACACATTCATCTTTCGCAAGCACTGCCCTGTCTGACTGTCCAGTACAACGGACACTAAACACTACGCTTCCATTTGGTCTTCTAGAGCCTCTCCATGTGCTAGAAACAATGGTAGATCAGAGAAGCGTCTTCTCATTACATAAGGAAGGGTCTTGTCATTCAGCTAGAGACATGTAACCTTCATATACCTTACCATCCCATCCCTCCTGCTGGTGACCTCAGGATGATGACCTCAGGATGATGCTGGTGACCACAGTGGGATATGTGGCTAGGATCCCAGAGCTGATCTTCATTCTTGAATTGGGATGAGCTGATCTATAGACCCACCAAATTCCAGCTCATTTTCCACAGACATGCCTTTTGGAGGCACGGCGCTTATCACACGCCATAAACACAAGGTTCCTCCTCCACGCCCAGCAAATGCTCTTAGATACAGCTTTGTGTCTGAGGTTGCTAAATTACTCAGTGCTTGCCATCAGCAATAGGGTTGGGGGAAGGGGGCCGAGACCCTCCCCTACCCCAGGGATTGTTCATTTCTACTCAAGCTTTGAGTTGTTTAGGGTTCCTGAATGTCTTCACTTCACTCTCAAGCACCGAGGCACCAGACAATTCTCGATTCTCTGTTTCCCTGCCTGTAATCTCTCATTTTTGTGGGAGAACCACGGGAGGGAGACTCACTCACTTATGTTTGCAGCCCCTTTGCACACCCCACGCAACTGACCTTGATGTGAACTAATTGGGATTGCAATGTGCAATGGATTAATACCGCAGGTTGGTGAGGTGGAGTCTGCCATACTGGGGAGACCTTTGAAGATAAGAGTCATGCGTGCTTTCATAAACTAATCCCTGGTGCTCTGAACAAAGGACATAAACTAGTAAAGGCAGACTCATCTGGGGGCAATCTTCACTCACAGAGGCATTCCACCCAGTGCTCTGATTCAGAAAGGCAAATGGAAGTCTGCCAGAATTCTTTTAAACTCTAACACAGATCTCAAAAAAAAAAAAAAAAAAAAAAAACCACACACACACATACCCATACAGAGTAAAAACTCTTGGTAATAAGCAGGCCTCTGATGATCTAAAGATCCACAGCTTCATTTATTGACGAGGGAAAGTAAATGACATTTCAAATACAACCTTCACACTTGAACAGATGAGGTCACCCTGAGAAAGATGATACCGAACGGAGCCCAGCAGTGGGAATCCTCCCTCCAGAGAGCTCCTTTGATTTACAAGGTCAAGGCAGCCTTTTATACAGAAGCGATAGGTTTTCAGTGACTTGGACTCAGATGGAAGAAAAGCTATGTATAGGTTGTGATTGCGGGAGGTACTGACACATTTGACCACACAGCGGGACTGGCCTGAGGAGGAAGGAGGTGCCAGAGACCCGGAAGCCGAAGTCTTCTGCGGACAGACACCCAATCAACTCAGCTCTGTTATGCACATTGACATCTTATGTGCACGAACGGACTAAAAGCTTTGGGCTTTCCCAGGCCAGTCTAAACGAGTAGGGAACACTCTTCTGGAGGACTTTTAGTAATGTCAGGAAATAGGACCACTCTTGATTAGAGTCAGGAGAGCCAGAGGCATTTAGTGCGTAGAGACCAGGGGTGCTGTTTGGATTCAGTAAAAGAATGGTTCGGCTCCCAAAGTCAAGGGTAACTAAAATGACAAGGGAAAGGCTGGCCCAGGGAATGTCACACTGAAGGGGTAGTTTGGACAACTTCAACATCAAAGCAGAGCATGTGACTTCTAGAGGCTGTTCTGATTTCGAGAGATGTAAGCTAGCACTGTGGTCCGGGTGGAAGACACATGGATTGAGGGGGCTGAGGTAGGAGCAGCTGTGGCCAGGCTGCACCAGAGGAGAATCCTGTCTCCACACTGGTGTTTGCAGAAACTGCTTTCTCACAGTCTCAGGCTGACACCCAGACTTGGCACTGGTTGAATCCAGCCCCGGGGGAGCCACAGGTGTAAATGGCCAATAAGATTGCCCCTGAGTTGACCACTGGCTTTGCTACCTTGGAAGGGACAGGCCAGCACTTGCTTCTCCCGGGCTTTCTGGGCATGAGTCACATGTAACTAGATAATGGTGCAGATTGTTGTCAACAGTTCTGAGGTCTCATTCCAAAGACTCATGGAATGATGGGGCAGGAAGCAGCCCCAGAGACTGTCTGTGCCAGCTCCAACTCAGAGAAAGCTGGAGTCCAAGATGAAGGCACGATCTTTGTTCCCCACACAAGGCTGGTGGTAGGATGAAGGCAGATCTCCTGGCTAATTGTACATGGGTTACTTCCATAAGGCTATGGCAAAACACCCCTCCTCCTATCTAGTGACCTTACGGGCAAAATGAGAAGGCTTAACCTTCAAAAACTCTACAACTGACTGCTGAGGGCCTTAGTAAGATGGACTCTGAAGAGGGTGGGGGGCTCTGAAGAGGGTAGCTCCCCCTGTTTACAGATCTGGGGGTATTCAGAGCTCTCAGGGTTCCTTCACAATTCTGTTTTTACATTTGTGTCTCCTTTTATACCCACACCCAGATCAAAGACAAAATTTGGTGTCTTTTACTATCATAATTCACAAATAATTCAAAATCAAGGGCAGGAGAGGAAAAGACCACTTTGGAGACGGGGACTGGGGGAGTCACATTGTCACCCTTTGCCTCTTCTAATGGCTTTAAGCTGCCAAGCACTGCACTGTGCTGACTTGAAACCCTTTTATGGAGAGTGCCATACTCTTTCTGTTCAAATCACTTAAAATAATGAGTTAGCTGCACTTGTATTAGTCTTGTCTTTCAAGTGGATTAGATTCATGGGCTTGTTCCCCTCCAGACTCGCAAGCTTTGGCCTGGCTGTCTGAACCTCCAGATTAGACTGACGAGCAAACGCAGGCCAGACAGCAATGAAACGCAATTACCTAGGCAAACTTTTGAAGGATCTGAGCCCTGAGGCACAGGCTGTTTACCAGAGACTGAAAGCACCATTTGTACTGAGCAGGGCCAGTTGCTGTGGTCTTGGGAGCTCTGGATTCTGCCAGCCACTGGACTCCAGGCAGGATTTCTGGGGGCCCAGATAACATCAGCTTCTGTCCGCACCTCAGCACCTCAGGGGCTTTCTGGCTTTCAACAAGAAGATGCAAGCACCAACAAAAGCCGATTATAATATCTCCCTTTGTGTTTGCTGACTATCTCTCACTGGTGGGGCTTTTTTTTTTTCCCTTTCTTTTTCGTATGTATTGTGTACCACCTTGGGGGGAAAAAATCCAGAAGCAATCCTATGGTTGATTGGCTCTGTAAGTTGATTCTTTGAAAATGTACTGCCTTTCTGAAAAACAGGAACTTCCTGTCTTCTAAAAAAAAAAATAATAACCACCCCCACCCCCCGAAAAAAACAACCCAGCTCATCCAAAGCACTTACCCCTTGATTTGAACAAAAGACCCCCAAGAGTACCTAATGAAGGTTCCTCCCAAAGGGGACTAGTAGACTAGGGGGCCAGGGGGCTTCCTGTGAGGGGCCACAAGCTGACACTTTCACACAGATGGTAGGTAAGAAGACAGGTGGATGAGAGTGGGCATCTGGCTGGCTGGCAGAGCACCATCCTGTGACAGAGGAAGGACAATGAGAGGAAGGCAAGCCTGGCTTTCCTTTGTGGTGGGGGACAGTCCCCAGAGGCTGGGGATGGGGCCCTGAAGCCTCATGACTTGGCAATGGATCAGTTATTTTTAATGAAAAGATTTCTTGTGGTCAGACTAGCTTTGAACTTGTATACCTGAGAGCAGAGAATGACCATAAACTTCTGCTCCTCCCGCCTCCTCCTCCTGAATGCTGGAATCCAGGAGCTACAGATGTGTACCACCATGCCAGTACACCAAGTGCTAGGGATCGAAGTGAGGGCTCACACGCCCTGGGAGAGCACTCTCCCAACCAAGCTCCAGCCCTAACCCCGGGCAAGGCTTTATTGGGGTGAAAAGGTGGTGGTGAGAAGGCACTCAATAAAGAGTTTAGATGGATGGATTTGAAGAAGAATCTAGGAATGTGGTCTGGGAAGGAAGCAACAGACACACGCCTGAAGGGCAGGAAGCAGAAACCTGGCCCTACGGAAGAGGCAGTAATGTGGTAGGGGTGGGATCCCTAGGAAGCTGTGGCTAAATAAGACAGCTTATTTCAAGGTCTAAGTCTCTAATTAAGCATGCAAAGCAGGTTCGAATATGTGGAAGGCTGCCTCAGGTGAGGGTGAGATGTCTGTAGAGGAAGGAAGGCAGGAGATCAGATCTATCATGAGAAGAGTATTTGGTGTGGGGCTGTTGAACAGCTTGGCGGGGGAGGGGGCAGGTATCTAAGGGTGTCTCTGCCTTTGTGAACACAGCCATAAACCTTATGGGCCAGAATGTCAAGAGGCAAAGGGACCTGTCATTCCCTTTTTTGCATTCTTCCATGCCTGGAACTTTGAAATGGGGTTCAGATCCACCAATGCTCCACTTTGACCTGTGTTCTTAAGATGATAGGGAATGCCGCTGGCTTCTGTACCTCAAGGCCTGTATTCCTGGGGACCCAGAGAAGCGAGGGGCGTTCAAGGGTACTTGGGGGTCTGCTGACCCTTCTGTGGGTCTCAGTGCCCAGATTCATGTGTGGGGAAGGTCATGCTGGAACACACAGACCCTGTCCTCTGTTACCGGACTGCCATGCTGACTGCACAGGATGCTGCCTCGCCCAGGACCATGAGGGAAAGGGCGCTTGGCCCCTTCACCTCACAAGTAGAACCAGAGAACAGACAAGGGGAGATGTCACAATGAGAGGAACTATCAGGCTTGTCTAGGAACTGGGGAGAAGACTCGGTTTGGTCCTCTGGGAGATGAAGATGTCCTGAGAGAAGGGACATGTGAGGTATGCTGAAATCTGGTAGGGGATGGGGACGGGGTGAGGAGGGAACAGGCCAGACCAGGGAGGAAGACAGGTAAGAAGCTAACGCTCACATCCACTGCGTACTCCTGCCTCCTTCCTCTTCCTGTGCTTGACTGTGGGCAGTTTCAGAGCTCGGATGGGCTAGGGAGCCAGGGAGAGCCCCTCAAAGCCTGGAACACCACAGGGAGGCACTGCTTGAGAAGGGAATTTAATGGGCAGTGAAAACAGTTCTGTGTGCCAAATCTTTGGCCTTCAGTTTGCTTGAAAGGCATTAATGGGCATGGCCCTCTGAAGGCTACATGATCAGACCAGGTGGGCACAGTCAGTGGCACAGGGCCGAGGGAGGTTTATAATGGTCACTGGACTCCCTGAAGGCAAGGGAGCCAACAGGAAGCCGCAGGATCTTCACTTACATCGCCACTCAGAGTCGCAGTGGTGGAATTGCACACTGAGGTCGAAAGCATCTTTTTATTCCTGTACCCTGTGGTCGTTCTGCTGCGTCTGAAACGCTGTTGCTGTCCACTGATATCCACATAGAGACACAAGATGGCTGAGCAACAGTGACTTAAGCTACAAGAAGGACTTCAAGGGACTTCAAGCCTCCTAAGTTCTCAGTTGCCCACGAACTAACACTGTTTGCTTTCCCTGTAGTGTCCGTCAGGAGGAAGCCCAGAGATGGGCTGGGCGTGTAAATGAGCTCTTTGTAGCTACGAGATAGATGGCCATGGGCACCTAAGCTCCAGGTCACTGGGAGACTGCTGAGATATCTGAGTCCCCAAGGCATGGTAGATACACAAAGGAGTGAGTGTGAGTGTGTGTGTGTGTGTGTGACTGCGTGTGTCAACCACCAAGGGTTCCTATGGCTCTTGCATCACAGAATGCCTGTTCTAATTTGCACGACCCTTGTTTTGAGCCTGCTCTGTACAATTCTGTGAGGATGAGTCCATGGCTGACTAATACACCTTCAGGGCCACCAACCCTGAGAAGTGCCAACCTGGGCTGTATCTATTGCTGTCAGAGCCTTGGGGTGGGGGTTGGCATTGCAGAGTTTACATGGCCAACTCAGTTGTCTGTTGACAGGCTGGACTGTAGTGTGAAGTCTGGTATTTCATCAGCGAGTGATTCCCTCCCGAGGGTGAACAGAGAGGAAAGGAAGAACTAGAAGAGACACAACCACGAGTGGGGGGAAGGGCTCAGGTTCCAGCACTGGGCAGGTGGGCTAAAGGTTACATTCCCTTCCTCCTCACCCTGTGTCTCTACAGATGGAAATTGATTGTCTAAGACCTCTCTCTCCTTATGCCGCAAGAAGTTTTTCATAACAGGGCTGCTATTGGTTAGAAACTATATTTAGTTTCTAAATATAAATTTATTAAATTGGGGGATAGGAGTGGGCAGGGAGGAGGGGACAGGAAAGAAAAAGAATTCAAGCATTGGCTGACCTAGTGCGTCCCCAGTCTTGCCTTGGCTTCTCCAGTTCCCCCTCCTCCCAACTCCTCCCCCAAGTTCTGAAGGCTGGAGATGCCTCTAACAAGGCCCTCATTGTCCCAGACAGGTGTGAGATTGGACTTGATCCGTGGCCAACACCTCCAGCACCAGAACCAGCCCTGTAAGCTGCAAACATGCACCAGCCCTCCAGTAATGCCTCTGCAGCCAGCCAGAGACTCAACAATTTAAGGCTTAACACGCACAGCATAAATCAGAGGAGGATGGACCAGCCGACCGGCAGCTTCTTGGGCAGGTGCCTGCAGACTGTCTGCAGATCAGACCCTGCCTGTTTGGGTTATGTGAGACACACACACAAACACACACACACACACACACACACAAATATAAGGATGAGAAATTGGGTGGAGCTGTGTGCACAGGCACACCTGGGTTTGCCCTATCTTGTCCCAACAGCCCCTCACTCGCCTGGATGGTGTTTGGAAGGGACTCCTCAGGATGGCTCTTGGTGCTACTTCCAAATACTAGGAATGTGTCCAGCGACTGAGACTGAGAAGAAAGCCAAGCATTCGGATAACAGTGTATGCCACCTGTGGCAAGTCACTTTACCCCTCTGGGCTGCCATTGCTCACTATTTAAGGAACAGGCTGGCCATCCTGTTTTGCTCTCTTTGAGACACTCATCATCATCCCCGACAAGCTCAAAGCTGCCATAAGGATGTCTAAGTCGGGAGTAATCATTACAGGTGGGAGATAAAATTCACTGAACGCTGGGATCCGGAGGGGATCCTCTGCGTTTCCCAGCATGCCCTTCATCGCTCTAACCTTATCTTCTTTAGAGACTTGTGTTTCTCAGACAGTGGAGGAGGCAAGCCCAGAGTGCAAGTCCCCTGGGAGTTCGGGTCATGACTTGTCAAGAGCACACTCCGTGGGTGGTGAAGGTGGGGATGACAAGCCAGCCGGCAGGGCTAATTAGCGAAGGGAGTCACGTCCCCATTCTCTTTTAAAACCCGGTTAACTATTAAGTAAATATCACTTGAGAGCCAGGATACTGGAGTCCTCTGTCTCTCAGTTAAGGAAGGGAGCCAGAAGCCACCCATCTATGCAGGATCCTGTTCCCTGGCAGCTCGGAGAGAGAGAGAGAGTGGTGGCTAATCTTACAAATTCCAAAGCACCTTCTGATCTAGCCATTCAAGACCCTGACTCTGAATTCGTGGCTGTCACAGGGACACCTCCGGCTGGATACAGGTCTTGGCTCACACACGCTGTCTTCTGGGAGTAATGACATGAGGTTGGCAGTACCATCCTGAACTGGATGGAGGGGTCTGTCACTCTGCATCTCCTCCCCCTCCCAGCCTAGGGCCTGCCCAGAGCGGCTGGCCTCCCCACAGCTGTGGCTGTATCAGCCCACACACCTGTTTGCTGTCCTCTTGTGGGCCTGACAGCCTGGGCTGCAGCCGAAAGCAGGCTTACAGGGTACAGCTTTCGGTGGTGGATTCGGCAAAGGGAGGTATTTACTTAAAACCAGTCAGGGAGATGAAAACTCTTTCAAAGAAATCCTTTAGTAGATGGTACATTAAAAGCACAGAAGAGTCAGGCCACTCATATGTGGTGAATCTGTCTAATTCAAGAAAGCAACGGAGAGGGGGAGGGGCCACCCCCTGATGGCTGCCCACTCAGGGCCGCTGGGTTCAGGAAGTGACCTGTCAGCTCACTGCAGCTGTTAGCAGGCTGGGGGTGTTTGCAGGGACTGAGGAGGATGAGAAAGAGTGTATATCCTTGTTTATATAAAAAAAATCCCTATTTTAAAATATATCATTTTAATTATTTATTTTTAAAAATATTTAAAAAAATAAAATTCAGCATTATATGAAGAAGGAAAGGGATCATAAGAAACTAAATCTTACTCTCTCCCAGAGCCAAAACCACATTTCAGGAAAAGGCTGAGTAAGGCTGAGGCAGCGTTGGGCAGATGAGCTGTTCCCTGTATGACAGACTTAAATAGGAGAGTTCAGTTAGGGATGCGGCCAAGGATGGAAAGTCTCTGGGCCCTCAGGGTGTTGGCTGGGGTGGGGGTGGGCCAGAGAAGAAGCCCTAGGCAAAGAGTTAAGAGTCCTTTCAACCTTCCTGTTTTATATTCTCATACAGTCTCTTGGGATTGTGACTATGGATGGTCCCCCTGGAGTTTACCCAAGGACCCCAAATCACCAAAACTCTAAAGGCCATTGTCACAGAGTGGCTGTGAGCCTCACAGGACAGGCTTCCTGTCAGCCAGGGAGCCAGCAGCAAGAGCTGCAGTAGGAAGAGCAGGAACATTCTCAAGAACTTCCAGCCCACTGGGCACTGTGCTCAGCACATCCCGGGATCGCATCTCAGCCTCAGTGAGGAGTTTGTACAGGAGTGACCAGAAAGGCACGACCATATCGAGACACCACGTGCTGGGCACCCGACACTTTGCTCAGGCTGACTTAGTCTTCAAGACCATCTGATGAGTCAGGCTTATGAGCGTACCCATTTTACAGATGGCAACAGTGTGGCACAGGGACCTCCTGTAACTAGGAAGTGGATAAAGTGGGGTTTGAATCCCAAAGCATTATGGATCGGCATTAGGCTGTCCTAATGTATTAGGCTTTTCTAGGAGACCCCAGGCTTTATCCTGGAGCCCCTCTGATGACCAGGTGTGAAGATTAGTGCTGTGCCAGGTGATGGGATGGATGGCAGGAGATTTGCCCTTTTGCCCTGCCATCTCCAGGCTCTGGAGTCTGCCTTAGAGGAAGCCATGACTGGGCAGGGAGAAAGTATGATGACAAGAGGTACTCTTGGAGGCCCTCCGCTGAGTCTACCCTCCCCCAAGGCGTGAAGGAATCCAATGGGGAAATCGGGAAAAGCCACAGGAACAAGAATAACAAGGTTTCCTTCCCCTTCCACCTGAACTGGCTATTCAAATCCAATTTTAAGCTCCTGCTTTGTAATTTATGGAAAATCATATTCAATTAGACAGACCCATGCCTGGGCAATGACTTCTCTCATTTAGCAACATATGGTGGCTTGGAGCTTCTCTAAGCTTGATCACACAGCAAAAAGTATCACTCCACGCCCTGCTCCCCCCCAAAAAAGTCTGCCAATCAGAAGCAGCAGGGTTGGGGGCTCTGGGGTCTCGCTGTCAGTTTCCCTGAGAGCATTAAGGGTGACGGTCATTCCTTCAACATGCTGTGTCCAGGATTACAAAATGTTTAGGACCAAGCAGTGGACCATTTGCAATACAACGAGGCCTAGGAGACTGGAGCGAACAGTGCCAGGCATGGGGAGATTCAGTCAGTGGAGTGCTTCCCTCACAAGTATGAGGCCCTCAGTTTCATCCCAAGAACATAAAGAGTAGGGTGCGGTGGCACATGGTGGTAACCTCAAGGGTTATAGTGAGACGAGAGATACAGACAGGGGACTTCAGGAGTTGGCTGGTCTTGTAGTCTAACCTCGGCAAAGCTCAAGACTAACAAGAGGCCCTGTCTCAAGCAAATGTGGCAGTTATTTGAGGATGACCCTTGGGGCCATCCTCCTACGCCTGAGGCTGTCCTCCGACTTTCACATGTACATGTGTGTGTGTGCCCACCCATATGCATCCCACCCCAGAAAGATGTATGCATCAAGGGGTGGGGATTGTCAGGAAATATGAAAAGGAAGGAGCAGCCGAACTGAACCTTCTAGAGGGTATTTCCTCTGTCTGTGACGTCACCAGGCCACTCGCAATCCATTCCATCAACATAAGCTATAATGGCTTGTAGCTGCCTTTGGTGACTGTGTGAACCTGACGGCATCAGTAGGATAGTCTTTCTTGCCTCAGCTACTCCGGTAAAAAATCCAGCTGCAGACACGATCACAGACCTACCCTGAAGTGTTTAAATCAGGGGTGGGAGAGAAGGTAGGATCAGGTCTGAAGAGCTCTGGGCTCGCTCTTAAGATACTGGCCTTTCTGGAAAACCAATGGAAGCATATCCTCAAATGTGGGCAGTTTCGGTTGGTCTGTGGAGTGGGTGGCTTACCGCAAAATACAGATGACGGTGAGCTGACCTTGAGAGGTGTAAATAAACCACAGAACAGGCAGAAAGGCCAAGTGAAGCCCTTGAGCCTGGGCTGACTTTTACAGATATTTTAATAACCTTATCATTCTGTAATTTGCCATCTGATACGTGCAGAGAGATGTGCTAATGGAAGGAGAGAGACCGCAGCCTCGCGGTCATCCCAGGAGACTTCATAAAGCCACCGTGTTTGCTCCCGTTGTATGAGCAGTAACTCTAAGACATGCAGTCTCTTTAGTTCTCGGCCCCTTCTGGTCTCAAGATGTTCTCTCAAAGCCACTGAAGCAGCCCTTCAAAGTGTGCGGAGAGAAAACAGCAAAAGCTCTGAGCCTCAGATCTGACTTATGGGGAGAAGACCACTCCTGCCATGAAGCTGGAGACAGCCCTCATGGGTGAGTCAGTGCACCCACGAGCACACCAGTTCACAGGCCTTCCTTCTCTAGGGAAGTTCTACTTTAGTCCATCAACAGTGTCTCTTCATTCCAGAGCAGCATGGTTCTACCTACATCCTCTGCCACACCCCCAGGATTGGGAGTCACCACAGTGCTCAAGTCGTGATAAGTTTAACTGTGTTACATTTGGAACCCCAAATTCAGTGACTTAACAAGTGAGACTGTGTGAGAATTAAGATAGGGCATGAAGGAACCAGAGACAGACTTGGTGTCCTCCAATGCCATCCCACAGTTGTTGGATAATATGGAATGTGTCTATCCATCTGATATGGCAGAGAGATTCCACCCACGTGATTCCCTCTTAGAGGAAAGGGCTGGAGTGTTGTGTTTAAAATGAATACCCACCTGTGATGGATTGTATATGCTTGGCTGAGGCAGTGGCACTATTAGAAGGTGTGGCTTTGTTGGAGTAGGTGTGTCACTGTGGGCGTGGGCTTTAAGACCCTCATCCTAGCTGCCTGGAAGTCAGTTTTCTGCTAGTAGCCTTCAGATGAAGATGCAGAACCCTCAGCTCTGCCTGCACCATGCCTGCCTGGATGCTGCCATGTTCCCACCTTGATGACAATGGACTGACCCTCTGAACCTGTAAGCTGGTTTCAATTAAATGTTGTCCTTATAAGACTTGCACTGGTCATGGTGTCTGTTCACAGCAGTAAAACGCTAACTAAGACGCCACCCTTCTAAAACTATAAGGTTATAATCCATGGAGATCAGAATTAGACAGTGATGGTTCAAATCTTACAAATACATCTGGAAGGTTCTAATCTAAGTCTTGCATGTGCCAGAGGGAGGCACTGAGCAATGAGGATGCCCAGGTACTGCGACCTTGCGACCTGAGTCAGAGGAAAGGGTCCCCTCTGGCCAGCCTCTCCTACCAGTGGCCTGGTGGCTCATTCTAGCACTGGAAACATGGTTCCATTTGCTCTTAAAGGGCTCTACTTATAAAACGGTAAGCACAGCTCAAAGGAGCCAAGGCCAGCTAGGACTCAGCCTGAAGACCCTCCATCACCTGGTTACAGAAATCAACTGAACAAGGAAACAGCATGGTCCCAGCCCCAGTTCTCCCTTGCTCTGTTCTCAGGCATGCACAGAGAGGCAGAGCGTACACATGACTGATCCGTGTTTGTTTTCAGGGTGAGTTCTATTCTATTCTTCTCCTTATTAGTTTGTCATATTGACTGTGGCTGGTAACCGAATCGCCCGGCATTGACACATAAAATGTCCTGCCAGAAAGGGATTATGGGAGGAAACTCTGTGGAGAGATGCGAGGAGGCTTGTCAGTAAACAGTGCCTTTGCAGGCTTTCTGCGATCCCTGCCTTTAATCTCCACAACAATTGGCTGTTCTGAGGCTCTGCAGCCAATTGTTTAACATTAATATAGAGTCTACTGTGGGGCCAAGAAGTGTGGAAACAGGGCAGACACCAGGCACTAGGTGGCTGTTGTCTGGAAGATAAGGGATATCCTTAGTCCATAGTCCCCCAGAGTTAGGATGGGGTGTCCTGGGAGCCAGAGAGAGACAAGACAAGACAGTGGTGAAGCCTTTGGAGATGCACTTACAAAGCCTACCACTGGGAGAACTCCTAGGTGGCCCAGGGCCCTTTCAGCTTGACACAGTTCCCTCTAGTAAACTTTGATAAAGTTTCACAGCTGTTAAAAATTCTCTTACTCCTCTAGACTTGAAAGGCTCTCTGTAAGTGATTTGTGGCTTGGCATTATGAGGGGCCCAAAGCAAACCATTGTCCTTTTAGAATGGGAATCTGGTTAACAATGCTCTGTGCTAATGCCCCTTGGTGCTTCAAAACTACATGCCTGCCTCTGGTCTGGGAGGTCAAATTCTTGAGTCCTTCCCAACTGTCTGGCTTTGGTCTTCAGGGCAATTTTTGTTTCTCTGCTTGCTGCTTATCTATGTGGCCACAGGATTTTGGAGGATCCAGGCCTCCTGTGTTCTGATCTGACTTTACACCTTAGATATTGGGGTGGGGCTGAGGCTGGGAGATGGAAGCCTCCCTTTTCCACCACCGTTGACTGTTTGGCTCCATCTGTATAGGTGCTCTAGAAACTCTGGGAATTAGCTGATCTTGTCCAGAAAAAAGAAATTCTACTCTCTGTTCGGGGGAATAGAAGAATCATGACATGGCCCTGGCCAATGAAGAGCTGAGATGCCAAAGTCCAGATGACAAGACAGGGACACACGTGTATGAACTCACATTTACCTGGACACTAGGTCTACTCTGAGGGACAGACAGATGGGAAAGTTCTCACTGGACGAACCAGGACCTACTGGCTAATGTTCTGATGACATCAGTATCTTGGTTTTGATCTAGGGCACTGAACAGTGGCAGCAGGAAGGCCATATTCTGACTGTTAGATTGTGACTAGGATCTCATTTGCAAAAGGACCAGTCTTTTACACACATAGCAAAGTGAGGGGCCTGACACTGGCGTGAGTAACCTGGATCTAGATAGGGTGGCATGTGACCTTTTAAGGAGAGAGAGAGAGAGAGAGAGAGAGAGAGAGAGAGAGAGAGAGAAGAGAGGGGGATGGGGGGAGAGAGGAGAGAGAGGGGAGAGGAGAGAGGGGAGAGGGGGCAGGGGAG
Organism: Grammomys surdaster; assembly: GCF_004785775.1. Classification (NCBI taxonomy): domain Eukaryota; kingdom Metazoa; phylum Chordata; class Mammalia; order Rodentia; family Muridae; genus Grammomys; species Grammomys surdaster. The sequence continues at coordinate 6,827,445 of NW_021620926.1, forward strand.
AGAGGGGAGAGAGGGGAGAGAGGGAAGAAGAGAGAGGAGAGAAGAGAGAATGTCAAAATAGAAGGGGGGAAGGGAGGGATGTAGCCATGGGCCAATGAGTGCCTGGATCTGGTAAGGATTAGAAGGGCCCTTCTCTTGGGCCTTCAGTGGGAGAGCCATATCATGTCACCTTAATGTTGGGACTTGTAGCCTCCAATTTTGAGAGAATAAATTCTCGTTGTTTTGTCACTAAATCTGTGGTCTGTACGTTGTGTCAGCCACAGAAAAATCAGTCAAATTTGTTTTGTCGACCAGAGTTGTTAACAGTGACTGCTCACCGAGGACATTCTGACAAGAACAATTACCAATCCCAGTTTGCAGATGGGAAGACAGAGGCTTTAAGAGGTTAAAATTCTTGCTAAATGTCCTAAGAGTATATACAATAGGAAGTTTGGGCCAGTTTGTGGCTGTACTCTTTTTTCTTAGCCGCTAAAGACTGGTGCCTTTCGAAGCCTCTACTATTTAAGGTCACCGTTCAGTAAGCACACAAATGACCGCACTGTAAGGTCCCGAGGACACGTTTTAATGCACCTGTGTGTGGTCTCCAGAGTCATTATTCTCAGGGAGATGTTCGAAACCTCAGAAGCCCAGAGAAGGACAATTTGATCATAGAGACCAAACTCCATTTTAAATGACTTTCCCTTTTAATCAGAAAAGTGTCCACAAGGGACTAACAGAATCCTGAGAATATGGGCAGACCTCTTTGAGCAACAATCATGAAACAATTTGGAAACCAGGTCCTATTAAACTGTGGTTTTGGGTTACAAAGGTGGTGTCAGTTTAAGTGGTAAGTGATTCTTTGAAGGGCTGATTAAGTATTTGGGGGCAAGGTCAATACATAATACACCAAGGTCGTGCACACTGCTCTGCTTTAGGGACCATGGTGCTGGCACCTGTGCCCATCCTTAAGGTGGCGGGTTATGTTAGCACCTCGTGCTCAAGAGATGAGGGACCCAGACAGAGAGAACACCAAGGCCTGCTGGCTCTTTCTCCCTCCTACTCATCTTTCTCTTCTCCTGAATGTCTATAGTACAGTTCTATAGCCTGCACTTTTATACTTTCTTTAGCTGTAGAGTTTGTGTTGCTAAGAATATATAAGCACATGGTGGGGCATCCTCAGTGCCGCCTCGAAGTGCTTCTCTTTCTATGAACTTGAACTTCTTCTGCTTTCTCACTGTTAGGTGAGAGGAGGGAGCGCATACCACGTGATAGGGGCGGGGCAGCACACACCACGTGACAGGATCTCTGTACTCTGCACTCTTCTTTCAGGGTTTTCTCTCCTCTACTTCTTTCCCCCTTTCCCTCCCCACTTCCCTGCTTATTGTGGAAACATCTGATTCTGGCATGTTGTTCGTGTACAACTCCAGTGCTGCAGCTCTTCCGGTTCAGTACCTGCCACAGACAGGAGTTATTTTGAAGGGAAAGTTACTTTGTGTTATAAGGAAATTGCATGGGTTGATTTTTAGTATTGTACTGTGTGTGCGTGAAACGGCCATTCAAAGGTTTACCTAGGAAATCAGAGGCCCATCTCATACTGGCTTTAAAGGTGTATGTGACTGGGGGCAGGGGATGACACAGAACGGCAGAGAGACAGACAGACAGACAGACAGACAGACACATGTGTGCACTGTAGTGAGCTATGTGCTATAGTGAGTGTTGGTGGTGGGCAGGACAAGAAGTTTTCACATCCTCTTGTGGCCTGGCTCTCTGGATGCAGGAGTTTGCTCCTTACTCTGGAAGGTGGAAATGCTCCCTTCCCTTTGTATATCCTGTGGGTGGAGAGAATTGGACTGCCATGGTAACCCTACCTCTAAGAATCTCACTAGCGAATATAACTTTTCCAAAGAGACTTGGAAGGAGCCTAAGACAATCCATTAGAAAACTGAAAATCTGGGGGCCACCTGAGAGCATGTGGCCTTCCTCACCACATGGGACTTTAGATGGGGCCGCTGGTCTCATTGAGGTTGATCACATGGTACTTGGGAAGAAGGCTTTAGTTGTAAAAGGCCACAGGAGAGAGACTCATACATGTAGGGGCAGTTACCCCAAGAAAGCAAAGAGTTGCTGGAAGTCCTCTTACCCCATTGTCCCCTTTAGGGCATGCTCAGAATTTCAGTATTCTGATAGGCTTTCTTTTCTCCACATCTTTAAAGATTAAGTACCCCAAAATATGACTTAGCAAGACACCCAACCCAGAGCCTGATGCTATTATCAACGACAGCAGCATCAATCTCTCATTACAACTGAATTCATTCAGTCCGAGTCTTCTACACGAGTGGCTAGCCCAACACCTCACCGTGCCTGTTGGCCCAGTAGCGCACCAGTCCCTGAGCCAGGAGCACAAGTGTATCCCTCCACACCACCTTGCTGCCGGTACCTTCAGAGAGGTCTGGATTTGACATCAAGTCAAATTTAAAATGCATTTAAAAATGCTGGAAGTGATGGAAGATGTTTAACTTCTGAGCTGAGAATTCTGTGTATCTGTCTAAAAGCCACACCACAAGATTACCTAGAGAAAAGAATAGTGTAGCCCTCGAAGTCTGAGCTACGCCCAGATTCATCACAATGAATCCAAGGAAAGTTAAACTTTATGGCAAGAGGCTTAGCGTACTTATGTGGTCTGAAGGATTTCCGTATCAGTATCTTTACACCTCATCCACATCCCCCCAGAAAGGCAGAAGTCATACCACCTTCATGATGGTTCACTGGGAAATCAGAGCCCAAGACCTAAAATGACCTATTTATATTGCTCAGAGCTGTCCCTGAGAGGGAAGTGTGAGGGACCAGGCCTCGCTAATCCAGAACTCTGCAATCTGCCACATCCCCTGCTGTAAAAGGAACGGAGAAAAGCCCTGAAATTTGGCAGGAGTTAACAACAATGGTGTACTGACTTGCGTAAACATGCAGCCATGACAAAACGGCTTGCTGTTCCACTTTAAGACTCGCTCGAGTAGGAAGTGGAAATTAACCTCGGCTGTTTTAAAGTTAAAACCTCAACAAATAAACAGTGGCTTGGTGACATGGCAACTGCCCCCCTCTCCATCTGAACCCCAATGCAGATCACTCGAGGTGTCTATTTGGTAAGATAAGGAAATGTGATAGTCTATACCCATGATCCTCTGCTGGCAGAGCCAAGGGGTGGCTCCAGTCTGTAATCTCCTGCTTTGCCACAGACCCCCGGCTCCAGCAGTGACTGACACCTCTGTAAAGCTGAACATCATTCCTCTGTCTCTGCAGTATTGAGGAAACCCCACCTTGGCTACTTATGGGATAGTTTTCTTAAAACTGTGATTGCCATTTCAGAGAGCCACGAGCCCATTGTGCATGACTTAAATTCCCGCCTTAAAAAGGCATGCATGGACTAGGGCGGCTTTAACGCCAGGAACAACGTGAAGAACTTGTCTGTCACATTATCCCTGTTAATGTTTACATTTCAAGGGGGACCAAAAATCCAAGGGTCTACTCAAAACTAGAATTTGCATAAAATAGCATTTTCTTATAAGAAAAAAAAGAGAGAGATGGAAGAGGGGGGAGGGGAAAGAGGAAGGAGAGGGGAGAGAAACACAGGGCAGGTGGGAGAGAGAACACAAGAAAGCAAAAGCAGTTTTACATGCTGACCCCTGGTTGAAACTGTGTGTCTGCCTGAGGGCAAGTAAATCCCTGCATATCAAATTCATATACTGGAGAGAATAAAACATCCACAGTATAGTTCACACATTTTCTCAGAGTACCACTCAAGCCCCTGGCATACTCGAAGAGCAAGTTCAGTGCTCTGGAGAGCCTCAGATGACCAGCCACCTGTCCGTGACAGGATGCATCTGTGCACAGGTGGGCAGTTCCAAAGGCCCAGGCCTCTCCTGAGCTCCTCTCACCCACCCTCTGCAGTTTCCAGGGACTAGGCATACACAATAGCAAACAGAAGCAGTCCAGGTTCACAAGGCAGGCAGAGACGACCCTCTGAATTTGCTCCTGTATGATTTTGTGCTCACTTTTAAAATGCTTACCAGTTTTGGCTTGACTGCTCATAAGTAAAAGGCAAACCTTATTCTCAGCTGGACAGGTGCTCATGGCAGCCACAAGAGGTCAAGGGGACAGCCTTCTCTTTGGTTTGTACACATGGGATCCCGGAGAAAACATGTGTGAACTTAGGTGATGGTAAAGAGAAGGCAGAAAATGCCCTTGGACATTTCATTCTCCTTCCCCCCATATCCCATGCATCTCATTTAAAGTGTCATTTGCCTCAGTTCACCACGGTGCCACACTGTGGGATCCTTGGAAAATTACTGTGGGTATTTTGAGTGATTTATTTGTCACTATTAAACACCCCCAAAAAATCTAAGGATTTTGGTGTGGCCTTTTTTAAAACACACCTAGGAAGAAAGCTCAATTCTTGTTCTGTTCATATAGCTATGATATGCCGACATGGTACCTCATGTATCTCAGGTTGGCCTCAAGCTGGCTAGGTAGCCATGGCTGGCCTTGAACTCTTGATTCTGCTGTCTCCATCTTGCAAGTGCTGTGATAACTGGACCATATCACCATGTCTGGGGGCGTAGGCTTTCTATATTACACCCTGGAAAATGTGGGCTTTTATGAGCCTTGAATGTGTTTCTCCCCAGAGACAGCCATAAAACCTTGCTCAGATAAAACCTTATCAAGTAGATGCTGCCTGGATGTCCCGTGAGGAGCTCAGAGGAAAGTAATCTTTGCTTTCTAAGGGCAGAACTCCTGCTGCCGTACCTCTACCCCTTTCTCCCTTTCTCCATATGGGCTGCTCATCTTTTCACTGGAGTTGCCCAGGCCTGCATCTCTGCAGAAGGAATATGGCTGTAAGCATGTCATACGTACAGCTGTGTCCCACTTGGCACAGAGAAAACTGCCTTTCAGTTATTACAATGGTATCACTGAGCAAACAGCCTCGGACGTCAGCAGTCCTACTGCGGATATGCACTGTGGATATTATCTAACTTGGCACAGAGGGTATGTGCAGTTATTGCATCTTACAGTGCGTTGCAGCTGGTGACTGGCCCACCGAGTGAACAGAACTCACACGGCTGATCTGAAAATACTATGCTCGACACAGCCCGCACCACATACATACACATGCATGCCTCCTTCTTTGTATTTTGAAAAGAACAGATATTAAATGCAGACAACATGAAATCTTATTTGTATGTGTATGTGTTTATACATACATACATACATACATACATACATACATTCAAGCAATTGTGTGTTTTGCGCCTTCAAGATGAATGGGCAGGTAAGAAAACAACAGAGCAGAAACTAAGTCTTACAAAACCTCTCGTCTGTGTATATGCAGATGGCTCTTGGTATCCGTAGGCTCTATAGCTAAACATTGAACCAAAGATGGGTTGATGATACAGCTTTTTGAATGTACACATATTGAAATGCATCTTTGTCACTGTTCCCTAAATAATATAATTTAGTGATTGTTAACACAGCATCTCTAGCGTGTTAGATGCTAGCCGCCATTGAGGAACGGACTACAGTCTCCAGGACGATGTCCACAGGCCTAGACAAGTACTAGGACATGCTTTATAATGTACTTGAGCTCCTGTGGAGTTGGATACCTGGAACTGACTCTCCAAGGTACCAAGAGAGACAGGCATGTGTTCCCATGCACACACATGGAGTCCACAGCCGTGGTTCCCTCCCACACTCAGCAACCACACTTCTCAGAGTAGAGATACTCCCAAGATGGAACAGTGCTTTTCTCATAAGCTCCCAGCGGATGCTGTGGGTTTTGGCAGTTCCCTTGGAGCTCCCAGAGGAAGGCCTGGCAGCCTGGGAGAGCTCCGAGCCTGGGACTCCAGCAAAAAACAGAGGGTAGTGGGCTCCATGGAGTACTTACCCTGCATCTGACTTTGAGGCTGAGGGTTAAAGGCAGTGGAGTGGTTCAAGGAGGCCCGAGGGTTGGGCGTGGGGGCTGGGTGGTGCGGGCTGACCCTCATGGCCGTGCGCCGCAGCTGCTCCAGTTCACTGAGCCGCTCGGAAAAGGACAAACTCCCGGGCTTGGTCTGATCATCTAGTTTCTGCCGATGTCCTATTATAGGGACCGGGAGGGGAAGGGAGGAGGAGAGGGAGGCAGGGAAGGAGGGAGGGAAGAGATCAGAAAATGTGTTGTGGAGGGGGCTTTTCTTATCTTTCCCCGCCCTCTCCCTTCACCCCCAAGGTGAGCTTGTTGGACATTGCCCCTTGGGCTGGCTACCTGTGGGAACCAAGGTTATCCTTCCCATGGCCAACTGAGGTTCCTTCATCCCACTGGCTACTGGGTGTTGCCTCGGTCTGGGACTTGGTGCCCAGAGCTCTCTGCGCATCCCTCAGGTGGGCAGAACGAGAGACACTAGAGAGAGGAACTGCCAATGGTGGCCCGGGGAAGAAGCCCGTTGCTTGTTGGCTGTGGGCCTCAGGCTGAGAACAGAGCTGTGGCAGCCAAGAAAGGTGCCCTCCCGGGGTCAAGAATGCCCTGCCTTCCTGAAAACCTGAGCAGCAGGTCTGAGAGGTACCAGAGTGGACCCTGGAACTTAGGAGCATGTCCCTTCAACAGGAAATTGGGTGCAGCTGCAAACCCACAGCCTAGGAGTGAGACTTCCTGTTACAGGCAGGCAGGCACAGGGCATCCCTCTCAGCCCGCACACACCCAGGCCCCTTCCTCCTTCATACAGGCTCCCTGGGAGCATCCTTTCTTCCCTGAAGCCCACTCCCTGGGTGTATCCCTAGGAGGAAGTAGGCAGAAAGGTGCAGCCTGGGTCTGTTCCAATATTTCTAGTAGGCCAGGCCCTTGGGAGCCCAGAGGGAGTGGCCAGCTGGTCTGCTGAGTTTTCCCAGGGCCTTGGGAATGAAAGCAAAGGTGGGCAGATGTCTTGTAAGGGTGGTAGGTGTCCCTATTACCAGGAAACAGCAAGCAAGGTCATCCACATGGGCCAGGCCGGAGGGCTGGGCCTCCGGTTTTTTTCTCCTCATCCCTTTCAAAGTGTCATGTAACTAGAGATTGTAGCGGAGGCCAGCCTCCCCCATAGGGACACAGTCACAGTGGACTTGGGAGGTCCATTCCTCCTTTTAAGAGGCCAACTTACTGCTTTCTCCTAGTCCTTAAAGTTTGTTTGACTAGAACCCTTGACTGAGCCACAACCATTCTCCTGTCAATGGTTACACAACCTGACAACGACAGGGGAAGCCACTGGCCATAGAAATGCTGTTCCTGGTACCCCATCCTAACCCAGAGCTACACAGAGGACCCTGGTTACCATTCCCCCAGCACAGGGGTAGGCGCAAGGCTACCTACCATCCCCCCACCCCCGCCCACCACCTCCCAATTGCTACAATTATAAAAGCAAGTCGTAGAAGTCGTGTTATGGTTTCAAATCCCCGCGGCTTGCAATTTCTTCCTGCTACGGGGCCTCCTTGGCACACCGACACGGTCTCAGATTCCAGGCAAGAAAAAGGGCCCACTATATTGCAGTGATTTTTATCACTGACAAGACCTGTTTGGCTCCAAATGTAGGGAAAAAAAACCCTCTTAAGCATAATATTTGCGTAGTTCACATGCAGCGCTCCCTCTTTCCACGTATCGCCACGGCAAATCTGGACTGTCACTCAGAGCTCACAACACTAGACTCAAACACAAACACCCTGAGTCACGCAGGCTCGGCCGGTGCACCTGGGAGAGGCCTCTTACACCCCGAATATTTAAAGCTCTATGGACAAAAGAGGCCAAGTCCTTGAGCCACCCCCTTCAGCCTTTACCAGCAGAAGCACTGAAACTTCTTTTTCTAGAACCTTCTACCTCACTCTTAGTACAGTAATTCGGTGTGCAGCCCCCTTTGCTTCCTCCCTCCTCTTTTCTTTGCGACCCAGTCCCACTCCTTAACAACCCGAGGTCTAAAACCATTTAAAGCATGATGCGGCCCCTTTTAAGTGTCTACCGTGGTCTCATGCCAGTCAAGGAAGAGGAAGGTAGGAAACATGACTCTGGCTAGCTGTATGGTCTCAGAAAGAATGTGGGCCAGCAAGGGCTTCCAGCAGGCTTTGTCTGCGTTTCAGTCTCACATTCCTGAGGCGCCCAGTGGCATTTTGGAAGAACACTCTGAAGGACAGTGTGCAGCCATGGGAAGGGTGTGTGTGTGTGTGCGCGCGTGGGTGTGCGTGCGCTCACGAACGCTATCATTCTAAAGTCAGAGCGTCAGAGCATCCGTTACGGTGGTGTCCCTGTCCGGCCTTTGAAGGGTGGCTGTCTAAGTATCTGGCTCTGTAAATTTGGGGACATGGTCACTGGGAACCCAAACAGGAATAAGCCATTTGTGGCAAGCCACTATGTGGTTAACACATGTGACATATTATTTATTTTTATTTCTCTTCCCTCATTACTTGATGCTTTTAAAAAAGAAAAAACTCCTAATATGTGATCTGTTTTTGTACCAGCTGACACGTGCCAAAATCGTTGTCATTTACAGAGATTAACCGATGACTGCCTGCTTCGGCAGGAATGCCTGGGCCTGGCTTCTCTGAGCTGCTTCCGAAGCCCCAAGAGTCTAGAGAGTCTTGGCTGGGTTTAATGCTTGGGATTAGGGAAGAGTTCATTCCACACTCTCTCTGTGTGCATTCTGGGAGTCTGTAGGAGAGGTGCTGCCTGAGAGGATGCCTGAACCCCATGTTCACAGGGTGTTAGAGAGTTGCAACACCAGGACACTTAGGAAATGCAGGGCATCGTCAAGTTCAAGGTGTGGCCCCATGCATTTAGAGTCGAGAGTACCTAATTCTCTTCTGAAGCCATCGGGCTTTGTGTGCCAAACAGCAATATTTTGCACGGAATATAGGAGCTTCCGATGGAAACTTTCAGGCTGGGGGAAAATGAATGCTTTATGACTTCAGTTTCCTGGATTTGCATGCTATTAAAATATCAATTTGCCCCTTGAATTTTAAATACAGGAGTAAGGGAAGCGCCCTCTATGGAATCCTCTCTTCACTCTTACTGATTACTGGGCTCTGGAGGGTAACAGGGAATTCAACACTGGATCAAACCACCGTAGTACTGTGTAGACTAAACACACACTTTCTGGAAGCCTGGACTTTCAAGTTCACTGGGAGTCAATTGTGAAGGATTCCAGAGTGGGGCTTCAAGCTGAGCCATTAGGTATTGTGTTCATCTTTCTGATGCTCACGCAGAGCTGAAAGGGGCCTCCAGATATTCTATTATTATTTTTACGTATTTTGAGAAAATACTGCTCAAAATGTTATGGGCAATGCCCAGTCTAGAAAACAACAAACAATGGAAAAGGAAATACATAATAAACCAATGACACTTGGTACGCTGGCTCCATCCCAAACAGATCTCCGAGGTGGCTGACCATCCAGGCACCCCTAAATGTTATCATGTTTTATGGTAGATAATGAGGTCAGTTGCCACCTTCCTTCTGTTAAAACAGAGCAGAATAGCAGGCACAGCTCACTGACACCTCAGCTGCCTTGGCCAGGGCACCACTGTGGTCTGCACCTGTAAATAACTGAAATACAGCATCTTGCCCTCTATCGAAGGCAATGAGGTAGAATTGATGGAATTGCCAGATTTTCCTGAAAACATTGGATTAGCTCTTGTTTCTGATAGCAATTTTCTGGTTTTCTTGATAGATCACATGGCATATACTTAAAGTCTTGTCCTGGTGAGCAGATTGGAAAAGTCTATGCAAAATGACAACACTGAAAATATTCATTCTCTCTCTCTCTCTCTCTCTCTCTCTCTCTCTCTCTCTCTCTCTCTCGGGTGTGTGTGTGTGTACGCACACAAATTGTGGTTCTCCTAAAAGTAATGGTAAATTTTATACGTTCACCTTTAAAATGACTTCTGCATTTCAGAAAATGTCCTCCAGTCAACCCAGTGGTGGCTACATGATCTGGGTATAAGAGGCTTACTCTGTCTTTGGTTGGGGCAGTTTTAGGACTATGGACAAGGGAGTACAGTGTAGAGAACACCTCACCTTCTTTGTGTTGCTAACTGCATTGAATGCAGCTCTGACCCTTCCTTGAACTGTCTTGCAGGTAAGACAAGCCTTCTGACCAGCCAACCTGCTATCTCCCAGCTAATTAAATGTTGAGAAATACCGTCTACTATTGCATATTATTCACATATTACAAAGCACTGGGCATATAGCTCAGTGAGAGATGGCTCCCAGGCGTTCACAAGGCCCCAAGTCTCAGCTCTACCGTTGTAAAAGGAGGAAGAAGAGAGAAAAAAATTCAGTTTAGTAAACATTTAAATTAATTAAACTACATTTAAATTAATTTACATATTATACCTGAAATGTGTAATGATATTATATGATGTATGTTAATATATATCCTAATGTATATTATATATGTATGTTTTTACAGATTATTTGATGTTATGTGAACTTAGTTTCATCCCTCCTCCTAATTTCCTCTACTGTCATCATGCTAAGAGAACAGGACACAGTTGTTACACCAAAAAATTAGAGAAGGTCCAGAGAAATCGGCCATATCTTTTTAAATGACAGATGACAAGCCAAGCTCAGAGACGTTATGACATTTAGCCCACCTCATACAGCCAGATAGAGGAAGAATGCGGGTCCCAAACCATCCTCAGTTCCCCAATACTCCCATCAGACACAGAGGACCCAGAAGGAGCAATTTTTGATTTTGGTGACCAAATCCCTGCCTAAGTGAAGAAATGCAGAGACACAACCAAACTGAGTCTAGATTACAGGCCATGCACTCCTCTTTGTCCCACTTCCGTCCCCAGTGTGCCAATGGATGAGGAGGTCAGAGTATGACAGTGGTATGCAGCTGTCTAAGGGCTCAAGATGCCTGGAGCACCTGGAGACTCTTGCTAGGAGGTGTAGAGTAAGGGCCTATAGAACTGAAGTTTCTAGAAAGATCTGTGTGCTGCTGATGTTGTTGGTGACAGGTATATGTGAAAAAAGGGAGGAGGGGCTCCTCTGATCCATGATCCTCCTTCTGGTCCATGAATTTCCCACGAGCACCATGACTACCCTTCTCCTATAGGCTTCTGCTTTGCTGAGGGCTAGGGATAAAACACCAGTTACAATCTGCCCTCAGTATCTGAGGGAGACTGATTGCTTGATTTCTGTACATTTCCAAGCCCTTGGTATTCAAGCTTCTGATATAAATGGTCCCACATTTGTACCTACAACCCGTGCATGTCTTCCTGAATTCTTTCAATCATCCAGTAAACAGACCTTTTTTACATTGTATCTTTTGGGGAACCACAAGAAGAAAAGTCTTCCCCACTTAATACAGATGTGTTTTTCAAGAAGAACATTTCCTTTCATTGTTGAATGAACTGGCACGTGCTGAGCTCATGGATATGGAAGGCTGGCTGTAGTGTAAGTTCATGGCCACTTTGTGATGGCCCTGTTTGGTGTGAAGACTGCTGACCCTTTGGCTTCTTTTTGAAAAAGGCCTTCGGTATATACAGAGAAGCTCTTTCCTGATGATCATCCTGTACATCTATCTCCTGTTGTGGCTAGATGGCTTTGGTTACAACAGCGATTCTCAGCCTTCCTAAGGCTGAGAGCCTTTAGCACAGCTCCTCGTGCTGTGGTGACCCCCAGCCATAACATTATTTTCATTGCTACCTCATAACTGTAATTTTACTACTGTTATGAATCATAATGTAAATATTTTTGGAGATAGACGGTTGGGTGCCAGAGGGGTTGCAGCCCATAGGTTGAGTAGCATAGGATTAGAGGCTCCCCAGAATTCTTGAGGGAGAGGCGGCTCCTGCCTTGCCCTCAGAGGGAGTGTGAGAACAGCAGGGACCACATGGAGTTTACTATTCTATTTGGGACAAGTAGCAGGTTAGAGCTCAGAGTGCCCCTGAGGGCCAGTATGTGTCTGTAGCCTCAGACTCCTCCCCCCTGAGAGGCGGCCCTCACTAGGAGACACCACTGCCCATCTGGCATCCCCTTTTCTAAGTCTGTGCTTCCTGCAGACTCTGCTGTGGGCGGACCCCCGGCTCCTTATCTGCAAGCCTGGAATTAAAGGACTAAGGTGGATTCCTCCCGGGGGCACCCATGGCAATTACCTCTGCTGCCCGCATCTACTCTGGCCGGGTCTCACTGGATGGCTCTAAGCTTGCTGCTTCTTAACAACTTCACGGGATGTCATGACTCAATTTCCTTAGTTTCTTTCAGGCAAATACCTGATCTTTAGAGTTTGTCCCCAACCTAACTATTAAGACAGTCTTCAGAGCGCTGACTTTGTGTGTGTGTGTGTGTGTGTGTCTGTGTGTGTATGCGACAGGCTGTCATGTAATCCAGGCTCATGTTGAAATCACTATGTAAGATGACCTTGAATTCCTGATCTTCCTGCTTCAGCTTCCTGAGTTTTGGGGAGGCAAGCATACGCTACGCTGGGTTTATACATTGCTGGGGACTGAACTCTGGGATTCATGAATGCTAAGCTAGAACTCTACCCACTGAGCTTCACCCTCAGCCTCTGGCTTCTTCCACAGGACCATTGTGTCACTGCAGTGTGTCTGTGCCCACTGAACCGTGAGTCCATGGAGACATGGATCCTGCTGTCTCTTCAGTACCTAAGGTTCCTGGCACACATCCCGCTAAGGCTAAATGCTGACTGAGCAACCAGCTTAACCTAGCAAAAAGATGTTCATGACCAGCACCATCCACCCTTCCTTTCCTAGACTAGAGGAAAGTAGAATTCATTTGGGGCAAAGGGATCCAGAACTGAAGTGTGTGAGCACAGTGTGATCCCTAGGAAGATACCTGTCGCATCAGAGTCTCAGCCTGAGCAGTGGGGCTCCCCGAAGCACTGTCCTGTCAGAGTCCATTCTGCTACCAAGCCCCATTCACTTTCCTTTCATCACACCGAAATGTAAGACAAGTCCCCTGCCCAGAGCCTAGCACAGCAGCCGGAGTGGATGCTGCCATTTCTCTGTAGTGAGCACCTGATGCACGTGTTCACACACATGCTTATGCCACACATGCATATGGCATATGCTTATACCATGGGGACTGGTACACATGTGAATGTCTACATATTCCTATCAACTCATATATTCACCATGCCATACAGTACATACTTCTATCATATCATACATATAGGTTACATATATGTAATATATATATATATATATATATATATATTACACACAGGTATGTAGCACATCTACTAAACACATCACACAATAGTCATATATGTTATATATATATACACATGTATGTACCACAAGCCAACTACACATATATACACAATGGCACATATATAGCAGATATATGTTATATGTACATGCATACCATATGTTTATATCACATATACATATAGCATGTTCTATATATGTATTATATATATCACATACACATATAAGATATACATATATGTATATATTTGGCATATATATATGTGTGTGTGTATCTGTGATCTACCCACACATACACACATTTCTCAAACAGACACAAACTATTTTGTGATCCACACATGGAACAGTAAAGCCAGCTGCGGCCAAATCCAGACTAAGCCTGATACAGTCACAGGCAACAGGCTGATAGGCCCTGCCTTGTCTGCTCCCTGAGGCCCCAGGATTCCTCTCTCCGTCTTTGAGCCCCAGGATTTAGGGAGCAAAAAGAAGAAATATCAATCATTCTCCATTCTGGGCCTTGAGTGACAGACTTAAGGTGTGGTGACTCCCACGGGCCCCTGGTGTCCTGAGAGCAGAGGAGTTTGACTCTGTGGTCATCAGCCTCCCTCACCACCTGCTTTGTCTGGTGACTAAGGAGGTAATTGTAGCTTAGAGCAGAAGCAGACTGGTTATCTTGTGTTCTTGACCAGCAGTGGTCCTCTGTGGGGGTGGCCAGCAGGGGCAGCCAGTGGGAGAGGTCATGGAACTCGAACGGCAAGACCATCTCCTTTGCCAGCCTATAATCCCAAGTCTTATCAACTCTCTTGAAAGCATGGTCCCAGGACCCCCTCTGTAAAGTGTAATTAAAAAGTAACCTGATGTAACTGTTCCTACCCATCTACTGGAGTAGCTCTGACACAGATAGACTTCAGGGAAGGCGGCCACATACGGTTAAGTCTGGGCTGCAAGGCACAGGCAGAGTCAGGAGAGCACTATAGACTCTGAAATGCACCTGGATTCAGGCCTTCAGCAGGGCAAGCCCTAGGTTGCACATAGGAGAAGATATCCAGAGCCCCCCACCTCCATCTCCATACTTAGTGCTTGGCTTGAACAACCCTGCATCTCTTGGTTCTCTGAATGAGTTGTCCTTCTTCTCCTGTTCCAGTTGATGCTACATATGATTGGCAGTGGTGCTGAGAGTGTTTGCCCAGAATCCAGATAAATGGAGGCCTCTTGGAGGCTGAGTGATGTCCCTGTAAAACCTGGCTGGACGGAGGAGTGAGTGATTGTATGTCCTTCTCTGGGATGCTCAGCTGGCAGCATCAACAGTGATCTCTCTCTCTCTCTCTCTCTCTCTCTCTCTCTCTGCTTAGGAAAAGAGGTTAAAGCAAAGGCACTGTCAACTTCTAAATGACAAAAAAGAGTGCCAACTGGAGTTCTAGGCTAGCCTAGAGGAAGTGGGACCGAAGAGCTGGCACAGGGCAGAGAGATGCTGAGTATCTGTGAGTTCACAGCTGTGTTTCAGCAGAGCTCTGGCTATATGTCACACTTGAGAAAAGGCTATTTTCAAGTTGTTTGGGGATGGCTCTGACTCTCAGCCACTGTGGTCTGTGACAGTATAGGGGGTAGTGGGGGAGGGGAGGCAGCTACAAGCCAGGAAGGGCTGAGTGAGCAGAATCTTGTCTCCCAGTCACCACCAGTATTGATCAACAAGAGGCCATATTCCTGCCGAGCACAGACCTGGTCACTAACAAAGGGAAAGTTCTATTCATTACAAAGTTCTGAGCACCCCATTTGGCCCCTGGTGACCATATCTCAGGCAAGGAATGGGGAGCAGTGTGGCTACTTCCCTAGCAACCCTGGGCAACAGTCTGCCTTCCCACATTTAACAGTGGTGGGCCTTGTCCTTGGTCACCTAGGGACTGTCCCCATGGAAAGCTGGTCAGGTGAGACCCAACACCTCTTTCTCTGTTGTCTTCCATAGAAAAGCCACTTTTTTCCAATGGTTTATTTTGATTCTTTTTTTTTTAACTCCATCTCTTCAGCCTGAACATTCCTGTATGTCTGAACAAACTCTGGAGCCCAGCGAGAGAGCCCCAGAACTGGGCAGATTACTCTGTTGTCTCTTCCCAGACTGGGGGGCCACTCCATTCCCTTCCTGTTCTCTTCCCCGCCCCCATCCCCCTCGCCGACACACACGCAGTCACCTCTGCTTCCTTCCTTCGTTCTCTGTGCAGCTGCAGCTGAGGTGTATAGTAAGGCTACTGTATAGGACTTTGAAAGCAGGGCCGCGCAGGGCTTTCCAGACTCCATACAAGCCAGCTATTCTCTGCTTGTTTTCTTTGGCTCCGGGTTAAGCAGCGCCGAATGAGTCAAACAGTATTAACTTTCAATAGGGAAGTGGTGTGGTCAACCAAAGCTGTTTGTGGCTAGATTGCGGAGATAGGTAGGGCAGGTAATGAGGAACGGCGCAGAATACGTGAGGAGGCGGGGAAGGCAGCCTCGCTCAGCAACGCTCTGACAATTAAGTCAACAGAACACACACCACCGGGTTTTTTTTCCCCAGTTGGCTGAGGAATTAACACCAAGGTCTCTGGCCGGCCAGCTTTGGGAAGTTGGCCATTAGGCTCGGACAATTGAGCACTTTGTGTGTTTACTGATTTTTTTCTTTTCCTTTTTTCTTTTTCTCTCAGGCTGCCAAAGTCATGGGAAATACAGTTTTGATGATTTCCCCGACTTAAACTACTCCACTCTACATGGGCCTTTATTCACGTCCCTCTGCAGCAGCTCGGGGTGGGTGGGTCTGTGATCCTCCCTCTGGCCCTACTCCAGCTTGCTCCTCACTAGCCCCTCCCCCACACTCCCAGTGACCATCTCTTCTCCTTCGCCCTAGGGACACAATCGTCAGAGCAGGTCTCCTGCTGGAGGCTGGAAGAGGATACCTTGCAAGTTCAATTGCTCCTGGAAACTTCAAATCAAGCTTTCAGGAGTTCTTAAATGCCTTAACCCTCACTACACCCTGCCTCCCAACTTTGTAAATGAGAAAACTGAGGTTCCAGCCAAAGCACCTCACCAAGCCAGGCGGCAGAGCCTGAGGGCTTTCCACTGGGCACTGCCCCCTGCTTAGGACTTAGGAGCCCTGCTGAGAATAGCTCCGCCCTCCAGTCTCAGATTTCAATGTTTTCTAGTTCTTCCTCTCTGCACTCTGCTACTTATTTATTTTGAGAATGGCTGAATCACTCTCAGAGCAGAAAAGATTCTCTGATCTTGCCCCTAGCCAGTGTGTTAGCAGATGCACAGACTGCCCAGTGGCCTCCAGACCTCAGCATCAAGTAGCTGAAGGTTTTGAAACTGGCACTGGGCACAGGATGAATTGTTTCACCTCCCAGAAACCGAATCTCAGGCACACACACACACAGACATACACAGACAAACAGATACAGACAGATATAAACACAGTCTAACAAACATATTCATATACATACTCACACACATACAAACAGGCACACACAGAGAGACAGACACACATAAACATACACAGACACACAGACACAGGCACACATGAACATACACAGACACACATAGACACACACAGAGAGACACAGACATACACTCTCAGACTCTCACACACTCACACAGATATACATACATACATACATACATACATACAACACACACACACACACACACACACACACACACACACACAAGGAATACAGACTCAGAAGCAGCAGTCTTTGCTGCTCTCTCCTGTGGTTTTGCTACTGTGAGAGCTGTATGCAGAAGAAACTATTTGGTTCTGGAAAAGAAAATAAATTTAACTAAAACTCTCAACTGTTGCTGAAGGTTGCTTCCTTTGTTTCCAAGAGCCTTAAAGAGTTTCTGGATGGAGGCAAATGGAAGAAGGAAGTGTTTCTACAAGTATAGATTTACACTGGTTGTTAATTTAAATGCCTATTTCCCCCTGCATTCTCACCAGTCTGACAAGACAGAACCTATCTTTTGGGTTGGAGAGATAGTTGTAGAGGACCAGAGTTTGGTTCTCAGTACCCACGTGGCAGGTCAGAACCATTCGTAACTGTAATTCCAGAGCAAGGGGATCAAAGGACCTCTTCTGGCCTTTAGGGCACCCGGCATGCATGTGGTTCACAACATACAAGCAGGCAAAACACTCATACACAAAATATAAAACAAGTAAATCTAACAAAACCAAAACTATCTTTTAGAAAACAATCATTATTTTCCTTAAGATCCCTGAGGGTCTTGCCCAATATCTGCAAAACATTAACGGCTGGTGTTTAGGTTGTTTTGTTTGCAAGTATCTCACTCACATCTACTGTATTCCTATTACTTAGCTGATAGGCTATTTCTGTTATTAGCTGATCAGCCACACTTTGACATGTACCACTCAAATAAGACGAAACCCTGTACAGTAGAGAGAGCTCCCCTCTCATGATACTCATAGCTGACCCAGTAGAATTTTCTAGATGCTAGGTGCTTTGGTAGGTCACAGCATCATGGATGCTCAATGTTCTGCTGAGAAATGGAGTTACATGTGATGAAGCCTTTATGTGGAACCACCTGCCTGTTCTCTGAAGAGCGGGATGCAGGTTTCACAAGGCGGTGCCTTGGTAAGCCTTGGGTTTGGTTTCTGGTGCTTCAGACTTTAAAGTGACCATTAGGTCAGGTTGAAAGAGAAAAGTCTCTAGGTGCTGAATCCTAAGGAACCAATCTGCCAGATTTCCCCCTCATTTTTAAATTACTTGGTATTGGTAAATATTTGGTGAGCACAGCGGCAGAATTACCATGTGATTTACCCTTGGTAAATGAAAGGTTGGGGATGGAGAAGAATGACCTGTCTGTGTTCCTGGCATGTGCTCTACCTGTTACAGGGTGCTTCTGTGCAGGGCTATGTGAAGCACCCTCACATGGAAGCCTCCGTGCATGGTCTTGCAATCCTTGTGATGGAGGTTTGTTATCAGAGTCGAGCCAGTCCAGGAACTGGTGTTAGGCAGCTATCCTCAGGGTGACGGTGCCCACCTGGCCTATCTTGTTTAATCCTTTCATCTCTTTGGAAGGTGGGCATCTGGGAACCCCTTCTACAGAGGGAAAAACTGAGGCACACAACCAGTACATATTCGAGGTCAGACTTGAAACCAGTCTGGTTTGGCTCCAATTCCCTCTCCCACTCCCTGTTGAACCCTCTGATTCTGTTCTAAAATTAGGGGCTGGGACCCCATGAGCAAGGTCAGGTTAAGAATAAAAACATCCCTCTGTACATTTCTTGTAGCTTTGTAAAATGAATGGACCAGAAACGCCACTCACAGGCAAGTGAGGATGAAACAGAATTCCAAAAAGGGTCATAAAATCATCCTGCACTTAAGATGTGACTTATTCCAAATGGTTACATTTTTTTGGCTCAAATGACCGGAATATGACTTACCAGCCATGGTGTACAAAAATAAAAACAAGATCCAGCAAGCAAATAAAACATCCACTGTTGGACATTTCAGGGCAGGCAAGCATCCTGAACTTTTTTTCAATAACAGTGTGGGCTTCAGTCAATACTTGCTTTAATGGAACCTGGGCCTATGGAATTCCTAGGAGCACAAAATTAATGTATCACCATTAACTTACTTCACAAGGGCCTGGGGAGTTGCAGATTAATTCCACTGTGTTACTTTAAGGATGGTGTCAGGAGCTGGAGTGGGGGGGGGACCCACAGGAAAAATACTTCCTTTTGGGTACTTAAGCATTTTCCTAACCTTGGCTTTCATTATGGACAGAGATTGAAAAAGTTTGACACACAGCAAGTTCTCCCAGGGAAAACTTTAAGACTGACCTTGACAACAAGTGAGCCGCTAAGAAGGCATTTGGCACCTGACTAACGGTCAGTCGGTGCTTTCACGGGTCTGATGACAGGTGCAACACACGCTGATAGATTTTAGTTAATTTACCTCTATCCTAAGGGCACCATTGAATACTGCCAGAGCCCCAAAGCAGGACACCTTACAAAATGTTTTCAGACACTAAGTATGAGAAGAAGAGGCAGATTCAAATTAGCTACAATGAACTTAGATGCGGGTCTAAAATGAGGAGATGAGGTTTACTTATTTAATCAAAACTTTGGGGTAGCCGGGCAGTGGTGGTGCACACCTTTAATCCCAGCACTTGTGAGGCAGAGGCAGGCAGATTTCTGAGTTCGAGGCCAGCCTGGTCTACAGAGTGAGTTCCAGGACAGCCAGGGCTACACAGAGAAACCCTGTCTCGAAAAACCAAAACCAAACCAAACCAAACCAAAACGAAACAAAAAGACCTTTGGGGGAAAAGTCCTTTTCTGTGTTTGTGGCAGTGGCTGGGTCCTTTGAGACGCTGTGTGCCAGCCTTTTCCTAATGGCCTTTCTCAGCACACAGCTTACAGGAAAACCCAAGCCCTTGGGAAAACTCTAGTTCCTTCAAAACGGAAAAGGGAAAGTGGTTAGGCCTTGGAAGAATTGAAATTGCCTCAGAAAGGGGAGAAGTAGGCATGCTAGTATGCTCTGACAACAGGGCCTTCTTGCCACAGACCTTCAGCAAGCTGGGCGGTCATTTGTTCCCATGGGATATGCCTGACAGCTGAGTGTCCCAGAGCAACATCCACAGGTAACAAGAGTGTCCTCCCCCCCCACACACACACAGTGGGGGGCGATGGGTCCCTCCAGAGACCTGCCTTGGCTTCAGAGACTGAGAAGGGTGACTAGCTACTTTCTGTGTGTACAGTGTACAGGTCTTGCTAGAGACTGTAGGCACCCTGGGGTGATAAGCCCAGTACTGTCATTTGGCATCCCTCTATATCTGTGGCTGATACATCCTTGGATTCAACCAAATCCAGGCTGAAAATACTTGAGGAAGAAAAAGAAAAGAAATATTGAACACACATTGACTTTCCTAACGACAGTCTAACAGGTATTCATTCATGTAGTCTTGTCTAGAGTACTTCAGGAACTCAGAGATCTACAGGAAGATGCATATGAGTTATCTACAAATAATCTGCCATTTGATATCAGGGGCTTCTGTGTGGCAGTGTTGATATCTGAGGAACAAATAATATATCCTGGATATAACTGATATCCTGGAACAAATCCCCTAAGGTCAGCAAGGGCAGACAGCGGGGAGGTTCTGCTGTTTTCTAGAACAATGTAAGACTCTTTGTTAGTTGAATCTTGAACACACTGAGAAGGGCCCAAGTGTTAGAGATCTTAGGTATGAGCTTTTGACTACTAGGACATAAGTTTTCTTCAAGCTGTTCACAAAGCATGACATTTGGGGACAAGTCTGTTGGAACCATGAGAGACTTAGGAACAGTGCCCAGAGTATTTTAAGGAGCCATAATATGCCAGAAAAGAAATTTACTGGGCCTAAATAAAAAAAAAATATGAAATAAAAAAATCAAAATGCATAAATGTTTAATTACATCTCAAAAAGCGCAACATTAAGGCCACTTCATGAATTTTTAAATTTAGGATTTCACGGATTCCTTTTTCGTTGTTGTTTTTGTCAAGAGTGATTTCTCATTTTCCATAAGATTCCAAGACAAACAAACAATTGCTGACACCTTCTAAATGTGTATTGTGTCCTAGGAAAGGTTCTCAGGGTCTCTGGAGGTAGTCTGTTATTCAGCCTCTTGGCCCCATGACATTAATATGGCCATTGTCTCTATTGGACAGAGAGCCAGGTATCAGCATCCCAAAGTTAGCCCGGGCGAACAAGAGACACATCATCTCAAGCTGAGTAGCAGAGACATCAGGGATGTGAAACATTAGGCGTGTTACTTACTTATAGCTAGAGAATCTGAAGACAAATTGTAAAGCTCACTCAAAATCAGAGAGAGAGAGAGAGAGAGAGAGAGAGAGAGAGAGAGAGAGAGAGAGAGAGGAGGAGGAAGGAGAGGGGCAGGGGGAGTGGAAGAGAATCTGAAAACTACTGTGGAAGCCCTGGTTGAGGTTGTGAAGGATGATACTGTTCAGGGTAGGCAGCTGGGGTGGTGGCTGTAAGGGGCCCCGTTTGTGAGGAAGCTATACCTCTGTTTTGCTGACAATATTTTGTTACCCTAGTTTGAGTGGGAACTAATTTAGAGATTATCTCGTCTCATTGCCTAGTTTGACCCAAGAGGAAACCAAGGACTAAAAAGTACTTAAGATAATTGCCTAAGTTCACACCCACAGGTCTGATGGCGCCAGGGTGAAAGCCCAGGTCCCAGAGTTAAGGATCCTAAAATCTTTTTACACATTTTAAGATTAAGGAACGGAAGCCTCACTGTAGACAGTATTATATTGTTTTTCTCTCTCTCTCCCTTTTTGCACTTCGTACAATCAATTCTAACAAAAACTGTGTATTAGTGTAAAATCCCAGCTTCACTGGTATAGTCTTCTAAGTAGCAATATGAATTTGCAGTGATCTGAATCAAAGAAAACATTCAAAGAAATGGCTTAGCTTCTGTTCATTACATGTTTCTTATGCACCAAAATGAGGAGGTGTCTTGCTTATGCCTTTAGAGTCTTACTGGTACCTGGAGAGAACCTGCTTCAGGCAGCAAGAGCCACCTAAACCTTAGCAACTTCTGTGCAGAAGTGGGATACTGACCAAAAACTCACTGAGGTAGTGTCAGGATGGACTGTTTGTTGTTCATGGGTAGTGTCAAGGTGGACTGCTGTTCATGGGTAGTGTCATGATGGACTGTTGTTCATGGGTAGTGTCAAAGTGGACGACTGCTGTTCACAGAGACAGAAGGATGATCATTTCTCTCACATCTTCAGTTGCCCCAGAGAACCTTCTAGGTCTTAGACTGAATTCAGGGAAATCTTGATGTTCACAAAACTCTTCTAGGTCTAGTGTCATATAACTAAAACAATAAACAGGAAGAGATTCTAACATTCCTTAGAAACACTTAGGCACAGTTATTATTAATGCTTTTAAGAACTGCTTCTCTAAGTCTCCAGGTAGTTAGAGAGATTAGCAGAGTAGGAACTAAAATACTAGGGTGAAGTCCCCTCCAGAATCCCCTGCTTAGCCTGAAAAGCCTTCAGAGCGGGAGAACAGGCATACAGAACACCCCCCTCGGACCCTCTGTCTCTCTTCTGCTTTACATCTGGGTTGGAAGAAAGGAAAAACGCTCTGTTTTCCTTTATGTACCATGATTCTATCTTGAACTGATGGACATGTCTGATATTTGAACATACCACGACCTGGGAGGCACTCGGGGTACAATTCTCTGTTAGTACTGTGACTGGCAGTGGCAATCCAGAGAGCAGACACTGAGTGCCCAACATTTACACGGGATTCTTTGCTAAACAGGATCCCCATTTAGACACCTGCCCTCAGTGCCTGCTCTGGTCACCGTGTTAATCTTTTCTTTGGGAAACTGTACAGGTTTTGCATTATCCCTGGTTTATGCCCCATTGACACCAGATCCCCAAGCAGGCCTCAGTGACCCTCAGAGCCAATTGTTAGCACATGTGGCAGCAGGCAGCATCTGTATATTGGGAACCCCCTGGGAAGCAAGTGGGTAACTCAGTACACCCACCCGAAGGAAGACTAACTCCAGTCAAACGTCTGGAGCGTCTACAAGGCTACAGGGAAGCCTTGTGTGAGTCACACTCACATTGATAAGCTCTCCTTATTGGAGATGCAGCATCAAACGCAATGAGGCCCAGATGCCTTAGTTCTCAGAAACAGACCTGGGTGTCCACGGGGCAAAGTCTGGACTCCTCAGCTTCCATTCTGGCTGATTAGCAAGGTGACCTTGGCTATGCTTCCTAATTAGCCTTTACTTCACCTACCTTAACTGTTTCTCCCAAGATTGTATAAATATGCCTGCAGCACTTTGAGAGGTGCTGGGCAAATGATGGTCGCTGTCTAATGCCAGTCACGATTAGTAACTCTTCTTACCAAGAGAAAAGAATATCTTGGAAAAAGATCTACACTGTTTTCAGTGTTAAGAATACAACAGAAACACTCATTTCACCCTTTCTTAACCGTGTCGATGTCGACTGTGAGTCCATTGTCACCATATGCTTACAGGTGTCTTTCTTGCATTTTGCTTTTTCATTAGAAAATACTCACCAAATATTCTATTTGATATACATGTATGCGTACATATGCATGTATTTTCACTATGTCCCTTCAAAATCAAAGAAGAAAATTATATTCATGAGGCTGGGGACATAGTTCAGTCAGTAAGATGTTTGTTGCCCGAGTATGAGGAACTGAGTTTAGAGCCTCAGCATCCATGTCTAAAAGCCGGGCGTGGCAGTGCATGTCTGTAACCCTAGCCCTGGTGAGGTCGAGATACAAGAATTCTGGAGACTCACTATCAGCCAATCTAGCCAGAATTTCAAGCTCAGTAGGTTCCAGGTTCAGTAAGAGACCCTGACTCAGACAGACAAAAGGGCAGAAGGAGAGTGATGGATTAAGACACGTGACACCAACCTCTGGCTTCCACGGGGGAACTACTGTGGAAGTATCTACATAAACATGTGTATCCCACATCTCACACACATGTTCATGCATGTGCACATGCATGTACACACACATGCAGAAGCATGTGCACGCACTTATAGTCCCACGGCAACTTCAACAAAATTCTCTAAAAAGCAGCTGGCTGACAGAGAGGCCCTTGAGTTGACCCATTCTAAGAATAATTTCATCTAGAAAAGATCAGTCAGTGAGTGTCGGGGTTTGCATATGCTCAGCCCAGGGAGAGGCACTACTAGAAGGTATGGCCCTGTTAGAGTAGGTGTGTCACTGTGGGTGTGGACTTTAAGACTCTCAGCTCCCTTCAGATGAAGATGTAGAACTCTCAGCTCCTCCTGCACCATGCCTGCCTGCATGCTGCCATATTCCTGCCTAGACGATAATGGACTGAACCTCTGAACCTATAAGCCAGCCCCAATTAAATGTTGTCCTTATAAGAGTTGCCTTGGTCATGGTGTCTGTTCATAGCAGTAAAACCCTAAGACAAAAGTTGCTACTAGGGACTGGGGTATTGCTGTGAGAGGCCTGACCATGTTTTTGTTCGGGAGAATGTGGATTTGGGGATTTAGGATTTGGAAAGCAGTGGGATGCTTTAACTGGGGCATAGTGGGCTCTCCTAGTAAGAATATGGAAGACTTTGTTACTGAGAGAGAGTGATTTGAACTGTGCTGACCTGGCCCAAGAAGTTTCAGTGGAGAAGAACTTCAGTATGTGGCCTAGAGACTGTTTTTGTGGTATTTTGATGAAGAATATGGCTGGCTTTTGCCCTTGTCTGAAGAATTGGCCTGAGGCTAAGGAGAAGAGACTCAGATTAATTGCATTGACAAAGGAAGTCTCAGAAACACCCAGCAGAGACTTTGTTCTCTGGTTAAGTCTCACGAAGAGCATTTTAAACAAGTGTAGCAAGCTTAGAAAGGAAAAATATAGAATACATAATTTAAATATTAAAGGGGTACCAGGAAGTAGAATGGAGCTGAATCCTATGTTCTAGGAGATAGCAGATTAAGGGAGTAGGAGTTTGGGGCAAGATTCTACCCAGCTAAATTTAGATCCAGGCATGGTGGTACACACCTAGAGATAAAGCCAAACACATCTCTGAGTTCAAGGTAGCAAGTTCTTGTTCTGGGACAGAGCAAGTTCAAGGTGAAGAAAAGTCTAAATCCAGATATAGTGGTACACACCTTTAATCCCAGCATTAATAAACAGAATGCGGGCAGGGGACAAGTTCCAGCACCAGCAAGCATCAGAACTCAGCAGTTTTGGCCATTTGGTTCTGGCTTTAGAGTCAAGAATAGAAGGGACTACTGGGACAATTGATACTGGTTAGCTGGAACTAAGAAATTAGTGCTGATTAAGAAGAGAGCCGTATCACTGAGGTGAAGTCTTCTGAGAAGTGTTTTCTGTAAGCATGAAGAAGCTGTGTTCCAGGGTTAGCCAAGGTTGTACCTCGTGCTGCAGCTGGACTTGGTAATGTGTAAGCGTCACCCAGGTGGTACTGGTTTTGAAGACATGAAGGGGTCATGAAGAACAGCTGAGTCTTGGTACTGTGAGAGGCCATGAAAGGCCATTGGTGAAAGTGCAGCCTCAGTTGTAGTTGACAGCCCAGGACTGAAGGGGTCATGAAAAAAAGTTGAGGCTTGGCACCATGAAGAGAGCCTATGAGAGGCTATTGGTGAAGCCTAGTTGCAGCAGAACACGCCAGTGTATTGGAGATGCCAGTACCATGGGATGATCACCAAGAACAGCAGCATCAGTGGAGTGGAGTCAATCAGAGCATAGAGTGCTACAGAGGGCAGAGCTGGAGATGTGACCCAAGCCCTTTGGAGGAGCCCAGAAGATCATGTGTGGATCCCAGACATTGGAGCAAGATGCTATGAAGTTGAATACCCAAAGATTCAACTGACTTGGATACCCAAAGATTTTAGAGATGTCAGAGCCATGGGATACTTGCTAAGGAAACTTGCTAACAGGGAGTGGAACCAGCCCAGGAAAAATAAGTTTGTTGCAGTCAACAAAAATGAAAAAGGAGTTGTAGATCTGAAGACTGCTTTGACATCAGACATAGAGATGTTTGGAGTTTGCCTAGCTGGTTTCCTGTCTTGCTTTGGGAATTTCAGTTAAGTGATTGGATAAATCTTAGAAGAGACTTTGAACTTTGGACTTTTAACATTGTTGAGATTGCTATAGACTATGGGGACTTTGGAAGTTGGATTAAATATACTTTTATATTAGGCTATGGCTAAGTGTGAACCCCCATAGACTCATGTGTTTGAACAAGCCTTTGGGGACCAGGGAGTGGAATGTGATGGTTTATATTTGCTTAGCCCAGGGAATGACACTATTTGAAGGTGTGGCCTTGTTGGAGTGGGTGTGGTCTTGTTGGAGTAGGTGTGTCACTGTGGGAGTGGGCTTTAATACTCTAGTCCTAGCAGCCTGGAAGTCAGTCTTCCACTAGCAGCTTTCAGATGAAGATGTAGAATTCCCAGCTCCTCCCACACCATGCCTGCCTGGATGCTGCCATGCTCCCACGTTGATGATAATGGAGTGAACCTCTGAACCTGAAAGCTGGCCCCAATTAAATGTTGTCCTTAAACTGTTGCCTTGGTCATGGTGTCTGTTCACAGCAGTAAAAACCTAACTAAGACAGTGAGACCAGCATCCTGATGGTTCTCTGAGTTTCAAGGAACTGCTTTACCTTGTTCTCATCACTGTGAATCTCAGGGCTTGAACAGTGACAACTGCCAAAGACACTTTTATAAGGAGGCAGAGGATGTCGCAGACACAGCCAGCATTTGTTTCTTGACCTTTTTGAATGCTAATAAAGTCTATTCCACAGGTCACAGGTACCTGACCCAATAATAAAGACTTCCCAAGACTCATCATCAGGGTGGACCCAATGTAGCTGCTCCCTCAAAATATCTGCTCAGCAAAATGTCTCCTGTCACATCAAACCAAGTCATGTATCTAAATCCCATCATGGACTGCATGTAGAGAATGTATCCCCAAACACACATACTCACATCTCAACACTGCCACACTTTCCTAAATTCTAAACGCATGGATCGAAAGCTGGAGTTTTACATCGTGTCTAGAAATATCAAAGAAACATAAAACAACCCCTAAAATTCTATTATTTTCAGTAAAAAAGTCCTTTTATGGAGCAGGGGCTGGGACTGGGGAGATTGCTCACTCAGGAGAGTGTCTGCCACCCAGGTATGAGGACTCACATTCCCATCCCTACCTAGGACGTAATCGACTGGGTGATTTGGTACGTCTGCACTAAGCCCAGGGCTGGAGAACAGAGACAAGCAGGTTCCTGGAGCTTACTGTCCAGCTAGCACAGCTCAGCAGGTGAGCTACAGGCTCACAGAGAGACCCTGTCTCAAAGAACCAGTAGAGAGTAGAAGAGGATGATGGCTGATGCTGACCTCTGACCTCTACATGAACTCATGCCACACACACATACATCATACACACTTTTACACACACCCCCACACACCCCACCATCCTTGTAGTGTATCTTCTATCAAGCTATTGTCCAGTGTGTTAACAAGTCATCAAATGATCTACTTACTGCCTGAAAACAAACATCTTCTGGTGGCACTCTTCCCCTCTAGGGAACTGAATTCCCCCACACTCACTGATTTCTGTATTGGCTGAAGATGTAGAAACATCCCGTGGACTGTGTGAAAAGCAAGTGTTGACTTACTCAGGGCCAGAGGGTTACTGGTACTGGCCAGTAACCATTTAACTGCAAAAGGCTGGGGACTCTCTCTGGAGCACACAGCCTACTACAATACAACTTCAGTCCTGACAACCATGTCAGCGTGGAGGTTCCGTTGTGCCCTACTTGGCAGCCTCAGAGCTGAGTCCAACATGAGAAATCATGAAAGCCAGCCCACAATTACACATAGAGATTCCAAAGGCAGGAGAGAAAACTCACAGGATGTGAAGTGCAGACAGCATGGTATGGACAGACAGATGGACAGATGTGTGGGTGGGTAACAGTCCAAAGTCAGACACAGAGAAACTCCCCCTCCACCCTGTGGCTTCATTGTCCTGTTTAAACCCAGAAAAGTTGCTTCCTTTCTCTGGGACTGATTTTCCTTTCCTTTTCATGGAAGGATCAGAGAGGTTCTTTCTCTCTGAGTCTTTGATTTCCTAAAGTGAGAGACCTTTGCAATGTTGCTCAGCGTGCCAAACACCAGGGGTCTTGGGCCAGACTCATCCAGAATTCATGACACTTCATTAACGAGGGGCTGGACAGAGCTCCTCAATCTAAAATGGCTGCATCAGTCTGGCCGCCCTGATGGGTACACGGGGTCCTCATTGCATTGAAAAGTGACAGTGGGCAGGATACCAGTGGAAATGATCAAGGTGCTGAGAGAACAGGTATGAGATGTGTCGGCACAAGCTGTAACCCCAACACCCGGGATCAGAGAAGGCAGAAGTTCAAAGTCAGCCTGGTTTACATAGCAAGTTCCAGGCGAACCAGGACTACATAGCAAGAGCCTGTCTCAACTCAATAGATAAAAATAAATCAAAAATAGGAAGATAAGGTATAATTAACCACTAACGGCCCACACTTGCTTTTGGAGTTGGCCTGTGTTTGCATTTGGCTTTTCTTCTAGAGGCCCCTTGTGAAAGAGGAGACTGTCTACCTGGGGCTACAGCAGCTCTTAAGCCACAGTTAACCATATTCTCCCTGTGACACTCTTCCCTTGACATCCAATTCTGACTGAGAAGAAAGGCTGGGAGAAAGGAGGAGTGGCCCTGGGCCCTTCTCCCAGTGACTGTTCTTAAAAGTTATAAAATTGCAGAGTTGGCAAATGCTTTATCCGAGTACTTTATCTACACAGCAGGCAGACAGCTATCCCAGTATGGGGGCCATTTCCTTTCCCCCAGTCATTTTTTAGGCTCAGCTCCTCCCTCATTTCTTTGGAATGTTCCAGAAAAACAAAAACAAACAAAACAAAACAAACAAACAAACAAAGAAAACCGCAGAAGGTGAAAGCCTTTCTTAGGTGTGGAAGAATAAGGAAAATAGAAGGCTTATCATAGGTCCCTATTTTAAGCTGTTTCCTCACGTGGCCATTGTATAGACTGTTTGTTGTTGTTGTTTGTTTTTTTGTTTTTTTTTGAGACAGGGTTTCTCTGTATAGCCCTGGCTGTCCTGGAACTCACTCTGTAGACCAGGCTGGGCTCGAACTCAGAAATCCTCTTGCCTCTGCCTCCCAAGTGCTGGGATTAAAGGCATGCACCACCACCACCCGGCGTATAAACTGTTCTGGAGGCAGCAAGCTGCCTCAGAGAGCCACAAACACCTAAAGGAGCCATCCTATGAACATGGTCAACCTCAGTATCAGCCTTCCCAGACCTTGTCCTTTTCCTGGCCCTGCGCTAAGTCATCCCTGGTTCGCTTCCTCTCCAGTCCTCTGCACTGGGCCATGGCCCTCGGGTGCTCTGTCATGCTTAGAGAGGTCCTCCTCTCCAAAGCCAGAGCGTCTACTCTGGAAACCCAGGGAGTGCTAAGAGGCATCCTGAGCTGTGTGAGGACTGACTGTGTGTTACGTTGGTCTGCTGTTCACACTCTAAAGAAGCAGGGTGTGTTATCCAACACAAGTCTCAGAGTTCCCTGAACCTGATCATAGCTGGGAAATCTCAAAGAGGTTAAAGAGGAAAGGCTCAGCAGACTCTGGTAGGGAGTGAAATGGGAGGGAGCAAGGAGGACAGAGTGGAGAGAGTCGCCAAGCATAGTGAGGGGAGGAAAGGGCGGCCAGTGTGAACACTGACCTGTGGTAATTCTGGTGACTGTGGGGGCTCTCTTATGTTACTGATTCAGGGAAATTGGGGAAATGGAGGCAGAGAGGTGAATGGTTCCAAAGGAAGTCCAGATACCTGAAGTCATGGCCATGACTGCAGGAAATGCTGCCTTAGCCACAGTGACCACTGGATAGCCTTGGAGAGCCAAATTCCCAAGGAAAGAGATACCTCAGAGCCCAAACGAGCTGCCTGTATGGACAAGGTTGCCTGTTGAAGATCACACTCCAGAAAACTACCTCAGAAGCTCAACAGAACTACCGCATTGGAAATGTCACTTGGAGGGGACGAGGCAAGGAAGTTCCACAGGGGGATCGCTGACAGGTCCTAAGCTCATGGCCTGCACTAGACACATGGCATCATCTAGTGAAGTTTCACAAAGATGCTGTCACTGTTACATACATTTTTGTACAAGAAACTGGGGTTGCAGGATGTTCTGAAACTTCCCGAAGGCTGAAAATTCTTTGCATTGTGTTCTAGGGCCCCTGTTCTCAGCAGCTGCATTTGTACCAACTAACCTCTCTGCACCATAGCTTCTCAGAACGGAAGGGACCCCACTTTTTCTCATCCCAGCCTATGAGGGTATTACTTCCCAGGGGCACTTGGCATGGTTTAGAGGCAAGCTGCTGTTTCCGGGGCTCATCTGCCTACAGACTTGGAACTGTAGTCCAGCTGCAGCTCCTGGGCCGGGGTGTGGCCCTGGAAGCCTGTCACTCCTGTGTTTACTCAAAGATAGTCCTTAAGTCACTCTGAAGACATCTTTCCTTCAGACTAAACAACTCCACTCCCTTTTAAACACGCTCCTCACAGGAGCTCCCCTCTGAGACCATCTTTCTATATTTACTGTTTTCCCTAGTGCTCTTCCCCCAGCCCAGACTCTATTTTAAACAATCCTAGAATAAGACCCGTTCAAGGGAAGAAGAGAGGGTTATTTTCACAGATTTTATCTCTGGCCTTAACACATTAACACGAACATGGATGGTAAGCTGCCTCTTCTGCTCCATTGAGACCTTTAGGTCTTCATTGTCACATCCTGTACTTGACCAATCGTCTATCCATTGCTTGTGTCTGATCACACTGAACTTTGCTGTATATTTGAGATTCTACTCCTTGCCTCAGAAAAAAAACCCAAACCATTCTTAACTCATCTGAGTTGGCCTAATTTCCCTTCGACGTCTAAGACACAGCTTTAGAAAGAACCCAGTACATAGAAACAACGTTTGAGAGGTGAGAGAGTTGACCTGGGAGCATCACCTGTCTTCAGGGGCCTGACATCCCTTCAGCAGAGAGGCTGAAGCTACAGATACATTGTGAGACCTGGTGGGTCTTTGTGTACACCAGCCCAGACAGTTACCAGCCCCAAGGGGGCTTACTTACTTCGTGGTTCTCTGGGGCCGTCCACTGTGATTTTGATGGCTCTGTGGTAAGTGGCAACTTGTGGCGGGTTTGTAAAGACGGTAATGGTCAGAGTGAAGCTCTTGCCTGTGGAGACACAAAACAGAATAGAACATAGTGAGGGGTGGTCTGAGCATCTCTCTGATGTTTCAGTCTATGCTGCCCAGCTCTCAAACTGGAAAGGTGACAGAGCTGGGGCAGGAGGACTTGTTCTCCTGGTACTCCTAGGCTTTGCTTCCAATCTGGAATGCACACAGTGTGTTCACCATGTAATGCACACAGTGGGTTCACCATATAATGCACACAGTGGGTTCACCATATAATGCACACAGTGGGTTCACCATATAATGCACACAGTGGGTTCACCAGTTATTTCTGATTTGTAATGCACACAGTGAGTTCACCAGGTGGGGCATACTGCATAGTCTATAAGTCAATCATTAATTACCAACAAGATCAGGGACATTAGAATATACTCCCACATCAGGACTTTGGGAATTGCCAGCTGGGACTCATAGCCATACACTCTTACCCTCCCTTTGTCCTCCCATTCCTCTGTCTTCCCTGCTTATTTATAAAATCCAGGCAAAAAGAAGAAGAAGAAAAGACACCTACACATTTCCCTCTTTACTCTGTACTTCTGAGGATTAGAGAAGACTGGTTTTCCGGGGCCAGGGGTAGTGGTTAGGGTGGTAGTCTAGCAAGCATGAAGCCCAAGGCTCTATGCCAGCATTGAATAAACTGGCCACAATGCTGTCCACCTGTAATCCCAGCACTTAGGTAACAGAGGCAGGAGGATCAGAAGTTCAAAGTCATCCTCAGCTATGCAGTGAGTTCGAGGTTAGCCTGGGCTGCATGAGACCCTGTCTTAAAACAAATGAACAGGCCAACCAAATCAACACATACTGAGTTTTTAAGTGTGAAAACATGCTAAATGAGACATTATTCTCTGCACCTATGAGAAACTGATGGTTGACATTCAATACCATTTATAAATACCCGGTGACTAGATGCTACAAAAGCATGGCTGGGAGAGGACAGAGCTAAGGACAGATAGGACAGACATGCAGCAGGCCGACCGAGATTCAGACGCACTGCTCATACAAAAGTGCGCCTGGCTCTCTCTGTAAATACTCCACATGACTATAAAAGGTCAGCTCAGAGTTAAATCAAATACGTTGCTTCTTGGTCTCCTGGCTTCAGGGGATGGATTCTGGGTTTAAATTCCCGATGCATGAACCGACAAGCCACTAGATCTAGACTCCTCTGTGTTCTTGTTCAGGCTCGGTGTTCTTGCCTGAAAACTGGTATAAGCAATTTTTCCAAATCTCTACTGTGTGGGGCCGAGAGAAGGATAAAGTATTATAATAGTGTCTGCCTGTGGTGTCCAAAGGATTGCAGGCGAGCACTGCCCTCCCCGGTCTCAGAGCTCTGTATGGAATGCCCGTATCTGGCCAAGTGAATATCAAGTCTTCTACCTACATATTAGTTCCTCTGTTAATACAATTTCTCCTCTTATGTAGTACACAATGAAACTCAAGGGAAATGGAAACAAACCGTTCCCAAAAGGCATTGGCTATTGTAAAACCCAGCTTACCTGTCTACCCTCCTTAGAAAAAACCATACCACTTCGAGCTGACATGAGTGTTTCAATATGGCTGAAGGCAACTGAGAAGTTTCCTGAGAATACAACCTATGACCACCACAGCAAGCAGCACTTCCAGTCAAGAGAACCATTCCCAAAAGATCCCTGAGTGTCTGAAGTCTAACTGCTAAAGTCTATGCCAAAGAGAATAGTAGTGATAGGCAAGGCTGGAGACAAGGCCTATTTTGAGAAGCCCAGTGGACCAGACAGGAGTGATTTCTGGACATTGGAGTTCTATGGGCCAAGAGATTTTGTGCCTGAAACCCTCCTCCCTCCCCTAGAAGAAGGCTGCTAGGCTCTGGGCACTTGCATCAGACACCTGTGGATATATCATCAGGAGATATTCCGTATGGTTTTCTACCTTAGCATCTAGTAGACTTGGAGGGATGGTCCACAGAAGCGGAGGGTGGGCATGTTGAGAATACTATGATGATGTGTAACCTGAGGGAATTGCTCATCATTCTCTATAGCCTTTGACTGTGTAAAGGCAGTCCCAGGGCCTGCTGCTGTTAAGGTAGGCATCTTGCAGACCTCACACTGGGCATCCCTTTCTCAGCAAGAACCCATCCATGGTGGGTGAGCCCTTGGTATCATCAACATGGAATCCTAGAGCCAGTTTCCAGAATCTTCTCCCTAGAAGATTCCTCTCCCCCACTCCCCCTTTCTGCAGCTCATGAGCTCAGCTCTTTAGCTAGCGCCTTGTAACTCTGGGCTTTCTTTACTTGCCACCACTTCTCAGACCATCCAGATTCACCCGCTCAAGTCTTCTCATCTTCAAAGCCCAGGGAGTTGCCCACTGATCCGTTTCCCAGGTGACCTTCCCTGAGGAAGAGTTTGCTTGTGACTAGTTCCGATTGGCCCCACAAATCACTTTTCACCTTGATTAATTAGGCCTTCTGCTTTGACAGCATTTTGTGACCTGTCCAAGCTTAATCTGCCTGAGGGCAGGGACCATCTCTCCAAAGCCTAGCATTCCTCAGAAGTGAGAATGGAGAACAGGAAGATGCTAAGGGCAGCAGAAGATTGTGAAGCCAGAGGAGAAATGGGAAAAGGACCTTGAAGCCACCAGTGACTGATAGGCACAGAGCTTGGTCCTGAGCTGGCCCTGGTGTGTGTGTGTGTGTGTGTGTGTGTGTGTGTGTGTGTGTGTGTGTGTGTGTGCATGCTTGTGAGGAGAGTGAATGGGCAATGAGACAATGAGATCTGGTGCCTCCAGCTAGAGAGAAGAACTGGATTCTCCCACATTTTTGCCTCTCTTGGTTCCAGTTCAAGAGATACTTGTGGAGTAGCCACAGATCTTTGACACTGTCTGCTGAGCCCAAGGCAGTAGGATGCCTGCACTGGAGCTTGTAGCTCTGTGACAGCTTTATTCTCTGCCCAAGGCTGTGGAGTATCTGCAGCATCTAACATTCTCCAATGCTGGCTTCAGCCATGGGTTGCCTGAAATGTGTCGTGAAGGTCTCTAATGATGTCTTCCAAACTTGTGACTATCCAGCATGCTGTCACCGTGCACAGAATCATAT
The DNA here is from genome assembly GCF_004785775.1 of Grammomys surdaster. Taxonomy (NCBI): domain Eukaryota; kingdom Metazoa; phylum Chordata; class Mammalia; order Rodentia; family Muridae; genus Grammomys; species Grammomys surdaster. The sequence continues at coordinate 6,861,517 of NW_021620926.1, forward strand.
CATCTGTTGCTTTCAGCTTCGGCAATGCAAAGACCTCAAGAACACTGAGTCCAAGCAGTCTTGGGGCTGATGTAATACAGGGACTGATGCACACGGATTCAGTCTCTCATTGTTCCGGAGGCCACAAGGCCAAGATGAAGGTGCCTCTAAGACACCTTAGGTGGCAACGGAGGTGGTTAGCTCCTTCCCTCTCCTCCTTCTGACTTCCTGGGATTGTCACCAGTATTGACCTTCTGTAGGAACTGTAGTCTCAGTGCCCCAATCACTGTTCCTAACTTTGTATGCTGCCTTCTTATAGGAGAACCCTTGCCTCTGAATCTTCTCATCCTTAGAAGTTGTCATGCATGAGATCCACATGAAGGTCATCACGCATGGATGGATCCCACATGAAGGTCATCACGCATGCATGGACTTCACACAAAGGTCATCACGCATGAGATCCACACGAAGGCCATCACGTATGGACTCTACACGAAGGTCATCATGCATGGGCTCCACATGAAGGTCATCACGAATGGGCTCCACATGAAGGCCATCACGCATGTGACTCCACATGAAGGCCATCACGCATGGACTCCACATGCATGGCCTTAACCTCACTGCAGCGGTGAATTTTCTAAATAAGCATATTCTGAGATTCTGGGTGGGTGGGACATCCAGCACATTCTCCCTCCTGGCACAAATACAGAGCATCCTGGGCTTTACATTGCGAGGGTTTCTTGACTCTGAAACCCTCGGTTCTCACCAGAGCCCCTTTCATAGCTCTACCGACAAGGAAACTTGTGTTCGCAATACCGACATCTTTAGATGTTTGCAGCGCTTACAGTGTTTTCGACACATTCCCATGGATTATTATTTCATTTGGTTGTCACAGCTGACTCGTGAGCAAGATGGATTTTACAAGTCCTTAAAAGGGTGCAAGGCAAAGACTTAGAACGAACACACACACACACACAAATAAATAAATAAATAAATAAATAAATAAATAAATAAATATTAACCACCTCACTTAAATACAGAGGGAATGACCCTAAAGTTTACACTCACCACCTTTATGTTTCTGCCACTGACATCATAAATCATGACCTGTGCAAAGTCCAAGCTCAGGAGCCTCCACCCCCCCCCCCCCCCCCCCCACTATCGTCCTCCAAAGTAGAAATTGCCCCTGTGACTCTAATGTGCAAGCTGTTCTAGGAAGCTGCCTACGAACCAGGTCTGGGCTCAGCGGCAGTGTCTCCTGGAGCTGATTGGCCTTCCAGAAGGCGGAAGACTGGGACAGTGCCGGCTTAGCCAGAGACTAGCTAACATAGGAAAGAAATACATCCGTGACCACAACTGGTACGGCCACTGCTTGTTGCCATGGTTCCTACAACTCTATGTTCATCCTTTAACGTGCAGACACGAAGAATTCCACTTAGTGATTCCTACTAGGTAGGGAGGTTAGGGAGACTTCATGTCAGATAATGGGGTTCACCTGGGAGGAGATATCCTCACAATGGGCTCTGGTTATAGCTGACGTGTGTGTATGTGTATGTGTGTGCACAAATACACATGTGCACATATATATGGACGCCACAGTTTAGCCTTAGACATCATTCTTCAAGCTCTTCCCATCTTGTTATTTGAGACAGGGCCTCTCACTGGCCTGGAACTCATGGATTCTGCTAGGCCACTGAGCAGTGAGCCCCAGGGATGTGTCTGCCTCCACTCGCCCAGAACTGGGATTTCAAACATGCATTACACATCTAGCTTTTAAAACCTGAGTTCTATCCCTAGAACTTCCTGCTTGTGCAGTGAGGATTTCATCAACTGAGCCATCTCCCCAATCCTGGTGAGAGCTTTGAGTACAAGGACATCTGCTTATGATCTATAGACCATGGTGACTTTCTTGTCACCAGAGAGTGTGACTTTTTTCCCCTGGTGAAAACCTGACCTCCATTCGTTTGTTTTTTTCCAGCTGGATTTAGCACCGTCATTGACAATGGCTTCCAGGTAGCCAGAGGCACATCTGGAGTGCTCAGAATTATAGGAACTACATTCTCTGCTCTCCACCCACCCAGGCTCATGGTTGCTCAGACATGGCCCTGCTTGGCCAGCACCTGCAGACGTGGGAGCTACAGCCTCAAGCGCACATGTGTTGTTAGCCAAATTCCCTTATTAAAATGACCTATGGGCTTGGTATTTTAAGTACATGGGCGTGGAGAGTGAAACACTCTCAAGTGTTTTTCTCCGCAACTTGCAGCCAGGAGAGGGAGGACTCACAGGGGACCAGAGGAGTACTGGTCAGCAAAATAACACTCGCTTTCTTGGGCTCTTCAGGATCTAAGGCAGAGCAGAGAGACAGGGCTGCCCAAGACTTCCTGTTCTAGTCTCCTGATGGGAGATCCTGCTTTCCCAGAATACCTCACTGGCCTTGGTGCTGATCTAGGCACTGCCTGGAGGCAGAGGCTTTTGGTGGTGGAGGGGGAAACTGTAAGCCATGGACGCTCTGAATCAGGCAGCCAGTGGGAGGGGCTATAGAGAGAGGGAAGCATCAAAATCTTCATTCTGCTCCTGGTACTGAAGGAACCAGCAGCATCAGCTGCAATGGATGGCTGTGACCCCCGGAGGACCACTCGCTATTTGACAGGAGTGATAAGAGAGGGAGAAAAAAAGAAAGGCCAGGAGAGAAGGGGAGACTGGGCTCATCAAGAGACAAAGCTTGCTCAGAACATCCCAGGGCTGGAAGTACACATGGAGAAGGCTAAGTGTGAGCGCTCGGGAACTCAGTATACCAGTGTTCAAATCCCATTGGTTGCCCGCACAGTCGCAGTCATAGGAAACTTTCTTACTGTCTCACGGCCCAAGCTTTCTCTTCTGCAAGATAGAAAGTAGTAACAGCTCTTGTGTTTTAGAGTCTTTTCAGGAGGGGCTAAAGGAAATGAGGAATAGAAGGTCAGGCACTCAGCAAAGTCTTGTGAAAAATGTCAAAGACAGGACAACCATTCTACAAATATGTTAAAGCCTCAGAGATCTTGGGAGGTGTGGTTGGGAGGAGCCGCCCAAGGACACCTGATGGGGGAGGAATTGGGGGAAGGGAGGAATGCTGAACAGGTGACAGAATTGCTGCTCCGACTAATTTCCAATTGTACTTGGAGTTCTCGGCTGCACCACCAGCTGGCAACCCTTCGTGAGGCATAACAGCAAGGGGCTGATAAACAAGACAAGACAGCAACATGTGGCGTCTCCCTCGACGCCAGTCTGCCCATCCAAAGGGCAGAACAAAATACAAACTGCTTTATTTAGTTGGAAAGAAGGTCACGGGGTGAGCCTTCCTGGACACTTGCTGCAGCCATGTGGCATGCTTTCCAAGGCCAGGCAGTTCCAGAGCCTTAGGGCAGGGCTCAGTGGTGGACACTGACAGTCCTGGGGTCTAATAAAGCATCAGTTGGACCCTGTCTCTCTGTCTAGCCCGAGACATACTCTGCTTCTCCTGGCATCTAGCAAATGATTAAACCACAGGATCAAGATACATTGTATACGGCCTCCCCCAGGAGGGCTGAGGGCAGGAATCGAAACGTAAGCAAGAAGGTAGGTGGCTGGAAACCACTTCTTGCCCAGGCTCTAAACATTACTACATTCCAGCTTGACCTGTGCCCTGCCCTCCAAGCGGGCTGGGTCAGGGCTGGCCCCCAGTCTCTTGCTGGGAGCACTCTGCCCTTTTTTGGCCTGTGGGTGGGCTGCTCTGCACTCCCCCTCCCCTTCCTCAGTGGCTCTGTAGCTCTCATTCTTTCTGGTGTAGGTTGGGACGCATGAGTCATCTTCTCCTTTTGGGGACTGTTTCTGGGGATGTGAAACTTGCCCTTTGTCACGAAAAGGAAGATTACACATGCAGAGGATCTTCTGCCCCTGGGATGTGGGGTGGCCATTTTCCTTAAGCAGTTCGGGTAACATCCCTCTACTGGCGTCTCTGTGACGGAGCCCCTTGAGCCCCCTGAACTTTGCTACTGGAAACACCCAAAAGCATATGAAAGGAAATTAAAAAAAAATGTTGCCTTTGAGGAATCAAAACAGCCAGGAGGGGCTGGGAGGGAGGTCTGCTCTTCACACATTCAGGAAATCCCCGAAGATCCTCAAAGGTTGCAGGGACTGTAGATTATGCTATGTCTAATTCTGGACACAAATAACTGAGCATTGAAATGAATGCACCCAGGCCAGCAACAGGGCTTAGTAAGAGAAGGCCCGTGGCCAAACCCAGTCACCTGAGTTCAATCCCTGGCACCTACATTGTAAAACGATAGATTGGTTCCCCCAAGTTGTCCTCTGAGATCCACACATATGTACATGAACATGCATGCCCCCCACACACACGTGGGGTATTTTTTTCAAGGAAATGGATGTTCTCCCCTATATTCCAGGGATGACTTCCACGTTTGCAGGATATTCCCAGCATGCACTTGGCATTCCCTCCTTATCTTCTCACCAGTGCCTCCTAACAGCCGACATTCATGCCTGTCTCCATTCTATTTCCCTTCCTCTTCTTATTTCCACCGTGACTGTTGATAGTAGAATTGTAATTTATTTAGAAACTTGTGAGCAGGACACAAACCATTTGATGTGCATGGCTCCTGTAGGCTGAATGATATTCGTGCCTATGTCTGACCTTGTGCATAGAGCCCCTGTGTCCAGTCGGCCTGACCCGGTCCCATCTGTGTCCATGTAGGCAGACTGCAGGCCAGAGTCCCTGCTCTTGGCCAATGTCCAAGCCTCAAAAGCCAAACTGAAAACTTGAAGTACAGAACTCAGTTCACCATAGAAATAACCTTTGTCTGGTTGCATGGAGCGACCAGCAGTTTGAGAACGAGCCGCCGTCTACTTGGAGAACGGGAAAGTCACATGTGACATTCTCTGGAGTTCTTTGGGAGTCAGTGGAGTCCAGGGCTTGAACCCTATTTGTGTCTTTTGTTCTAATGTTATTTAAAATAAATAGAGCTGGGTGGTTATGTCCTGTTTTAATCCCAGCAGGGGCAGGCAGATCTCTGTGAATTTGAGGTCAGCCTGGTCTACAAGGTGAGTTCCAGGACAGCCAGGGTTACAGAGAGAAAACTTGTCTCAAAAAACAAAACAAAATAAAAACAAAAACATAAAAACAGCTCCTGCCTTCTCGCTGCCGCTCTGTCCCCTCGCCCCTTACCCCTTCTCTCCCCATTCCCATCCCCACTCTCTCTACTTGCTCATTCTCTCTCTCTCTCTCTCTCTCTCTCTGCCTCTACTACCCTCTCAATTCCCCTCCTCATGCCCTGAATAAACTCTATTTTATACTATAAAAGGGGGGGGGTATGGGATGGGAGATGGCTCAGTAGGTAAGATGCTTGTTGCATCTACCTGCAGAATGAAGACCTGTGTTCTGGCCCCCAGAACTTGTGTAAACCGTGCCAGTGGGCAGCAGGCACCTACAGCTCTATTCCTGGGGAGGGATACAAGTGGACGGGGACAGGGTGCTGCCTGCTGAAATGGTGAGCTCCAGGTCCAGTCAGAAACCTTTCCTCAAAAAAGCAAGTGATAAAGGAATGTGAACAGCAGCCGCTGGCTTCCACACACACCCACACATGCCTGTGCGCGCACACACACACACACACACACACACACACACACACACATACACACACACACAAGTTCGATAAGGTGAATCAGTGAGTTCTGACTTGTAGCAGCAGCTGCCTCTGCTTGGGCAACATGGCTGTACTTGGGGTGCTAGGTTGAAAACAACCTTAGGGAAGAAATGAACGCAGTGGGTCCTGTCTCTGTCTCTGAGGGTCCAGCCCACCACAACTCAAACATACAGGAGAGAGATAACGCATCTGCCGAGAGGCGGGGATGGTAAATCATCCTGAGGTGACATAAATTAGATATAGGAGGGGAGAGAGTGAGTGGACTATACACAAATGCTATACCTGTGCCAGTTTTAATAAGGTATCGGGACGTCTATAGATTCTGCCATCTTATGGGAGACATCTTAAAACCGGATCAGACACCCCTATCACTTGCCCACCGCACCAAAGCACCAAGATAGTCCTGGGGGCTCTGCTTTCTTTCCTCAAGCTGCATGTTTTCTCCTGTCTTACTCACTTGGAATCCTAGCCCCGCATTATCTCAGACGACTAGCCTGTTTTTAGCCTAGACATGCACATGAGTCTCTTTAGGTTAAGGCCACATGCTTTTCTGTCCTTCCATTCAGCGACCCCTTTAGTTGACATACCCAGATTCCCCAGGCTCTGCTGCTCTCTCTGGCTTGTGTAGAGGCCATACAGAGAAGAAGCCTAAAGTGGCTTCCCAAGGCTGCCTGACCAACCTCCCTGCATGTACCTATGGCCTAGATCCTTGTGCATGCGTGCAGACACACAGACACAGACACAGACACACAGACACAGACACACACACACACAGACACACACACACACACACACACACACAGCATCCCATGCAGGAGCAATGGAACACCAGGGAGTCTGGGTATGGATACGAGCATTCAGAAGGGAGGGCAGTGTTGGGGTCAGCAGATTCTGCTCACCAGCTTTCTGACTCTCTGCTGCGCTGAGAGGAGGAAAGGCAGGGGCTGGATGCTAAAGGAAGAGGGGGAGGCTGGAGGCCAGCCTGAGGTGGGAGCTAACGTCTGTGTACTAAATGGGGGTATTCGCGAGCTCTCCATGCACAGATCTGAGGCTGCCTGAGAGGAGGAACGAGTTGGGCTGGTCTCTGAGTACCCCAGCACCCCCAAACAAATTTCCTACTCTGCATACCACAATCTAAGTTTGTGTGTCATATATGTGTGGCAACGTACCTCTCTGCTAAGGATCTGTTGGCTGTCCACCATGTCACTGGCATCAGACCCACTGCCCAGGATGGATGTCAAGGCCCTTAAAGCATCCTCACCCCAGCATATGCCAAGGCCTCCAGACCAGGCCACTCTAGTAGCTCTTGGTTCTTCAACAGGTGAGGTGCGCTCCCACATCCCCACTAAACACACACGCTGTTGCTTCTCACAGATATCAACAGGGATGACAAGTTTCCTGGGGAAGCCATCTGCCCTTCACTAGGCTGCACACAACCTCTCTTTGCTCCTGTAGACCCTGCCCTTTGTCACGGAGTTGTCCACTCAGAACAGTGAAGGCCTGCTTCACTGTCACCCCTCATGAACCCTTGACCTTGAGAACTTCTCTTCAGCTGACTCTCGACCCTCTAGCACCAGCTGACACAATAGGTGCACAACACATGTGCGATGAATCAAGGAGTAGGTGAATGGGCATGTGGGAGGCTGAGGCAGGAGGATCTCTGTGAATTCCAGGCCAGCCTGGGAGAAACAGTATTACTCTGTTTCAAAAAAAAAAAAAGTAAAAGAAACGAATGAATGAATGAGATGTTCTTCCAAAATGACTTTAGGACACAGGATAAGCTAATAGAGTTAGGGAAGAGAAGTGGATCGTGTATGCACAACACACAGTGCCCAGAAAAAGATTAGTTCTTTTATTACTATTATGTATGCATTGATTTATGAATATTTATGACACCTCCACTTTACCAGGTCCTTAGTGATCAAAGGGATAAAAGTTCCTTGTCACGGATGACGGACAGTAGGAGAGGGCACCACTTTCCCTAACTCCCTGTCATTTCCTCCCTCTTCTTCCCACAATTCCACATTTCAGTAGGAAGAGCCGCCATACCTCGTCTTCTAAGTCTCCTCATAAGTGCACCACCTCGCTATTGTTATTGTTGTTGTTTCTATGAGGTCTGGATCTGGATGAAAGGCACCACCATGCCTAATACACAGGAGGAAAAACTAAGGCTCACACACCTCAGGGAGTCCTGACAACTTCTCAGACTCCCTCACGCCGCCTTCCAAAGACCCACCGAATCATTCCAAAGAGATACGTGTTTCTGTGGAATTTCGATGAATCAGAGGAATCTTGTGGCTTTAGTGTGACCTGAACAAGTCCAGGAATTTGGCTAGAATGCAAGACAACGGTGCAGCAAGAGGTGGCTGCAAGCCACCGTGCAGATCAGCTCTCTGGGTGCTCTGTGTCCACCAGAGAAAACCCAAGTGTGAGCATTCCCTTGAAAATTATTAAAAACAGTGAGATAAGAATGGCTTCCGGTAACACAGGATGGCCTGGAGCACCATCCAGAGCACACCCGGGTCACACAGACATAAACCTCCCCTAAGCTTGGGTGGAGACAGCAGTTACCACTCCAGAAGAATGCGATGTCCCTGGGTGCCAGCCTGCTCTGCTCTGCTCTGGGACAAAGGGATTATTCTGCCCCATTGTCGAAACGCACTGTTTATTGTTAAAATACACATGGGAATTAGAAGGGGGCATGTATGAATCATAAATATTTGCATGCTATTAATGATTGGACAAAAGAGTTGGACTGGCTAAGTTGGGAGAACTTCTTTTCCCATGAAAAACAGTGCTTCGTGTTACAGTCCATATTTAATTTCATCTCTCTCATTGCTAATCTGGAAATCTCAGTGCCTGCTGGGTATAACCCTTTCGGGCCCTCAGAGCTCCAGGAGGCTGTGTGTGTGTGTGTGTGTGTGTGTGTGTGTGTGTGGGTGGGTGGGTGGGGGGGAGAAGGGTAGGCTAGGAAGCGTTCTCACCCAGAAGTCCACAAGGAGCCACAAGAAACAGGTCTATCAGTGACCCTGCCAATGTCCCTGTCTCTTAAGGGGATACTGTCCCTGCTGAGACCTGACCCAGGATGGAGACTTGAGCTAGCTTGTTCTGACTTAGGGAAGGCATAACCTAACCAGTAACCAGTGTTTTATCTCTGAAATCTATCCTCAGGGCTCCTCCTTCTCCTCCCAGGGACAAAAGCAATCGAGAGCTTCACAGGCACATAGGGAAGTAGTTCTGAAGTTCCCCACCCTCAGGGGAGGGTTGATCCTGTCTGCAGATACTTGAGATTGTCAACATTAAGAAGGTGGGGGGATTGCTGGTATGCAGTCAAACATTCAACAACGCACGACAGCCATTTCCCTATTTTCCCCGGAAAGAAGGAAAGACATCATAAAGGCAATGGGTGCCCTAAGTGTCGATAGGAGACATTCTCTCTGCCCGGAGTTAAACAGTGCAAAGTGCCTAGTGTTGTTAAGCAGTTCACTAGCAGGGATCTAAGAAGTGGGTCCCTACCTGTCAGGCAGGAGTTGCCCACTGAGGGTACCACTGGGCAGAGCTAAGGGGGATATCATGAAAGTTCATTCCTTGGGGCTTCTGGGCACATTCTTATTCATTTATTATTTCATTATTTGTTTATTTTTAGACACAGTTTCTTATAGACCAGGCTGGCCTGGAACTCAACCTGAACTTCTTCTGATCCTCCTGCCTCTACTTTTTTATTCAGCGTGAATACCATGAATTAAAAATTTCACAGATTCTTTTTTTCAAGGAAGGAAAGGAGCGTGTGAGGAAGGAGGAGCAAGGAAGACGGACATCTAACAACTTCTGAGAGTGTCGGATCAGGTCCGGCTTTCCCCAGTCTTGGCATGATTAAAGTTTAAGAACTGGTCTTTGTTGGGGGTGGGAGGGGCCATTCTGCACGTAGTAGGGTGTTTAGCAGCTCTCTGGCCTCATCCACTGTATCATAGGGACTACTCCTCTAGCCCCGTGTGTGACAATCAAGAACATCTGCGGATCTCTTTGAATGTCCCTTAGGGGTCAACACTCACCCCAGTTGAGACCCACTAAGCAAGAGGCTCATCAAAATTAATCAATCACCGACCTAGGAAAGAGAGTGAAGGGGACCTGGCTCCTGGGTGGCAGATCAAATACTAGGATGAAAACGGGCCTCTTACTTCAGGGTCTGGAGACTCATTTAAAAGACAAAGAGCCTTATGAGTGATCCAGGTTCAGATAACTTCTCATTAACAAGAGACAGAAACTGATAGAGGCTGAATATACTCCATACAAAGACCTCAGTAGAAATAAAAGACCCAAAGCCAAGACTGTAAGCAAATAGGAGTCCTTTCTACCTCCAAAGGTCCCTCCCGTCTTGTCTTATCCACGAAGATCCGATAAGGGTGCAGATAAATTCCATACAACTTCTTCCTTTGCATAAGGTGACTGATTAGGGGCACACAGTTTTCTAGAGGACACTGCCCAGCCCTCTTATTCACTGGACCTGGGCCTCCTGGGGTCAGGTGTTGGGGAGGTGGTGTAGCTGGGCCCATGTGTTTATGAAGAAAGTCTTAAGTCTCTAAAAGCAGGGAGTACTTTGAGTCAGAAAATTTGCTTCAAATTCACTTCCATCTTCTCTGAGAGACATGGAGTTTACGTAGCTCCTGAGGGACTGTTTCCTCTCTGGCTTAGGAAGCCAGAGGAGACATGCTGGGGCTCCAGCATTATAGCACGAGCCTGTTCCAGGAGACCACTGGGATTTCTGTACCCTCTTAGGGACCCATGTAGCCTGGCATCCTGGCTGGAGAACGTTTGGGCATAGCAAACAGAGTTCCCAAACTGGACAGGCTGCCCAATATAGGCTATTCTTCTTAACAGAGGCTGGGCAGTAAGCTGGGATCCAGAGCAGCACCAGCACAGAGCAATGCTGAATGGTACCCTTAGCTCCACTCCCCACACAGCCTCTAAACGCACGTGGATGTGAGATTCACTGTGGAATCAGCCACGGAGGACACGGAGGCATCGCCTGAAACTCACTACTGCGTGTTTATAAACACAAGCAGGATGTGACCATCTCATCCTTGCTCACCGGCTCCCTGCCAGTGACTGGGGACACTGGGACACACTGGGACACTTTCAGACAGCTTGCTCACTCATTCTTGTTAATTGCTTGATTGGGGCTTCACAAGCTGATGTTACCAACTCAGACTCGATCTTCAAGCACATTTTGGTCCAAGAACTCTCTCAGTAGAAGTAGAGGCACATGAATATACTCCTCTGCCTAACGGCCCAACAGAACCCACAAACGGCATACCACTCCACATTTACAATAGGGTCAGTCCCATGTCCATGGGGACCCAGAAGTTGCAGATCACAAATATCTGTGGGGAGGTCCATTTGTGCTGAACACATACGTGTACTTTTATTTTTTTCATTATTATTCACTAAACAATACCACAGCAACTATTTATGTGTAAACGATAGTCTGTTAGCTATCGTAAGTAATCTAGGCATGATGTAAATTATATTAGAGGGTGTGCAGAGGGTTATTTACAAACGCTGTGCCATTTTGTATAAACGGCCTGAGCAGCTGCAGATGTCTGAATTGAATGGAGAGGGTTTCTGGACCAACCTTCACAGACACCCAGGGTGACTCCACAGTCATTCTTAAACACCCCCTACTGTTCTCAACTTGTTTTATAATCATAATCAGGGAGGAGACACTCACCAGACATTACACCATCTCTCTGCTTCAACAAGTAATTTTTCTTAAAAAAAAAATCTTGAAACACAGAATATATTCTTCCATAACTAGCCTACTCCCAGCACCAAAGAGCAAAAGAGGCAGAGGAGGAGGAAGAAGAGGAGGAGGAAGAAGAGGAAGAGGAGAAAAAAGAGGAAGAAGAGGAGGAGAAAGAAAGAGCAAGCAGGTTGATTTCTTAGAACTAGCCTCACTGAGTGGCTAGCTGGATTACTGTTTATGTCTATGATGCTGTCAAACAGGAAGTTCTAAAAGTCACTCAACCATTCTTTTTCTCACAGACACTTTCTGATTGATAGTCTTCAGTCCTGACCAAAAAGGGCTGGCTCACTAAAGGAAAGGCTAGCTGCTGTGGAAGGGGTGGAGGGCGGAGCCATAGAAGGGCAGCTTCTGCCCCACACGGAAAAATCCTATTCATGCAAATAACCTCAGCCACAAAAAGCTATGTGACACCATGCCTGGCACTCTGTAAAAACCGCTGGGGTAGAGCGTGACACTACAGTTTCCATCAGGGACAGTGTCCAGCAGGCAGCTCCTGGTCCTTGCTAAGGCTCCAGCCACCCCGATGCTTTAAACTGGACAAGGAGAAGCTTGCTTGAGGAAAGTGTTGCTAACCCTTTTATTGTTTTATAAAGAGAAGGGGAAACCTGATCCATACAGGCAGATTCTGAGTCAGTGCCATCAGTTCCAGGGTGAAGCTAGTTGACCTGCCATGGAAAGGAAGTGTTTACTAGGACCGGCTGGGACTTGTTCTCTGAGGGGCCCTGGCTTCGTTTAGTTTTGCTGGCGTTTTGTTTGCTTTTTATTTTTGTTTTGTACCATTTTATCCTTGTTCATTTGCTGTTAAATCCGAAGAAAGCAGATTTTGCTACACGCGCTATTACAAACCGTGGACTAAAAACCAGAAAGAAAAAAAGAAAAGTGGATCTTGGATTTTAACAGAGCTCACACCTTTTCTTTCTCCTTATTCTCCCTAGGAGACCCAACTGACAGTTTCTAGTGCTAATATGGACTGCTCTCCAAGAAACATCCCTGGGGCTGGCAGGTGGATTTCTCCTTCCTTTATGAAATGAATTTGTGATCAAATAAAGAATGATATGGATCCTATGATAACATCATGAGTCACTAAGACCAACTCTCTGGTAAAAGCCAGCGCATCAAGGAGGCCCTCCCTGTTCAGAGCACCAAAACAGTTTATCCTTCCCGAAATTCGTCTCCACCACAGCCTTCCGCTCAGCTGAGAGACAGCATCCCACACTGTACCCCAAATCACGTAAAAGAGGAATGGAAATGCCTTAAGAAACCGACACTATACAAATATGAAGGAGCCCAGACTGTGACGGGATAAATATTATGTCTGGGGGCGGGGGGCGGCGGGCGTCAACAGCAAGAGTCCAGGAAGGAATTTCACTTCAGAAAAGCACTGTTTTCAAAATGGGCAAGTTCCGAGCTGCCAGGACCTCAGCGTAAACAGCAGATTCCACTAAGAAATGAAACCTCTTCCTGGCAGGCAACAGAACACTTGTCTTCTGGGGATGTGAGTGTCACTGCAGCCAGGGCTGATGGTCACTAGGGAAGAGATGGCTCTGCCAATGATGGCTCACTCCCACAAATGACTGCATTCAGCCTAGTGGTCCACCAGAGGCCTGCCCTTTTAAATTGATATACCTTCTTAACCCCTACCAACCAGGCCCCGAGTCTGTGGATATCACTGCCACCAATACAACAGAGAGGTACAAGAAAATGTCAACCTCGTGGATTCTTTTGTATATTTATTTTCTGGGTATGTGCTGTGTTTAAGACTTGGCGTTGAACTGACCCTCCGCAGTTCAAAGACACATTCCAAACTCTCACGTTTTAGTATCTGCACATCCCAGAAGATCCACAAACAAACCGGAAACCAAGCTGCACACAGAAATCTGGGCTTGTGTGCATTTTTTTTTTGGCCCTTGGGAAGTCTTTGGGAGGATTTTCAGAATTATCTATGACATCTCCCGAAGATTAAAAAAAAAAAATCACAATCTTGGAACAAATGGGAATTAGCTCTGGTGTCCCTGCTTACATTTGCAGCATGGTTATTGTCATATTTGGTAGTTGTGTGCTCTGGTTCCCAGTGACAGACATCAATGAAGCTAAATTCACTGATGGATCAATTCTTTGGCAGCTGGTAAAATGTCTGTCACCTCACACTGTGAGGGGCTCCTTTGCCTGTGGGAGCTTACTGCTGCAGTTATAGACCGAGAAAAAGGTTCAGCTAATTAACCTCATGAAAGAGATTTCTTTTTGACCCTGAACTCGGAGGTGACTGATAGTCTCAGGCCCTGTGACTAGAACATACATTGTTCCGGACAGCCACCTGAGTGCCCTCCTAATCTCTGGACTTCAGTGGATCCCCTCTGATTTTCACCCCACCCCTAAACTCCCAACTGGGAGCAGCTATCTCTTCTTCCTTTGTAAAGCCACTGATAACCAACATGCAGATAGGGAATCAAAGGGAGAAACATTCCTATGGGGAGATACACCCAGACAAGATCTAAACTACCCGGAGAGCAGGAGGAAGCCATGGTCACAGAGGAAGAAGGCCGGAGCTTCCTCTGCTCTCCCCAGTATTCACAGGGGCCAGCAGGCAGCCAGGCCTTAGAAGCCAGACAGGCTGGTTTTCCCAGTCACAGGCTGAACCTGAGGTTAGGAGCTGTGTTGCTGGCCATCAGCCAGCACCCGGCCAGATCCATTTCTTGGAACAGAGAAAAATCCTTCCTTGGGTAACTGGCAGTTTCTGTGAGGGTCACAATCCCCAACATCTGGCATCTGGTAAAAAGAAAGGGGGTACCCTTTCATATCATCTCTACCCTTCATCCCACACTGAGTACCCAGGCCCTTCAGAGAAGCCATCACTGACAGAACCCCAAACTGACCTTACGGAGTGTGGATGGATAAATGAAAGGCCAGGACCTTCTGGGCCAGTGTATGGCCTCCAAGGGTGTATTTTAGGCACATTTGAAAAAATGGAAAGTGAAATAGTAGAGTCTTAAGATCGCTCAATAAAGCATAATGCAACTTTTAAAGGTTCAGCCAGGGAGATTAGGGCTAATTGTGAGAATGAGTGAAAGTCTTCTCTTCAGTTTCTAATAGGAAGCAAATCGCAAGAGAGAAAGTGAGAGAGAAAGAGAGAGAGGGGTGGGGAATATCCAGCAGGCTTTGATGGCATGAAAAAGCAAAATAAAATCATATTTTGTGACTCTGAAGTAAAATTATGAGATAAAACCATGCTCATTATACCGACAGCTCCCTTGTCTTATTATTGACTTGAAAAATTTAAACCGTAAAAACTCAAGACCAAAATTATTATATAGAAACCGTAACTGGGTCAAGTGGTCAGTTAGTCCTCCTGAGTTTTAATTACTCTTTACCACTCATGAAGAGGAGAGCCTCTTAAGTCAAATACAATCCAATTTTTTGCATCTGATTAACTTTTTCATTCCAGGGTATGGGAAGACAGCCTAGTCTTGGGTGCTGTTGTTTTCCTTGGGGGGGGGGTTATGCAAACTCAAGTGCACACTGGCACGAATCAGGCATCAGAATGCAAACAGTCCACACCTTGGGGAAACAGTCCGCCGTTCCTCAGGTAAACACCAGCACCTATTAGTCACCCACTCAAAACAGAAATGGCCAAAGAGGGACAGGAGACTAGCTCTCAGCACCACAAAGGTAAGCATGCTGCTTTCAAAATCCCACTCTTGATCATCAACTGGCTGTGACGGTTGTCACAAAGCCAACATGCAACTCCCTATGGGAAAATGTCACTGGAACAGGCCATTAAAGAGTCTTCAAAACTTCCATAGCCAAGCATGACAAAAGACCCACTTAGATGCCTAGAGTATAGAGACAAGTTCTTTGGCAACCCAGCTAGCCATTCCTAAATACAGTGGTTCCCACAAACTAAGTTTATTGCTAGGCAGGTTGGTGTAGGCCTGGCTATGGGGTCTTTCTTCTTGGCCTCCCACCCACTTGGCCAGCAGCTCATCTGAAACCTTCATGATGTTTTCTAAACACACGTCTCAGAACCGTAATGTGAATTCCATTTGCTGAAAGACAGACTTTCAATATAACAAGTGGATCCACTTAATGGCGCAGGCTCTCGCAGGCCTTCGGTAAGTGGGTAGACTTTTCTTTGAATCACCCTATTATTAGCATAGTAGTGAGAACACATATTTTCAATAACATTATGTTTTCTAAATTTTTTTTCTCCAGCTGTGATGTCATTCTGAAAATGCCCTGGGCATCTGGAGGTGGGGCAAACACAGAAGCCCAGGCTCACACTCTTAGCCTTCTCCTCTTTCCCACTACAAACACAGAATTTGAACGCCTTCAGAACCAGTAGTAACGATCCCTTTGCTTGATATTTTCTACCTGTTGCCAGTCTGCCTGCTTTGTTTTGCTCGCTTGGTACTGGGGATCAAACCGAAGGCCTTACACACAGGGAGGCAAGTGCTCTTCCACTGAGCAAGTATTCCACAGGACAGGACTAAAGCCCCCTCCTGTGTCTTCTCTGCGAGAACTAATAGGATAACCATTTCGTTTTGATTAAGCTAAAAATATCTTTTCCGGATAAGCTCATTCAATTCTGCATTACAAAGGTGAGACTGTAAACAAAGTCCCCTTGCTCCTAAAGGCTCACTACCTGCGGACCCATTTGTAAAATATGCCATAGTTCCTTGAAATGAAGAGAAAAGCCAACCCTTGAAAGATGACTGGAAAGAAGACAAGCCAACAGCAAGACCAGGTTCCTCTTTCTACTCCAATACCTTAATAACTGGTTCAAGGTGAGGCATAATCAAACTGCACGTCCAACTGGGCTGAGGTAATAATCTGGTCTAAATGTTAATCTAAATGCTAAGTGTGCCTGGCTTCTCTCACCAAACTATAATAGGCTTCAAAAAGAATACATCATGAAGGTCACATTGTCTCAACTGTATTAATACAATTCCATTTTTTTATCCTAGAAATATAAGCTTGCTTAAACCATATCAATAAGAATTCCCCAAAATTATTGATGTGATCAATCAAAACTCTGTTGCATGTCCTAGGAATCACAAGCACCATGTGCTAAAGGCTCACGGCTTTGATTGCCCATAGTGGCCGCCCATTATACAATCTCGGTCCTCATTGTGGGGGGGTTCGCTCACTTTTCTCATTTTAGAAAGAAGGTGGAATGTTTGAATTTCACAATTCGTGGATTGCACATTGTGCATTCCAAGTCAGTTGTAAGCCAATTTAGTCATCAAATGTGATAATATCCAGTTGATAAGCAGTAACTGTCAAATAAATAATATTTTAAATAAATATTATTATGTGGCATCAGTGATAAGAAATGGCTACTAGTTGGAAAACCTGGGTTCAGATGGCAAGCCCATTCGTGACAGATACGCACCTCTACCACTCCGACCTACAAACCTGAGGTCGTTGAATCTTGCCACCTGGTTCTTCATGGCTGCCGTAGCATTTCTCAGCTCTGCCGAGTAGTTTTCGTCGTTGCCTGCCATGACGGTGACCAGAGTGCCATCCGGAACGTCCCCCAGTGCTACCACCTAGACATCAACCAAGGGACAAATGCAGATGTCAGTGCTGCTATAGGTACATGGCTGTGTTGTGTGTATGATGATTGTTCTGATGGTGAACTTATGCTTCATGGCGACACTTCCTAGTTTTTAGAAGAACCATCATAACTTGAGCTTCGTGACAGAAACGGCTTGCTGTGAGTTCTGAGATGCAGAGATGGGTGTGGATTTTCAAATAAGAAAGAGATTAAAAGAAAAAAAGCCAAATAAGGTCACAGGACACAGGGGGAACAAGACAAACGGGGACAGGGACACAGTGGGAATAAGACAGACGGGGACAGGGACTCTGAAAGGCTACTGTCTCTCATCAATTCAGCTATCTCTTTAGAGCTCATATATGAAAGACAGAAAGTCTTGTGTTTGTAGATTTGTGGCCTAATCCACTTTTTAAAAAGATTTATTTTAGTATTTTGAATTAAGTGTATGTCGGTGGGCACGCTCTTGAGAGCAAGCCATGAAGGCCAGAGGCACAGAGTACCCTGGAACTGGAGTTGTAGGCACATGTGAGCCACCTGACATAGGTTCTGGGAATCAGAACTACTCTCTGTCTCATGTATCACGGGTTCTTAACTACTGAGACATCTCTCTGGCCCCACCTTTTGCTTGCTTGGACCTCCCTTGGTGTACCTAACAGAACCTAGACGGAAGTATTAAATTTAGTTCTGCTCTGACTTTGCTACTTTTTTCTTTTTGTTTTTTTTGAGGCAGGATCTCAGCTAGCCCAGGCTGGCCCCATACTCACTGTATAACAGAGAGTGATCTTGAACCCCCATCTTCCTGCCCCTGCCCTGCTAGTGCTGGGGTTACAGGTGTGTGTGCCCCCAGTGTGCAGCTTCCAAGGATGATCTGGAAATACTTAAACTGTCCAATTGCAGCTAACCTATGGCACCACTTCCTGCCACTGTTGGACACTCACTAGCAGTGAACTCCTGCACCCAAGGAGAAAAACCAGAAATGTGCCATTTATTTATTATTAATTATGAAAAGGATGACCTCAGTAACAATGGGTGCTCCAATTTAATCATTCTCCTCAAATCAAAGGTGGAACCAGACACAGTTTCACATCTGTTCTGAGGGATTCCTTTATTGCCATTGAGGAGGTAAGGGCTTATTGTATTTTGAAGACAACTCGTAGATAAGCATATTTTTTTATCCAGAAAACCAAAAGGTAGTAATTTCACTCTGAAGCACATGCCTTGAAAATGCTTCACAAAACATTATTCATCAATGCTCGGCTGCTATTTGATTCTTTTTGTTTTGTTTTAGAGGTAAGGTTTCACGACACAGCCAAGAATGGCCTTGAACTCACAGTCCTCTTATCTTAGCCTTCCAGGCCAGGGTTTACAGGTGTGCACCACCAAGCCTGAGGTCCTTTGACTTCAGCTAAGATTTTGAGTTTTGACTTTATTTGGTTTTATTTGCCTTGTTCCATTTTCAAAGCGGTCAGGGATTTCAAATCGAAATGCCCGAGAGTTCAGTTTGTCCCAATCATTCCAGACACATGTTGTCAGTATGCAGTGAGATTTCTGTTATTTATCTCAGTTGCATGGTCCTCCTTAGGCAGGTTGTCTCTGGTTGGTTTCGGTGAGCACCTCTTCATCTGCTGCCTCTTTGTTTTCTCAGTACGCTAGCTGCGGCACAATTTACCGGAGGGATATTTCTCATTCTGTATGTATGAAATAACCTCACCACAGATTTGCTAATCTGGTATCAAGGTCCAGTCCCTCTGCTTGCGATCCTTATTGGGTGCTTAGTCATTTCTCCTTCCTGCTGTCCGCTGTCCTGCAGATGGCTATCTGGGTGATTTTATTCATTGTGGCTGCTCCATCTCCTGAGTTCTAAAGAACATATGCCAGGAAATTGGCCCAGCTACCCTGAGAAATGGACAGACGGGACCCCAGGACATCACCTGGACGTTCTGCTCTCTGGTACTGGGTACGTATGTATCTTGCTATCTCTTTAATTTTTATCTGTTTTTCACCCACTTGCTTTGTGAAACAAGGACCCAGCCGGGCCCCTTGCCTCTGCTTTTAACCCTTTCATGTCAACTGTTGGACATGCTTTCTACAAAGGAGATTTTAAAACACTTATTCTCCAAGCAATCTGTAATTAGATGTTTCTATCCCACCACAAGTGTTTGATGGCCTTTAATTAGGAGTGGTACTATGACAACTCTTTTGTTTCAAAGAACATCATTGAAATAAATCTTTCTGCTCAGATAATTGATCATTACTATCCTCTGCGCTCCCACAGAATGCTACTCCTGTAAATTCTCTTTTTAGTGCATTCCCCCCATCTCTTTCTTCGATGTTTTCATTTCCCCCTGCACAGTTTTCTCACAGTGTTGAAATGTCCTCTGTGAAAACGCTTCACTTCCTCGCCCGTATCTCCCTGTGTAGATCTAGGCTTTTCCAGTTCATCTTAACACCCACTGGGCACCCAGGGTACTGATTCAACAGCCAGGCTTCCACACTGAATGTCTGACTGCTAGGGTCCACATCTCCTAAGAGGCTAAAATGAATACATCCTGTTTCATACCAGGCCAAAGGTAGGCTGAGTCATGGAACTCCCGCTGTGCCTCAGTGTGCCTCAGTTTACCACTGTTGCTTCAGTGATCCCTCATTATGGAGGCCCTCTCATCTACAGCATGGGTGGAGGATGATGGCTAGGAAAAGCTTGTTGATGTTGGAATTCAAAAGTCTAAAAATTAGGAGTTTAAATTACACCACTCCCGTTTCTAAAGGAAGTGGGAAGTAGACATCCAGGGGCACAGTTATCACTTCTTTGGTTTTTTTGATTTATCTCCAAAGAGTTTTGATGGGGAAGGGAAAGAGACACAATTAAATCCAGGGACATTTGACACTGTCCTTAAACTAATGACAAATACACTTAGGCTAGGTTATTAGTACTGTTGTTTTATTTAAAGCAAAGAAGTCTTCCTATTTGATATAGATTTTTATCATTGAGAGATGATATAAAAAGAATGAAAAAAATCAAACTTCAAACAGAAATACAAAGCAGCATCTGCAGTAAAAAGCTATAAACAATAAGTAAGGAAAGAGAAACAGTTACACTTAGACCAGACCAAACAGACAAGAAGGGACTTGCTGGCCAGAAAGAGCTCAGATTTTGTTGAACTTCTCTGTTCAAGTATCAGGAAGTTGGGCAAAATATCAGCTGTCCTTTCTGCTCTATGGACTTCCCAGTACTGTTCTTGGCTGGCCTGTTCTTAGTTTGAAACTGGCATTTTCCAACAATTTTAGAGGTTGAAATTAAAGTTACAACTTATTTACTGCAAATTCCCTAATCTTCCAGAGTTTCAAAGAGGCTATGGAGTGGAATGGAGAATTTATTTGAGATGACATTCAGTGCATAGCTAGAGACCATAGTCTTCCTGCCAGAATTATATTCATTTTTTAAATGAAAAGCATATTCCATCAGCACCCATGGTCTTTGAACTTCCTGGCTGAAGGTATGTTTATATTTTTGCGCTCTGGTGTACCAAACTATACTATTACAGTATTACAAAATCTATTGCAAGTCACCTAGACAACTTTGTAGGCGACATCTGCAAATACTGCACAGTAGGTAGCAGATTTCCCAATTTCTCAGCAGTGAAATTAAGTGTTTCTCCTATGCTAAGATAAGCGGTCTGTAGGTGGAAAGAGGGCTGGAGGATAGGAGGACAAATTAGCATAATTTTAATCTGTTAACAAGGGAATTCATGATTTTTAAATCTCCTGATAATTCTGAAGGTTAAAGCGGAGAACTTGACAAAATTCCAGAAGATTCTGGAAGATGCTCTTCCAGGAGTGATCTGAACATTTACACTTCACATAAATCTGATTTTTATTTGGGGGAGGGGGATAGGATAATTCCTGAAGGATTAACCCTTAAAGAGATGCCAGGGTTTTAGTTCAAATGTAAACGTAAGAAAACATTTTTGTGGAAAGTGCTTCAGTGTGTTCAGTAGGGGCTGGGTGGCACATAGAGGGGCCAGGGACCCAGAGCAAAAACAGCAAAGATGCTGGTCTGTTTTGAAGTCCAGCTTCCTCTTAAACCCAACCTTTAAATCTCCTTTCCTTGAGCAAATTCTATCTACTGACAGGGTGCTGAGCCCCTTGAAGCAGCCCTCCCTCTGTGGGACAGCATAGGTGGTGACAGATATTAATCCAGAGGTCTGCATTTTCAACTTCCCTGTCCACCATGACCTTTGTCATAGCGACTGGCTGTCACTCAGGAAAACACACTGGGGATCTTTTAGAAGCGTGTTTCCAAAAATCATTTGTAAAAGAAAATCTCTACCAGCAGTGATTATTTTTGTTAAAAAGGAATTTTTTTCGTGCCTTGTAAAAGCAATATGTACAGTCTTTCACTCTTTTGAAAGAAAATAAACATTTCCATGTGGTGGCTCAAGACTGTATCATGTCAACTCCTGAAGATCATTTTAAAAATCAATCATTTAGTGACTTGATAAACTAGGATTCCCTGGCAGAACAACTACAACAGAAATAGTAGCAACAACAACAACAACAACAACAAAGAAGCAGCTCAGAAAAGGCCCCAATTTCTTCCCCAAAGAAGCCACAAGTCCTTTCTGCTGGGCTGTGCAGGGAAACCTACCTAAATGGCCCTTTGGTTGACTATAATAAGCCTAACTTCTCTCTGTTCTCTGAAAGTGACCTTAGGGTTGAACCCAGTTAGGTCCCTCTCCCTGGTAAAAGAAGACAACACCAGCTAGATTTGTTTTTCTAAAGGAATTGGGATGGATTCTCCAATAACTGGAAGGGAAGGAAAAAACAAGTGCCTGGGTCCCCTTCTGACTCTCAACCCCACCTCTACCCCTTTAGAAAAGTTGCTTTCAAAACAGTGGCAAAGGTGGCGATTCTATAGGCTGACTCGGTTGCAAATTCTACTTTTATGATTTAAAAAATGTGGACGGTGTTTTTAGCATAAAAAAAGGAACTCGGATAGCACTTTTCAAAAAGTGAGCGTTATTCATTGTAATTAGATCAAAATCCAGCTGAGGCCTGGACCTTCGAAAAGCTTAAATTAAATTAATCTCCCTTTTAAATGAGACAATTATTCAGCTAAATTGAAGAAGAAGGAAAAAAAAAAAAACAACTTCAGTTTACAGCTTGGGTCCCCCGCCTTCATTAGCCTTTTAAAAGTATACAACTTGACAGATAAAATTTGCTTTCAGCTGTACCTTTTAAAACCCACCACCGAAGAAGACCAAAGAAGAGAATTTAAATTCCTCCACCTCCAAGCCAGAGTAGTAGGGTGGTTGGTTTTGTTTTTAAACCGCCCGAGGTTGTTTATATATCGCTTCTGAAGGCCAAGTTTTAGAGGCAACTCAAAGTCAGGGCAAGATCAGGGTGAAAAGCGACCAGACCGACGTGAGCTGCCCACCTGAAGTTGCCGGGTCTACAAGGTCCCCTCCTCTAACAGAAAAGCTGCCGGATTGGACGTTTCCAGGTGTCGGAAGACACCTCGTCACCATTCTTGCCCGGGGCTTAATTTAGGTGAGCCAGCGATAATATTCTGGAGGGTTCCAGAAAAAGCAACAGGATTCACTACTTGCGGCTTCTGACAGGAGCAGGCTACAGGCTCGAAAAACTCCTCCGGACTTTGGCAAACTTTACTCCTGCCGCGGACTTTGGACACGCTGAATCCTATAGGGCGGTTAAAAAAAAGCGGCGGCGGGGGTGGGGGTGGGATCCCTGGCGGTTTCCCTTGGTTTATTTTTACTGACCGGAAGGTATTAAAGCATCTCTTATTTTATTTCCCGATGCCTTCATTTGAGAGCTACAAAACGGTCTGGGTGTTCATCCAGAGGTCCGGGGAGCCTAACTAAGAAAGATGGACGGGCCCGCTCCAAGGTTCTAACTTTTCCTAATTCGTAGCAAAGATAAGGAAGGCCCGTGATAGATGTTCTGGGATTATCCTGATTTAAAAAATAAATAAAAAACAAAAAACAAAGAACAAAAACTCCCTCTTGGATACCTCTGAGGCTGGCTAAAGTGGGTCCCTCCCGAGGATCGCCAAGGCAACGCATCTCCCCCACATCCCAAACTCAGTGAGGACTAGAGGCTTCTACAGGCAGCACCCTTCTCTAGAAGCCGCCTTAGTCTCTGCCCCCAGGCTCACTCTGGCCATCGGCTGGCCTCCACCTGCTCCTCCCGCCACCCTCTCCAGGCAAGAGTACCTTGAAAGCGATGGGCAGGGTCTTATTGCAGCGCCAGTGAGTGGGCAGCACGGAGCAGAGGAAGTTGGGGCTGTCGGTGCGCACTAGTTCGCCAGGGTGGTCAGCTAGTACCTCCACCATGCTGCGGTCTCCGCTCCTCAGCTTGCTGGCCAGGGCGGCGCCGCCATCCGGGGCGCCGAGAGGCAGCGCCTCGCTCATCTTGCCGGGGCTCAGCGCGGTGGAAGGCGGCGTGAAGCGGCGGCTCGTGCTGGCATCTACGGGGATACGCATCACAACAAGCCGATTGAGTAAGGACCCTGAAAACAGCTCCTACTAGACGGCGACAGGGGCTCGGATCTTCTGCAAGCTGCTCCCAGGAGATCAACATACAAGTTCAGGAGCCTTTATTACTACCGGAGGGTTGTTGGGGTAGAAGGAGACTAAATTACCACCAGTCCCGGACTGAGATCTAGTTACGCGGATCGGCCTCACACCCAAGCAGGGTTAGGAACCGGCCGCTTAGTGCATTAAAAAGTGGACAACCAGAATTCAAAGTCAAATGCCCAAAGCAGCCTCGCTTTGAGAGTTGAAGTTCAGTCTTTGGCTATTACAAAACGGTCCGGAGGCAAAATTCCCGTACACGTCCTAAAATATTTATGCGCAGAAGAAAAAAATGACCAGCAAAAACTAGATTTGGAAGTTCCAGCAGTTAATTGCCTGTCAGTTTGTTTTTCTTTCTTGCGGGTCAATTTTGCTTAAAGTCTTAACAAAATACAAAACTTGGGAGTGTCTTCCATACAGAGCGCCCCTCTTACCATGAAAAACTCACTTCGTTTCTCAAAAGCAAGAGCCGCAACTTTAAAAGATTGTGCTACTGATGTATGTGCTCGTATATATAAATATATACATATGATCTACTTCATAAAATATTTACAATACAATCTGTAGAGAATTTAAACACAACAGAAATCCATTAATGTTTGCTGCAGTTTTTTTTTTTAAGTAGCCTTGAAAATCAGCTTCAGTAGTTGGAAGGCTGAGATAGAATCACTTGTCATTATTCTCTCAATAAATTCTGCCCAAATAATGGTCAGTGCTTTACAAAGATCTCTAGCTAAAAAAAAAAAAATCAAACTCGATGACACTCAGGGTAGAGCTTTCCACAGCTGAGGACTCTGGTTTGGAAACGCTGGTTACGTTTGTGGCTGATCTTGTGGTTTGGTGGGAGTTGAGCCGCAGTTGGGTCACACACACAGGCAGACAGGCACTCTTCGGAAGTCAGCCACTGTCTACATTGGTTGAGTGAGTCAGCCCAGACGCTGGCAGTAGCAAGATGATCTTCCTCCAACGTCGCCCGGCGCTGGCTGGTTTTCTGCTGGGGCGCACAAATACCCACGAGCGAGCACCGTGTAACCGCAGCAGGTGGAGCGGGCCTGGGAGGAGGCACCGGAGACCAGTAGGCTCGGATTACACACGCTCACTCCCACGCACCCTGCCACGCACACGCAACTTCACCGCTCGCCTGGAACCCCCCCAAACACTTTCTCCCGCAGTTGTAAAATCGGAGAAAAGTTCACAGCCAGGAGAGAAGTTGAAACATCCAAAGCTTAGAAGCCGGTTCATTCAAAAGTAAGAAAGGAAAAATAAAAATAAAAAAGGAAAGGAAAACAAGGAGGTCCAACGCAGATCTAGGAAGAGCCGCAAAGGGTGACTTTCTTGCGTCTCCGGGAGCTCAGGATGGAAGTGCCAGCCGCGGGGCCGGGCAGCGTGGTGCCCTGGCTGGGTCCGGCCGCGGGGCGCCCGTCCTGCCCGCGCCCGCTGGCTCTATGAATGAGAGTGCCTGGAAATGAACGTGCTTTTACTGTAAGCCCGGCCCGAGGAATTCCATTCCCTCAGCTCGTTTGCATAGGGGAGACAGACGGCCAATCACAGGCCTTTCCGGTATCAGCCTGGGCGCGGCCCGCTGCCGCGCTCCTGGAATTGGCCCGCGCGCCCCCGCGCGCTACTGTACGCAGCCGGGGCTGGGACACGGTAGCAGCCCCTACCGCCCCCAGGTCCGGCACCCACGCCGACCCCGCACACACATGCACACGCTGCCACGTTTGCCCGAAGCCAGGCCCAGGTTCAGACCCCATGCCAGGTAGCCAGGCGCGGGGTGGCACTGCTGCACTCGCCCCCGGGTGGGTTTGCCGGGCGCAGCGGCGCCACCGGCGGCCACGGTCCCGGAGACCCCGAAACAGGAATCGAGAAACCGGTCGGGCTTGGGGACTGCGAGATGAGCCCGGAGAAGCCCGGGGCCCGGAGATGAGCGGGAGGGAGACGCCCTGTGCGCCCTGGACACATAGCTGCCACCGCGAGGCTATGGGGACCCGGGCTGGCATCCGGGAATGGTCCCCAGGCAGCCTTGCGCTGCAGTCCATGGGCCAAGGCTCCCGGGAGGATAGGGTGGGATTCGGCCGCAAGAGGGCCAGAGAGCTGATGGCCTGGTCAAGGAGGCTCCGAGTGCCTCTCTGGGCCTGGCTGGCAGCTGAGGCGAAGTGGCACCGAGTCATTTAAAAACGGTCAGCCGCTGCTCTGCCGCAGAAGTTAGGGGTTTTAAGCATCCTCTCCTTGGTAGAGTTGCTTTATTTAGTGTCTTTTCTCTGCGGCTGGGCTGCGGCTTGATTACGCAGCGCGCTGCGTTCTGAGTGTGCGCAACGGCTGGAGAGGAGAGTTTTCTAACCAAGGCCTCCAAGATCCCTGGACTACAAAAAAAGTTGAAAGCATCCGGGGGACCCAAGCCACCCCGAACTCCCCGGCTCGCATCCACTCTCCAGCTCCGGTGGGGAGGCCGGAGCTTTCTTTCAGGCGCTGAATCCACCCCGCTTGAGCACTGTGGGGGCACTCCCCCACCTTGTCTGTCCCCGCGGCGCCGAGGGCATTTTCGCTGAGCTTTAAGGGTCCTCTTCCTGCTTGGCGCGCGGCCCGCTACTGTCCCCAGCCGGAGCAGCTGGCCTGTGCCTTCCTTGGGTCCCTTACTTCTCCTGGGCCTTCCTTCCTCCGAGACTTGTCACTACCCACTCCATGGAGCTCGCTACTGTCCACACATATGACCGAACCCCTCCACTTCCATCTGTGTTTGGGTCCCTGGCTGGTCCTCGCGTGTGTCTTCCCTCCACACGCACCCGCGCATCCTGGGCTCAGTGGAGTAGGAAGAAGCTGTGGAGGTCCCGGCACGGAGGCCTTGTCGGAAGTTTGGGGTCACTTCTCTTGCCTCAGGCTGGTAGGAGCTGGCGGCGTGGAGCATGGGGCAGGCCTTTCACGGTCATGTCGGGGCTCGGGGTGAACGCCAGGGGGCAGCAGCGGCCCTCGTTAGGAGCCCTGGGACGCTGAGCTGGGAACTGGGCACGCCCGGATGGCGCGTGGATCTGTCTCACCTAGAGATCCTTAGGGTCGTTCTTGTGAGTTTGGGGACAAACGTTAGAAAGTGGCCACTAGTTCTGAGCATCCCTCAGAGGTAGTATCCGGGCCAATGAGTCTCTACTGTCGTGATCCACCGAAATTAGGGTCTCACCTCTCCTCAAAGCTTCTTTGCCTGGGTTCCGCCTTATGCTAGTTCAGGACCATGAGTTCTTCAGGTGTCCAGCGAGAGCCAGCGAAGGCTCTAGTTCTCCAGCCTTCCTTATTTTCCCGAGTGGGCCCAACTTTCCTCATTGAGCACTAAGATCGTGCCAGCAGGGAAAAGCTCAGTGTTCCCCTGGCGTTTGGGGGCGGGGTGGGGGGAGCGGGATCCGGAGCTTTGGGAAGGAAAAGTTTCCTTGCTTTTCTTTTAAAACGAATCTCAAAGAAGTCTCATTTCAGGTGTCAACTCCATAAATGTTCCCTAACCCCCCTCCCCACTCCCTTGCTTGAGTGATGTTAGACATAGCAGTCACCATCCTCCTGCAGCCTGCACTCTGCCGCTGGGGCCACAGTTTCCTAGTGCTCTTGAGCGTCCAGGTTCCGGTGTGCCGGCACCACTGGAGAGTTCATGGCCAATGGAAGCTAGACTCCCTCAAATAGCTAGCTAGACTCCCCTCAAACGCATTTTCTAAGAAGCTGACTTCAGATCTAGTGCTCCTGGGGCCACAACCAACCGCATCCGCAGGGACCCACCGAGACTGGGCTGGATCAGAAGAGTGTGGCAGAGAACACTGAATCTTGACTTCAGGGAAAGGGACTTCTCTACAGTCCTTCAATTGGCTAAAGGAAGCGCGTTGGAGTCAGGCCCCTGCTTAAACCCTCAAACCCTGCATGGGGGTTAGGGATGTCTGCCTGACAGAAGCCCAGGAAAGGCAGTGACAAGAACACAAGCACCGAGTTTAGCTTTCAAGGTCAGCACCTTGAGCGCTGGTCAGCTGAGTTACTAAGTTCGAAGCCCAATGATAAAGCAACGGAAAAACTGCGAAAACCTGGCCTCGGGCATCCTTGGACCTGTGCGGGTTGTCACTGAGCCGCTTGACGCGCACTTGAAAAGCACAGACACACAAAATCATTGCTCCCCTCTTTACTGCAGAACAGCAAATAGCAAGCGTGCAGCTCGGACTCAACCGAGGGGCCAAGTAAACACTCAGTCCTCAGGGCTTTCAAGGATGGAGTTCATGCAAGTCCCACTGCGGGAGAGGGGAAGGAGGAATTCCTTCCCGCCCAGAGCGCGCATTTCAGAAGTCAGTGAACACTTTCCCTCTCTTGCCTCACCAAGAGCTAAAGGAAAGGTTTACAACTTTTACTTCCAGGCTTCCCCCAAAGTGACACTAAAAGTTACATGGTTAAAAAAACTGCAAGGGAAAGATTTGTTTAAGCTGCTACCGTGTGACAGTCTAACAGATTTGTTGCTGGGGGAGTTTAAAAGCGAGCACAACGGGATTTGGACTTTATACCATGAATTTAAAAAATAGCATTTGGTTCAGTGGGAGGCAGGCAACTATTTCAATGGAGGACAGGGCGGTTTATTGACTTATTTTTCTACATCCTTTTGTTAACTGTTAAGCGGTCTCAGAAAACCGAAGGGTTTGCGTTTTTGTTCCATGAAATCATCTCCAAAATAAAATGTATGTAATAATAGTTCTCTTAAATCAAAATTATCCCTTCAACGTAATATTCTATTGTCCAAATCAGATTCTAAGCATGTAATAGTTTTAAAGTTATTTCTTCTTCCTCTTCTTCCTCCTCCTCCTTTTCTCCTCCTCCTCCTCTCCCTCCTCCTCCTCCTCTTCCTTCTCCTCCTTCTCCTCCTCCTCCTCCTTCTCCTCCTTCTTCTTCTTCAGCTGTATCCTACTATA
This sequence comes from Grammomys surdaster, assembly GCF_004785775.1. Lineage (NCBI taxonomy): Eukaryota > Metazoa > Chordata > Mammalia > Rodentia > Muridae > Grammomys > Grammomys surdaster. Next base: position 6,890,034 of record NW_021620926.1, read on the forward strand.
GTTCTAGACTAATTCCAGGCAGTTGGTACTTACACAGGCATTGAGCCATTCCAGTGAAGGGCAATTGATACATAAGTGATGGGCTGTCCACGCTGTCTGGCTTTTGACATTAGAATTTAATTACACTATTCTCCCTTTTGAAGAACCTGCAGGATTATTTCGCTTGTGACATTTGTTTACTATGAGGACCAAACTCCTGAATTCTTGCACCGCATCCTTCCTCTGAATATTTCTATGCTGTGCTGGGGGAACACTTAACTCTAACTTCATATTCATCCCCCTCCAACTCCATGCACCTTACAAGGAGCAAACTGAAAATATGTCTTCCTCCCCACACACAAAATTCTGGGTGCTTAGTAAACATTTTACCCTCATAAAATTTTGCGTCACCGTTGCTCTAACAAGTGTAATAAACTCTGTCATAGCTGATAGAAGCCAAGCCATATTTTTTCAGAGAGTCACGTAGTCATTTAATAACAGCAGAATGTGTGAATGGTGAACGCCATAGAGCTGAAGGTATCACTTAAGATTTCATTGGGATATTTTATGTGGTATGACAGCTACAATATGGATTGCTCCTTTTAAGTACATTTGAATCAGCAAAAAAGCTCTAATTATTTGGCAAATTGATATCATAAAGTATATATAGAAACACATCAATAGAAAATCATATATATATGTCTATGAATATATATTTCATAAAAATATAAATTGGAACCTAACACAGCATGAGCCTCTCTAGGGTTCACTTTATGTATGCATTCTAAAATAATAGAAAATAGAAAATAAAAATAACCCTTTGTTATTTTTATTTTCAGTTTTATTTATATTTCAGTTTCCAGTAAACTGAAAGCCAAAATTTTCATTCTAATTACAATACATGCCAGCTTTAAAGAACAGATTCTCTACTGATTTTTTTTTATTTTTTCCTATTTCATTGCTTGCCATATTTTTGAGCATTGGGGGTTTTATATGATGGCCCAAATAAATCCATCATCACTGGCACAAAAATAAAATAGTAAATCACTAAATAAGTAAACCGTGATCTGTCTAGCATGTGGTTTTACATGATTTCTTCCCGTGCTGGATTCAGAATGCTGCCTCTCTGTGTCTCAGTCGCTCTGAGCCGCATGCATGGACACATGTGAATTAGCTGCATGCATGAACACATGTGAATTATTTACTAAAGCTCTGGGGATGACTCAGAACTCCAGGTGAGATTAAAACTAAATCCCAGCTTAATGCAAACTGGTTTTAAAATCAGGAACACAGCAGAGGCTAAGCATAGAGAGAAAAAAAAAATCTGAGTATCATTCAAAGCGATTTCTTTCCTTAAAGCCAGTGTTTATCCAAATAAACAATTCGGGATACATTTTCTAAACGTGACTAGCTGGTGTTTCCGTGTTCCAATTACTTCCCTTTAGTGATAGGACATTTCAGAAACACTTCCCCTTGCTGGCTCCCCCCCTTTTTCAGCTAGGAAAGCGGTTTGTTTATATTGACACCGCTCATTCTGGAAAAATGACACAGCCTTAAATATTGTCGGGAATCATCAGCATATGTTCAGATCTCATGATGAAGCGTTTCCTCCATTCTGCTGCTTCTAAGGCACAAGGAAGCCTACAGGGGGCTGTGCTCTTTCCCTTGGGTGTTTACAGATAATGTGAGTCAGAAATTACCCTCAGCCTTGCACACTGACAGTGGTCAGCACCCAGTGACAGCAAGGGCATATGGTCGGTCTCAAAGCCTTAGGATCTGGGCAACCACATTCCATAGCAACATTATCAACAATATTTCAAAGAAGAAGAAGGAGGAGGAGGAAGAAGAAGAGGAGGAGGAAGAGGAGGAGGAAGAGGAAGAGGAGGAGGAGAAGGAGGAGAAGGAGGAGGAGGAGGAGGAGGAGGAGGAGGAGGGAGCTAATTATTTCAGATTTCCAGATGCTGTTTCAATGGGCAAAAGGACAAGCTTTGCAGCTCCCTAGCCATATATTTTTTGCCAAAGCAAAAAAGAGCAAATAAAATAAGAAAGGCTTCCACAGGACTGCCCTCTAATGAGAGACCGAGTGACTTAAATGTGTGGCCTCCAAGGAACATCCTTAAAATAATTTTAAAATGTCGCAGTTTACAAGAACATAAAATCGCTCCATAAAGCTTTCTTTTTTTGAATAGAGTGGGGACAGAACAATTTGCACTAAGTATTAAGGTAAGATGAGGTAAGATATCACACATGAGTCCAAAGTTTGGACTAGTTATGGCAAGTTTGGTTCTAACTGGAGAGGCTTGATTGGGCCTAGGAGATTGACCCAGTAAGACTGACCAGACCAGGTAAATTTATTCCAGAGACCCGGTGGAGCCAAACCCCTGGACATTGTCTCATGAGACCCAGAGACAGCTCTCCATGTCAGGCTGAGAAGCTGGAACAGCAGGAACAGAGAGCAGGTGTCTGTTTATACACTGAATACTTCGACAATTCTTAAAGAAAAGCCAAAGTGCTTTTTTATCCTAAAAACTTGGCAAAATCGACTGTGTTTGGAGAGGACTGTGTGTTACTGATAAGAACTTCCTTAGCTTGGGTGACATCAGCTTGAGAACTCAGGGAAACTGGCTGACCTCAGTGAACAGACACTTATAGATAAAAGCAAACCTGTGGAACTATGAAGGAGTTTCCACCTCCAGGAGCTAGGTAAGATGCCACCCTGGAGCTCAGAGAGGAGAGGCTATGTTGTCATTAATGGAAGCTAGATACGACAGGTTTGTCTCTGTCATGATCTCCATTCCATTCCCAGCATGCCATCATATGCTAGGCCGTGATTGGATAGTCACCCCACTTAATGCTGGGAATTCCACTGTCACTCCCATTTTATAGGCCAGGAGCCTCCCCTTTACGGAGCTTAGGAATCTTGCCTGTGGACACACAGCATGCCCATGTACACATGCAGATTTGAATGTGCATACACAGGCACAAGTACGCACACACATACACACTCATGCCCACCATGCATACCCATGCAGATATGAGTACACATACACACACACACACAGACACACAGGCACATGAACACACACATACACACATGCACACACAAGCAGTGGTACACACACTCACATACATACACAAGCCCATGCACAACCACAGGCATGGGTCAGCTACGTTTCTTCTTAGGTGCAATTGGCATCGTTGAGAAAATTTAACTCTTACCATGTCATCTTTTACCCCTCTCCTCCCCATGTCTTGTCTTCATTAGAAAATATCTCGAAAATTCATGTGCAAATCTCAGATATGTAGAATTCCTATCCTGAAGTCATTTATTGTCACTCAGAGTGTTTGGACAGACAATCACTGTTTGGTTGAGAGATTTTAAAATCCATAATGGGCTTTTAGTATTTTCTGACCTCTAGTCTTTCCAAATGGCAACTCCTAGACACTCTGAGAGCATAAAGCATTTGATTGTCTTCCTTCCAGCCTTCCTATAATGGAAGTCTTCCTTATGTGTCAGCCTGGGTTCTAGGCTCATTGGTGACAGAGAACAAATAGCACATAGCAAATGGGTTATCATGGCTACTGGTAAGCATGTGTGCACAGTCCAGAGAACAAGAGGGAGGGCCACGGGAAGACGGGGCCAGCACACCTGGGCGTGGTTAAAAGAGGCTTTGGTCCTAATCCAGGAGACGCGTGATTGACTTAGAAGGTGAGCAGAGCTTATACATTCTGAATCCTAGAGGAAGAGTCTACGGAGGTTGAGGTGAGCTGGACGAAGGCGCTCCAGGCAGGAGAGTCGTAGAGAGCAAAGCGAGGTGCTTGTGAATCAGGTCACTGTGCCATTTCCAGTAGAGACTGAGTGTAGGTTTGAGGTCAGCTCCTGGAGAGTGGGGTGTGGTAGCCCACCTAACCCGAAAGGACCAAACCTCAACATGAGGACAACGGGCTCCAGTACAGCCACAGAAGCAGCCTAATGGGTACTTTAGAGAAACAAGTCCACCAAAAGTATATAGGTGACTGGAGCAGACAGATAGGGGAGCCAGGAGCTCCTGCGGCTGTCGGACATGGAATCCTAAGGATTGGAGTCAACACAGGAGCAACAGGGATGGGAGAGGGGGTGAGGGGAAGAGAGCGGGAAGCACATTTGCCTTGGTGTCTGACTATTAGTAGGAGGGGAGAAAAGTCCAGGACAGGATGAGGGTGGAGGCGGGTGCTAAGACTGAGCTTTGAGTACTCAGGTCTGGATCTTAAGAGCAGTGGCACCATGGCTGCAATAGCTGCACAGAGAGTGTTAGGTAAGAAGAGAATACTAAGGAGGTGCTGGACAAGTGAGCAGAGGGTGGGGCTACAGCTCTGGAGGGATAGATGAAGAAGAAGGTCTTAGATACCACAGGGACATGGGAATTTGCACAAGGACATCATGTCCCAAAAGTTCCAACGTGACCATGAGGATCAGGCAGGGAGGATGACGCTGAGTTGATCTACAGGGAGAACCCATTCGTCGTGATCTTGACAGGGAGAGGTTCATTTTAGCAGGAGCAGCAGAGACAGAGCAGAGAGCAGAGAGGTGAGTGAATATGATTCAGGGAAGGGCTTTGGGAGAAGAGAGGGAACATGACGGAATGACAGAAGAGAACGACCAATGTTGTATACTCATGTGTGAGTACATGTGTGGTAGTGTGTGTGTGTGCATTCATGTGTGGGAGTACATGTGCTATAGCGTGCATACATGTGTGTATGTGTGTGTCTGTCTGTCTGTGTGTGTGTATTTATGTGTGGGAGTACATGTGTGGTAGTATGTATGCACACGTGTGTACATGTGAGTGTCTGAATGCATGAGTGTGCATGCATGTTTATGTATGTGTACATGTGTGCGAGTATGCATGCCTGTGTGTACGTGTGTGTGCATGTAAGTGTGAGTGTGCATACATATGTGTATATATGTGTGCATTTGTGTGAGTATGCATGCATGTGTGTATACGTGTGTGCATGTGTGTATTTGTGTGCCTGTGAATGTATGTAACTACATGTTTGTATTTGTGTGTGTATGTGTGTGAGTGTGCATGTGTGTGTATGAGTATGCATGCATGTGTGTATGTGTATGTAAGTGTGCATGTATATGAGTACATGTTAGTGTGTGTGTGTGTGTGTGTGTGAACACTTGAGGATTGTGTATTGCACTTCAAGCTAGGCTTTGCTGCTGCTATTTCATTGCAGTTACACCAAGTCGCTGGATTCGAACCCATGGACTTACTTGTGTTTCCCTTCCTTTTATTGCTAAGTCCCCTGTGTAGGTTTTCTATACTTGCTATGATTTCTCTCCTCTTCCCATGCCCATCCCAATTGCTCCCACCCCAGGGCTAGTTCTCTGACCTCTTGTCAGATTTCTTGCAAATATACCCTGACAAGGTATATATAGCCACAGCATTTCTAGACCAGTCCTTCTCACAGGCTTCTGCTAACTTTGTTTCTGTACAAAGCCTGAACCCAGGGCAAGCTCTTCAGCTCAGTGCTGCAGGGCTAAGGAGCACCCTCCCTGTTCCAATAACAGAAGGATGTGTCAGGCTTCTTGCTCAGGTTAGATTCCCTCTCCTGGATCATCCATACACTTCATCATGGTCTCCATGTCTCCCAGATGACCTTTGAACTATAGATGGTACCTCAGCTATTGGAATGATGGAGGGCGAGGCTGGTAAGAGGCATGCAAGAGGCCACCTTCCCTCGGCTTCAGGTTTCTACGTGGAACAACATTCCTCAGTATGCAGTCCTTGGCCCCTTTCCACAGCCCCATTTATCCTCTACCAGGAGAGATTCAATTACCCTGCCAGCAACTTAGGAAGCAGAAGCAAGACTATGAGGAAGAATCCTAAAATAGACCCTTAAGATTGTCCATTCTAACCAGGACAGTGAGGGAGAGGAGCTGGGATGAGCTGATTGTAGAACAAGGAACAGAGAGAGGGCTTTTCACAGTAGTTAAGGTAGCTAATCAGTTGGTCTTGAGTCAGCCCGTAGAGGTGATCTTAGTTGGTACAATGTGGCCGAAGGACACAGTTAAAAATGTTAAGTTTTTCTGCCCGGGGCTGGAGTGAAGCCAGCTGTTCCAGCCATGTATGAGAGGGTGGGGGAGCTGTCCTATTACTCTGACCCCTTGCCCTGGCAGCCAGCCAGCAAGGAAGCAGGGCCTGTCATTCTCGAGGTTTATGAAACTGCATTCCGGCACCTACCTGCGTGACCTTGGAGGAACATTTCCCCCTAGAGCCTCAAGTGAAGAGTTTAGCTTGGCCAATCTCCTGTTGGAGAACCCAGGGAGACTAGCATGCTGACTTAAGAGGACTGTGAGCTAATAACTGGGTGTTCATTCAGCTGAGGTTTTTAAATTCCTGGTTTGATAGCAATGGAAAAGCAGCACACTGACCTTCGGTTCTCTTGATGGGCTCAGGAGACACTGCTTGTGCTTGGCTGAGTAAGAGCACCAGCACTCGGCAGCCACAGACGAAGTCACATTTTCCAAAAGTTCTGATTGTGGTAAGCTCGCTATTCTTATTTCCCATGCTTTGTGTAGCATACAGTCTGTTCTGGGCCCCTAGGGAGCAGAAGTCTTTTTATTGAGTCCCTACAAAGATGCTGTATAATATCGTATTCTCTTCTGAGTCATTGGTCCCCCCTCATACACTTGTGCATGCTGCACATACAACCTTGGATCTTTGTATACCTTGTCCATGAGGCTGTCTAACTCATATTTCAATTTTTTGCCACCACTGTGCAAAACAAATGTGATGGAAAGCCCCAGGGCTCTTCTTAACCAGAGATTCTGACTCAGCAGGTCTGGGGAGAGACCGGGACTTCATTTCCAACAAGCTACCAGTGATGTCACGGAGGCTGCTGGGCCAAGACCCACACCTATAGCTTTCAAGGTTCCCGGAAGTTCTTGGGTCTCTAACCAAAACTGTGTCCAGCATAACCTTTTAGGCAGACTACTTTTCATAGCTAACATTATAAAATATAAATTCATAGCAAGTCATCGCAGATATGGCTCTTCAAACTATTCTCAATGGGCTGAGAGTATTTGGTATCTGCTTGGAAAGCCCTCTGTCAGAGCCCTAACCCCCTGTGGGATGGTAAAGCTCTGGGGCCTTTGGAAGGAGACTGGATAAAAGACCAGGGCATGGAGAGATGGGGATAGTAGTATCCTTATATGGCTTTCTCTTGCTGGGTGTGGTGATGCATGCCTTTAATCTCAGCATTGGGAAGGCAGAGGCTGAGGCCAGCCTGGTTTACATGTTCTAGGCTAGATAGGGCTACACAGTGAGACTCTATCTCCAAAAAAGGATCAGATTCTCTACTCCTCTTTCTCCTCCCCCCCCCTCCCTTTTTTTCCTCCCCCTCCCTCCCTCTCTCTCTCTCTCTCTCTCTCTCTCTCTCTCTCTCTCTCTCTCTCTCTCTCTCTCTCTCTCTCTCTCTCATTTCCCCTCTCTTCCTCTTACTCACTGCCCTCCTCTCCTCTCTCCTTTAGACATTCTTTCAGGGTCTCACGTGGCCTCATGCTCACTGGATATATGCTCCAGAAGGGAAACCAGAACACACACCTAAGTAGCCTTTTCCCTCCCTGTCAGAACTTCCAGAAGATGCGACCAGGACATAGCAGATCATCTTGGGCACTGAGCCTGGCAGGCATGTGCCATTGCACACATACCAGCCATCTATAAACCGTCGGGGAATCACCTCTCCTTTTGCAGAAACGACACAACACATGTAATCTAGACTTTCCTGATAGCCAGTGTTTTCTACCTTTGTCAACAAGTAGGTGGCATTAACGAAGTAACCCGTTGGTTAATTAGGATGAATTCCTTTGTGTGTTGTGTGTATTGTGTGGGCATGTGTGCTGCAGCTCACGTGGAGGTAGGTCAGAGAACAACTCCTGGGACTTGCTTGTGCTTCTCTGCTCCCACCCCGCATAGGGCCTGGGCTCATATCCACTTCACCAGACTTTGGCAGCAAAGCACTTTTATCTGCTGAACCATCTTGCCAGCCCAGCAGTGACTTTCGTAATGGTTTATCTAACCATTATTCACACCTATCATCAATACAAAATTAGATATTTTCTCTCTTTTTTAAAAAAATCATATTTTCAAAAGTCTATGCATGTTTTCTGTGCCTACAGCACCTCTCCATCTGGTTTGTCTGGCTGTTGGTGTTTAGTAGCTGCTTCTGACTGGTGACAACTGTATTGGTTGGAGCAAGACCGGAGTGGCTACTGAACACAAAGGTACCATGCAATCAACACTGACTGCAGCCTTGATACTTTTCTCCTGCAGCCCCAGGGGGCCATTTCTTCCTTGCTGTAGGTGAAGCATGCAGGTTTTCCCCTCCTCTGACTTAGGTTTTCCCTCTAAGCATACAATTTACCTTGTTTTATTTTATGTATTAATCGTCGTCTGAAACACTCCTACACTGTAGCCCTGGCTAGCTCCCGGCTAACTTCGGACTTCTGGTGGTTGTTCTGCTCTAGCTTTCAGAGTAGTGAACTTCAAGTCTTCTTTACAGCACCACATGATTGAGTGGAAAGCAGAAGAACCCATGAGGAGGCCCACAGCAACTGCTGCAGGAGACTAGCTTCTACTGTCAGCATGCTCATGCGTCTTGCAGCCCAGGCGAGCCTCGAGCTAATCTCCTGCATTCTACACTGTCTCTTCACACCCATTAGCTGTGATGGCTCAGCCTGAGAGACAACTTTGGCTCCTTAGCACTCTGAAACAACATCACAGGAAGGATTAAGCTACTTCCCTACAAGATTTGTGGGCTGGATTATTCTTTTTAAAAAATAACTTATCCGTATGGCTGTTTTGCCTGCATGTATGTCTGCACACATGCACACAGTGTCCACAGAGGCCAGGGGAGGATGCTGAATCCCTCGGGATTGCAGTTATGAATAGTTTAGAGCTGCTGTGTGTGTACTGGCAACCAAACGTGGGTCCCCTGCAAGAGCAGCCAGTGCTCTTAACCACTGAGCCATCTCTCCAGGGCTCATGGGCTGCACTGATAAATACCAGGTAGGACTGGATGTTCTGTTTATCATTCGCCACAATTTTTAAATTGCTGGGGCTCTCTCTTAAGTAGGAATTCCTACAGTGTGTTTATCTGGAAGTACAGCATAAAGAGTTTTTCAAATTGCCTCTTTGTTAGCCAAACCAGCCGCCGCCATCCATCCTGCTTCAGTTCAGTGTAGTGGTTTGATAATGTGTGGTGAAAGCCTGGTGGTAGGAGAGTTGGAGGGAGAGCAAGACAGGAGGGGGAGGGGGATGCTAGAGGTGGAGGGGAGGAGGAGGGGGAGGGAGAAAGAGGAGGGGAGGGAAGGGGGAGGGGAGGAGGAAGGGAAGGGGAAGGAGAGGGGGAGGGGGAGGGAGAGGGGGGAGAGAAGTATCACCACAGGAGGATTTTAATTCTTATTTTACATGTACGTGAGTAGGTCTGTATGGAGCATGCGCACACGAGTGCAGCAACTCCAGAGGTTAGAAGAGGTTACTGGTTACCGCGTCTCCTGGAAATGGAGTCACGGATGGTGGTTAGCTACCTGACATGGGTGCTGGGATGAGGTCTCAAGTCCCTGGCAGGACCAGCCAACACTGCTAACCACTGAGCCATCTCTCCCGTCTGAAAACAGCTTTGTGGGAGATAGTCCCGAAAGCCATATCTATCTTGTTTACTCATGAGGCCAGAGACTTGCCATCCTCCACAGACTTTAATTTCATATCTATGAAATAAAAGATGTAGGTGAAGAAGTCAGCAATGGTGGAAGTGTCGATTCTTGTATCTAATATGCACATGCATATGCACTTCCATTTAAAGTGTCGTAAATCACTAAAGTCTGTACAGATCTAGTCACATACTTCCATATTGAATTAGTGACACACACTCAAGGTTCAGGACATGGTCCCACTTTTGTGGATCACACATCCTGTCCCAAAGCGAGTGAATCAATCTCTCTCTCTCTCTCTCTCTCTCTCTCTCTCTCTCTCTCTCTCTCT
>NW_021620926.1:6900047-6940891 GCF_004785775.1 Grammomys surdaster
TCTCTCTCTCTCTCTCTCTCTCTCTCTCTCTCTCTCTCTCTCTCTCTGTTGAAAGCAATGGTTAAATCAGAATCAAGTTTTCAAAAATAAAATAAAGATTGTTTCAGGTTTGCCTAGAACAAAGCTGCCCCTTGAAACCTCCCTTGTAAAACACAAAGCAAACTTTACAGCCTTCCCCAGTGAGCACACAGCAGGAATTCTCTGGAGCTTAGCTTCTTGGAGGGGAAAGGAATGACTAAGGAGGAGAGGCATTTCTGAGAGCAGAGATTATCTGGTTGCTGGTGCTCGGCTTACATTTACAGACACAGTGAAAGTCATCCACAGAAGCGGGCTCAAAGTGATTAAAAATGGTGAAGCCTAAAAATAACACTTGAAGAATTTTGCAGTCTTTTTCTTTCTTTTTTTTTTCAGGGTAGGTAGGGTTGGGTTTTTTTTTTTAAATAGTCACAGCCAAGCAACAGATGTTTGCCCACACATAACCACACATGACCTTAAACTGAATTCAAGCTCACTTCTAGCGTGACCATTGGCCATGAGGACAGACGTTTTACTGCTGGCCCATGGTGCCTCCTTTCCCCCACATTTCTCTAATCACTTAACAATTTAGGTGGCCAAGAAAATGTCTGCTCTGAGGGTAACTTTTCACATGAAGATGTCCACTTTGGGGGGTAACTTCACATGCACCACTGGTTAACATGGCCCCTTTGAGTAAGTTGTAAGAGAGATTTGAAGCAAGATAGTTGGAGAAATGTGGACTTTAAGTTTTTAATTTGAATCTTTTAGCATTCGATTTTAAGTAGCTCTGTAATTGTCAAGCCCTTGATTTAGGAGCTTCTCATATGTCAGAGAAAAGTATGGTAGACGGAGTCAGCTTGCTCTGGTTGTGTGCTGGGAAGGGTCTCAGGTAGCTCGCGCTGGGCAGGCACTCACTTTGTAGCTGGGGACAACTTTGGATTCCTGATCCTCTTGCCTCTGCCTCTCAAGTCTTTTTTCTTAGAACAGAAATTGTATAGTGCACAAAAGAGTATCAGTCTTGGTTAGTCAGACCCCTCTTTTCGCGGACGCCACCAAAGTCCTCTCAGAGGCAAAGAAGAGGACTCTTCCAGCACTGGCTGAGTTATGAAGGAGAACTGGCTCCCCTCTTAGCTGAAGGACATCTGACACATACAGGAGGTTATTACACTCCTGCCCACTCTAACCCAGCTCACAAGAGGATTCTCCTCTCTTCCTTTTGCCCCAGGCTTATCCAGGATGGCAGTTTTCATCCCACAACTGAAGTGATGTGCCCCTTTGTTCCACCTTGCCAAACAGAGTGGAAAAGGACTAGTCTCCAGATTAAACCCATTCCTTACTACAAACAAGAAGGAAATGAATTTGCACGTGTACTTTTTCTGACCAGATGCCCACTGGTCTGATTGACCATACCCTCCCTAATGTCTGTCTGTAGGGAAGACTGAGGCCCAAAGAAAAGAGAACAAAACAGCACTCATGTTAGTCAGAATGCTAACCATCGCCGTTGTCCTTATGTAGAAGTGTCCGCAGCTGGACAGCAGCCCACTCAGGGAATGCCAAGACATGGAAGGCTGAGCCAAGGGGCTGGCATGGAGTTTGAGATGAGCCCTGGCTACACAGGGAGACCCCATCTTACCATACCACCAACAACAGCAAAGGGATTTTTCAGATGCAAGCTAGGACATTGTACAAATAAAACAGCAAAAAGCACATGGACTCCCCACAGTATGGAGACTGCACAGGAGACCAGCGGCCCTTTCCTGGTTTTATGGTCTGCAGTAGTGGATCAAGGGGAACCAAGAACGTTAGTAGATGTCTAGAAAGTGCTGGGTCACCCGAAGCTCGTCAAGGAAATTTTCTTTTCCCCTGCAGAAGTTAAAAATAAAACTTCTATAACAAAAACATCCTCTTCTTATTGATTTTTAAGATTTTGGAACATTCCGGTCCTAAGTACATGTACCTTAAGTGACTCTGCAGCAGCCACTCAAGAGCAAAGCCCCTCTCTTTATTCCAGGAATGTTTGTTGTGTTATGAATAAATAAATAAATAAATAAATAAATAAGAAATGATACTCAACACCCTCTGAAAATCTAAATTCCCTCCTGTATGGATGTTTAGATACTCAAACATAATCATGGTCTGGTCTGTGTTTTGAAGATTAATACGTAAGTACATACAGCATTGCCTTAGTAGGCCAAAGAAGTAATTTATCTTTCCCACCACAAAGAGCCTGGTGAACAGGACAGCAGGTCCTGATTGCCCTGGATCACTAATGCTGGGGTGTGATAGGTTGGGGTTCATGAAGAAAAAGCTGGGACCTCTGATCTTAACCTTGGGAATCCATCAGGTGCTTCAAGTATACGCAGACAAGAGAAAGTCGTGGGATCTTAGAAATAAAAGCCTTGTTTATTTAGTCAATGGGGTTTTGTCAGCTAAGCAAATGTGTGTGACCAAACACCAGAGGTCTGCAGTGTCTTCTGAGCTATTCTGAGCTTCACAGCTGTGACTAAAGCTTTTTGTCATACCATCGCACTTCATCTAAAGTCGATAAGTTTAGGAACATCCTCCTAGGCCAAAAGAGGTTAAAGGACGTCCCCAAGGCCAGAGACGAGTGATGCTCATCTGAGTCTACGTACACACATGTTTTCATGTGTTTGTACGTGTTTGTGTGTGAGTCTGCATGTGTTTATGTGTGTGCATGTGTGTATGTGTGTGTATGTGTTATGTGTGTATGTGTGTGTATGTGTTTGTGTGTGCATCTGCATGTGTATGTGTGTGTGTGCATGTGTGTGCATGTGTGTGTGTGTATGTAAGCCAAGGATAGCCCCAGGATTCACGCCTCAGATGCTGTCCTTATTGCTATCAAGACAGTGTTTCTGACTGGCCTAGAACTCACAGATCCCCGGGATCTGATGCTTCCACCTCCCCAGGCCACAGCACATGCCTGCTTCTCATGTTTCTCACAGCCCTGGGGCTGAACTCAGGTTCTCATCTTTTGCTCTCAGTAAATAGAGCAGATGATCTTCAAATTGTGGACATTTTGAAAACAACATTCTTCAGCTCCCTAGTTCCAGAAGTTTCTTAGAGATGACTTTCTGGAAGGACTGCATGGCGTGTTGGGGACAGCCTCCCACCAGGTACAGCGAGCAGATGTGCCAACAGGCCTGCTCTAGCCGTGCGTGTAAGGAAATGAGCTGTTTTAACAACACAGAACCAATCGAGCTGGGGAGATATTTCAATGACTTTTCCAGAATGGTACTTAAGGAGCAGAGCCCATCTTCACTTGGGTTTGAGCCCATGGCCTTATGGTTTAAATATAAAATGCATTACAGCTCTTTATTTAGAGAGCCATATGCCATTTTTAGGGAGCAGCCCCGGTTCTCTCTCTGACTTTAGTGGGAGGACAGTGCGGATAGGTGTCTCAGTGCTGTCATTAGTATCCATTATTTATTAGGCTTTGATGGTGGATTCAAAACCAGCCGGGAGGGTTATGTGCCCCTTCAGTGAAAACCTCAACTCTAAGGTCAGGACTTCCAGGTGTAACCTTTGGAGGCTTAGGAGAGGACAAGAGACCTAGAACTGGTCAGGCCTCCAAAGTTCAGGGGCAGGGAGAAGAGGGAGACTTCAAAATGTATAAACAACCTCAGGTTTGCTGCCACAGGGCAGACTCCATCAGTAAAGAAGAAAAGGAAGAAAGATGAAACACTGGGCAATGGCATAATGCAGCCCAGGGAGGCAAAGCTTGCTTTCCCAAAGGTCTCTTTGATGTTAGGAACCATGGCAAAGGTCTTCTGGCTGCTGGTCACAAAGAAGTCTGAAACCTTCTGAGGGAAGTCTGTTTGAGAACACACTCTGTCACATGAGTTCCATGGCTAAGTGTGGTAACACTGTGTGTGCCTCTGTTTCCTCCATTGCCAAGTCTAAAACCATGCTGTTCTCAACATATTTCAAAGAAGACCAGACTGAGTTGGAACTGCTAGAGCACCCTGAGATGCTGGAGCACCCTGAGATATTGGAACACCCTGAGATGCTGGAGCACCCTGAGATATTGGAGCACCCTGAGATGCTGGAGCACTCTGAGATGCTGGAGCACCCTGAGATGCTGGAGCACTCTGAGATGCTGGAGCACCCACATGGCCACCTTTCTATGGCAGACTTTGCTAATCATTTTCCTCTAGACAGATACTTGATACAATTTGTGTACTCTTCAGAGAGCAAGTGGGCTCCAAGAAAGGAGTTGACTTTTCCCACGTCCCTTATCTTGTAGGCCTGGGACCCTCCCTCTGTGAAGGAAGGGTGTCTCACCCTCCTCTGTAGCCCCCATGCCTCTTCCTTCCATTGGCCATTTTGCAACTTCCCTAAAATCAGGAGGGTCTTGTGAAACTTTCTCTAGAAGAAATTTAGAAATTGCTCCTGGAAAGCTCCAGCGGGCATCTCCTCTTTCAAAGTCCTTTCCTGATAGCAAATCCACAAGTTTAACTCCAGTCCCCAAAAGTCCTAGGAACTGACGACCTGATCTCCTGAAAAACACCAAGGAAGAATTCTTTGGAATTCTCAAGCTATGGTACAGAGAAAGGGAAAGAGAGCTGGTGTTAACGCTTCCCAGGCTCTAACTGGATGTATTTTCTTTTTCTTTTTTTTCGAGACAGGGTTTCTCTGTATATCTCTGGCTGTCCTGGAACTCACTCTGTAGACCAGGCTGGGCTCGAACTCAGAAACCCGCCTGCCTCTGCCTCCCAAGTGCTGGGATTAAAGGCGTGTGATACCACTGCCTGGCTTGGATATATAAAAGCAGAAAAGGGAGACTTATTCAACAAGGCTATGTTGGACTGAGGGACAAAGAGACCATCTTCCTGGATAAAATGTCCATCTTCAGGGACATTTATTTTTTAAGTAGCATGGTGGTGGTGGTGATGGTGGGGACTTCTTTCTTTTCTTTAATGACCTAAGCTGAAATAAAGGTGACAACAACAACAATAACAACAACAAAGACACCCAAAATATCTTTGTCTTTTCTTGGGAGAAGTGTCTTAGGACAGAGTGGGCCTTTTCAGAGAGGGTGTTGCTCAATGTTGTGTTGCAACACTATTTCAACTGTCACTGGGGCCGGGATGGCAGCCTTGCATCAATCCTCTGCAAGGTGTTTCCTGGACTTTGCAGACAGGGCTGGGGGAGGTGCGGCTTCTCCTGTGTAGGCAGATAATGCCTCTTGCTCCCTCAACTATCTTCTGGGGCTCGCCCTGTAGATAACAACTTCACTACCAGGGTGAGCCCCATGCTCCCAATTTGTAGATCTATATTGATGAAGCTTTTTGTGTTTATCAGACACAATTTTATCATCCCTCTCCAAATGCCTTTGGTCACACTCAGCCTTTGAACTTCGGCATATTTATCAAATAGGACCAGTGATTGAGGCGATGTAAAGGCTTATCTGTACTTCTAAAGAAAGAGGAACTGAGCCATGGATCTCTCTGCTAGAGCAGATCTTTTGAGTTTGTATGTGTGTGTGTGTACATGTTTGTGCCTGTGTTTATGTGTGTCTGTGTGCTTGTGTGTGTACGTGTGCACACATGAGTGCACATGGGCACATGGAGAGAGAGGAAGATGTTTCTTATCTTTGGGGCAGTCGATTGCTCTATGCAGATATTTTAATTTTGTTTTCCATATCCTAGAAACCATGGATTGTCCTCAAGGCCCCAGAGCAGGTGGCTGAGCTCAGTCTGACTCGCAGATTCTCGGTGTACACAGAATGCCGGGTTCTGTATAAGACCCACTTTGCTGTCAATTAGATTGGAAATCTCTGAAACCAGGTATCAGTCCTTGAATGGAGATGGCTGGCTTGTGTTACTTGTACCTTTTTAACATGCAAACAGATCCAGCCTTTTGAACGGTTCCAGACACCTTTAGAATCTTGTCCTTTCTTTTTTTGTCTACTTTTCTCTTCTCTCTCTCCCTTTCCCTTTCTCGGTCTCTCACTCTCATTCTTATAACAAATTCTGCTCTGCAAGTCAAGCTAGAAAGGAGGGGAGGTGGGGACAGATTAGGAGGATGAGACCTCTCCCTATGCTGGCAGGGAGGCCCCAGAGATGCTCTCAATATCAGAGAGAGTGGTAGGGGAGGGAGGAGGAGAGAGGAGAGGAAGGGAGAAAAGGAAAGTAGAAGAGAGACAGAGGAGGGGAGGAGAAAGAAAAAGCACTATTTACAGACTGGGAGGGAGTTTCAGAAGGGATTCCCCACCCCAGAGTCCACATTCTTCCTTGGGTTTGTCCTCCAATCTCAGACTTCAGCAGGCTGCCATACTGAGAGGCATGATTATTCACCATTGGCAGCTATGGGAACGGGCAACCTGATAATAAGGCTGAGATGCTTCTTCAGAGTTCAGAGGCCTCTCATCAAATGATCTCTGCCATTATGTCCCCCGCCCCCAACCCCTGCTCTTTCTTCCTCTTCTTATTCTCCCTCCTCCTTATCCTCCACACCAACTCCTTTTCTTTTATTCATTCTCACCTGCCTGGATGCAAATGAGCCACATGCATATGCACACACACGCATGCACACCCACACACACATGCACACACACATGCACATGCAAACAGGCATGCACACACATATACACTCATACATGCACACGCTCATGCATATGCACATGCATACACATATGCACACACATGCACACACACATGTACACACATGCACATGTATGCACACACATGCACACACATGCACATGTGCACACACATGCATGCACACACACCCACAGAGAGAGAGAGGGGGAGAGAGAGAGAGAGAGAGAGAGAGAGAGAGAGAGAGAGAGAGAGAGTTCCTTCTTTCCTGGGCCCTGCAGTCATCTGAGGAGGCCTCACTGTGCAGCACTGTACAGAGTTTGGACACTGCCTGCTGAGTGGCCACTGCCCTCAGTCCCTGGCCAGCACCTGGCCCTGGGTGTCTTGTTGCTGCATTACACCCTCACTGAGTCCTATGGCTCACTCTGATGCTTAATGTAGAGACAGCATGACTTTTCAGTACAAGGTCTGTTACAAAGGCATAAGAAGCCTTTATTAAAACTCTTTGAGGACAGTAGGAGCTGCCAGTAAGGGATCAGGTAGGTCATGTCTAGATCCAAGCTCATGAGCTCCTGTGTGGAGCAGGGCCTGTGGATGCTGAGCGGCAACAGGCAATCAAATGCATTTGTCGGATCGTGTAAGAAGCAGGAGTTTTAATGAGAGTAGCTGCAGTGCCTATTGCTGGAGAACATAGACTAAACCTCTGACAGTTCTAGGAGTCCTGCATCCATGAGACACAGAGAGGGAGCCATGCCAAGACTATTCACCTGGCAAGTCTGGACCTGTGTGTGGAGAGAGGAATGGCTTGCCAATGGCTCGGCGTTGGAGGCTCTGGTTGGGAGGGAGGAGGTACTGCTCTTCCCAGCAGCTCCATGGGGCTGCTGTCTTCTCTACTTCATTCTGGAATAGCTGCCCGATCACCCTGACAGTTTCTGCTCCAACCTCCCTGCAAAGGATCAGAGTAAAGGAAATCTGACTAGGTCTCTCCTCCACCCAGTGTTCCCCTGCGCAGAGAATCCCAGGCTCCGTGGGAAGCTAGCCCAGCCACTACATGGCCTAAATACCACTGTTTGCTTGGTGTGCTCCGCCACGTTCCTTATTCTGCTGGCAGATACACAAATTACCTCCTTTCTCGGGGCCTTTTAGTATCTCTCCTTAGCCAGGGCCATGTTCCTCAACTTCCCAGTTTTTGTCATGGCTGCTATGACAAAACATCATCCTGGGTCCTCTCTATCCCTGGCTCTGACAGAGTAAAGCTCACTTTCCCACAGGTAATCTTCTGAGGGTGCCACTGGGAAGTGGCGCCAGTGTCCAGACACTGTGTACCGAGGCCTTACCCTTCTGACCAGTACTGGGCCCTGGGTGGGCTTGTCCTTGAATCACATGGTCACTGATGCCTCCGGCTCACATTGCCGTGATGAGTCTTGCCAGAACACTTCTCTGAGTGGGGTATTACCCCGGAAAGGACCAGACCCGCAGGGCTCCGAGGCAGGCTACTCAACCACAAAGGAAAGGAAACATGACTGGGGGAGCAGATTGCCGGGAGATGAGCTGTATGCCTTGCAATTCAAGATGGAGGTAGCCTAGTTGGGGACAGCACTGAGTGGAGCTGGCTGACCCGACCCCTGCTTCACCCATTGGACACTTGCTTCTTAAGGCTTGTCACCTCTCTGTTGTTATTATTATTACTACTATGTTTGTCATTCAGCTTTACATTATTTTCCATGAGGACCCACGACAGCACGGGCATTTTGTACAACCCTCTAACATCGGGTTTCAGTTGGGGGCAGGCAACCCTTTACATCACATTCTTTAATAATTCAAGTGGCAGCATTGTAGGGCTTCTCTTAACTGCTTCTTAAAAGTAATTAATTGATTTTCTGACATATCAGTTAACAATGTATTACTCTGACACAAAGTTGTGTTGCAGCTCTTGTTTGGAACAGAGCACTGTATGGATTCAATTCAGCCCAGAGTTTAGCTCCGGAGAGACTAAAAATACACCTCTATAAAAAGAAAGCCTCTTTACATGGACTGTCGTCTAAAAATTTAAACCATATGTTCTTTCCGGGGCTCTCAATGGGGTGACGTATGGGTTCAAATTTTTGTGGCTGTTCAGGCTTGGAACATTCAAGAAACATGGAATAACCTACTGTTACTCAATATACTCTGTGGTCTAGAGGGGGAAAATCACCCAGGTTGTGCTGAGGGCAACAGTAGGCTCTCCATCCAAACATGGTTTGCTAAGGTTCTGTCCTGGGTGTGAGCATCTACCGGGAGCCAGATTCTTTCTGTAGCTGAGATGGTAAGCTCTGCTCCCTGTTGGCCTGTGGTGGGAATCTCACCCAAGGGAGGATTCCCCTCCATTATGTAGATTCTCTGAATGGTATCATTCAAACCGATGTTGTAACTGGCTTGCCCTGGGTCCTGTGGTGCAGAAGGAGGGCAGTAAGCATGACATCTTGACCTCTACAGAGATGCCCAAGACAAACTTCTGCAGTGAGGGAGGTAGCATTTCCCCCCTGGAAGCCACCACGCTTACTTAAATACATACTGGAAACCCTCGATAGATCCATTTTGGTGGAGTGGTATTTCTTCACCACTATGGATGTCACCTGGGCCCTGGCATATGACCCTAGGCACTCTGCATTTGGTGTGTGCTAAAGATGGGTGAGGGAAAGCAGAGCACAGGAAACTTAGCTCCCTTCTCGTCCCTCCTTCCGGTGATAGGGCCTGGCGTGCAGGATCCAGTCTGTGTCTTCTTGCTTTACGGACCCAGCACTGACTGGCTCAGCAACGTTTGAGACATGGGAGTGACCTCGTCATGAGGCAGTTGGTGCTCCTCCATGTGTAAGCCTCAAGTCCCAGGAGGCAATGCAGCTATGACACTGGCTTTCTGACTTGTGTGTGTCTCACTTCTGTTTGACTATGTCTGAACTGATTCTTTATTTAAGAAGGTGATCCTTCATCAAGGTCCTTCAAGTGTTAGCGTCGCCAACAAGATCTGGTATAAAGCCAGGAAACAAACCCTTGGGAAGGGGACACCAGAGTGGGTGGAGATCTTGCGACCTCTGTGTGTCTCACAGGCTGGCCATTTAGTCTGTTTCTTTAGTTCCAGAATGAGGACAGCGGTTCCTAATTTATGACACTACTATAATGAGTGAATGGCCCGAGCCCCACGGGGAAGCATTTACAGCACTGAGCAGCCGCCGCTCAATTAAGGGAGCGAGAGCTACTGCATTTTTCTTGCTAAAGTACTAGAAGAATGATGAGGAAAATTGATGAAAATACTACAACATGTTCATAATCTATTGGTTTGCTTTTTCAGTACTTGAGAGAATTTTAAGTTCTGAGGTTCATGATGAAGGGACCTTAGTGGAAAGAGTATCGAGCAGATGGGGAGAAAGAAGTGACCTTAGGTAGACGCAGGGAATGGCGGACAGGTGGAGACAGGCTCAAAGTGGGATGCCACTAAGGATGCTCCTCGACCCTCCTTGGATGATCACATCTTTTTTATGCCTTGCCTACTCAGAACCCATGTGGACAAGGAAGACTCCAGCCCCTCAAGGACAGCTGTTGTGATGAGCCCCAAGGGAGGAGAGCATTGGAAGGACAGTCAGAGAAATACATGCGAATATAGACTGGCATTACTGCTATTAATGTCTGAATACCTCGATCCTGTCTATTGCTATGCTTGGACTTCTTTGACCAAACGGACAGTGTCACCAGACTGGAGGAATGAATACGAGTCATCAATAATGTTGTTACTGACTCATTCCAGAATTTCCCCTGGATAGAAACACTTGTGGATTCCATTTTTCCAGGCCAGTGTTACAAAAGTTAGCATTACAAAAGTCTGTAAAAATAATAAATAAATCAGAATCCTTGGGTGTCTGAAGTATAGAATATCAACAACTTCTTCCCATCTTAAATTTTGGAAATGAAAAGCTTTTATTTTGAAATATAGGCTGTCTTTACTCCTCAAAAGCATAGTTATAATACAAATTCTGAGAGTTATTCAAGAACAGGAGAGGATTTTCTTTTCATTTTCTTTTTTAGTAGGGGTGTGGGGAAGAGACATGAATTATTTACTGAGGCTCTAGAGCCGGGAGAGAGCTTTAGGATTTTGCTCAAGTCTCAGATTGATTTTCTGACACACCAAGTAAAATGAAACTTGAGAGCTTAGTGGCACGTCAGACACCTGATCTGCAGTGAAATTCAGAGTCGTAGCTCAGCGGCAGTGCGTTTGCGTGTCTGGCATACGACAGGAGTTGATCCTTGCTGCTTTATAATTAACACACTCGATAAAGCATTTGAAGAAATTAGCCTAGGAACTGTACACTCAATTAATGCAGAGCAAGCATGCCTCGTGTGCTAAGTCCCGTCCTGTGCATTTTGGGGAGGGGAGGTAAAATTTGATTGAGTGATCCTGCCCTTTTAACAGCTGTACTGTCCGGTGGGGGATGGTAGGTTGATCTACAAAAGATTCAATGAATGTAATCGTAAGTTGTAAACCACAGATTACAGGAGTCCAGGATATTAGAGTCATGGGCCCTATCTGGAAGGGCTGGGGAAGCTTAGAGGAAGAGAAGATAGGTGGATTGAGTCTGGAAGAAGTGTAGGGTTTGGCTATTATAAAGGGAAAGGTGGCTAGGAGGTCATATGGTAAAGCAAGCCAAGGAAGATGTTGGCTGTAGGATGTCACTGAGTGGCCCACTTGGGAGCCTGCTGCAGCACACACTTGCCAGAGGAAGACAAGGTGCATGAAAGGTGAGAGCTGGAGCGGGGTGCAGCATTTTGGAGTTGTCAGAGCCTGAGTGAGTCTTTTTTGTGTCTTCTCTCATTGAAAACTCATCACAACCACTGAGGAAAGAACCATGGAAGGTCTCACTTCACACAGATAGACAGGGTCAGACAGCAAGACTCAAAGCCTCCCAGTCATTAAAGCAGCAGAGCCAAGCCGTAGACTCTGTCAGAGCAACGTGGATGTTGTGAGCCCATGCCATCCCCATTTTTAGCATGCTAGAAGCACTGTAACTCAGCCTCTATAACTAAGGGGTTTGGTGGCCCCTTTCCTAAGGGTAGGTGGCCATCATTCAGGGGTTGTGACTGACAGATCATATGAGCAGTTATGCCTGAGACGGCAGTGAGAGGATGTGTGAATAGACACCGAGGCTCTGAGCCAACCAGGAGGTTTGGCGACATCTGGCTGAGGGACTGTGGTAGCCATGGGGAGAGAAGCAAATAGAGAAGACAAGGCGGAAATGAAATCACAGGAAAGTGGCCAGCATGTAGGTGAAGACACTCTGGTGCTTAGCCTGGGGGTATGAGACAGAAAGCCCACATTAGAAATCATGCAAGCTTTCGGCTGAATTACCAGGATTGGAACTTTACGCAAGCACTCTTCATCCTGGTTCCAAATGCACAGCCACTTGATTATTAGCCCATTAAAGAGATATTGGACAGAGTTGGAATTCTAAATCGAGTCAGGGATGCTCCTGTTGAGGGAAGAGGTCACGAAGTGATATTGACTTGAGACTTCTCCCACTTCTGGCAGAGAAGAAGGGTGGACAGGAAAACTGAGAGCTGCGGTGCATTAGCTAGCGTGCCCAGATTCTCCAGTCTTCATATGACTTCAACGCAAGGGGAGTTTGGTGGCTATCCAAGACAGGCCTAGCATCATGCCTGGAACTCGGAGTCGGTTTGTAAGGTGGCTCATCTTGACCTAGGATACATCAACACAGGGCATGGCTTTCACACTGGCTTCTACCCAAGCCATGAGTCTACGTGAATGGCATGCTGGTCAGAGACCCTATGCCACTGGTGTTCTTGGCTTAGGAAGACAAGGGCACAACAACCCCTTCTCACCTTAAAAACGTCTTGAGGACATGTCCTGACATACGTTCATAACTGTCCTCTGACCTTTGAACCTAAATCACCCAGCCAGTGCCAGCCTTGCCAAATTCACACTGGCGGCATGGGCAGCAAGGTAGATGCAGAAGGGTCTGTGCTTGACTGGTCATTGAAAAACCATTCTTATCTACATCTCCATCGGGGATTGCTTTAGTGGCCTTGATTTTATTCTTTGTTGAGACACATCGACTTTCTAGTTGTGGGGGCTGTAACTGTAGATCTTTTACAAACTTCTAAAACCACGCTAAAATAAGACGCGAAGTTAAGTTGAGGTAGAGTATAACGCTTAGCACGCACCAGACACAATCGTAATACGTCAAGCCATTGCAAGCAATGCAAGTCCCTCTCACTGTCCGCTGCCGTGAGCTGGTTCTTGCTAGTATGTGCTTTTAGGAGATGAAGAAGCCAAGGCACACAGACGTTTATAAACTCGACTACTGTCATAGCACACAACGAATGGAGCCAGGATTAGAACCCTAGTAGGTTGGTGCCTGAATGTGTGTTCCTGTCTATATCCGGCACTGCTTTCCTCCACAGCAAAACCTATCAATCCTTGGCAAGGGACTGCAAGCTCAGTCTGTGGCAAGTGCTGATGGTGGAGAGAAGGGGACTGAGAGAAGGGGACTGTGGGAGAAAGGGTCTAATCTAGTGACAAGTGAGAACCAAGGTAAGAAATTCACTATGGTTACATTTACAGGTGAGCCAGTGTGTTGTGGAATAAAGGACCCAGCTGGCTTTGGGACTTCCTGGCCTATGGATATATGATTATTTTTAGATTTTTGCAAGAATCCCTCCTATCTGCTCACCAGGTGCCCCGGCCTATCTTTTGTGTCAGTGTGTTGGTGGGCTCTACTCCCTTCTTAGAGGCCTGGTTCTCTACCAAACATCTGGCTCATTTCCCATAGAGCCTCCCTCTTCAGGGAGAGGCGATGATTGACCAAATTAGCATGGAGATAAAAATACTTCCTTCTTCGATTGAGTGATCTCCTGATAGACCTGAAACAGAATCAGATCTAGGAAGTGACAAGTATTTTTGGTAACTGATGTTTGATAATCGAGCATATTACATTCAGGTTTATGTCCAACAAAAGCTAGTTTTAGAAAATACCAGAACAGGATAATTTCAGATGGACCATTGCATGCACATCTTATAACAGTGCATTATATTTGTGAGGCACACCAGTAAGTAAATAGAAAAGGTTTGTGTTCATTCATTCATTCATTCATTCACACACTTGTTTAATGGCTAATCACTGAGCAGGGACTCTTGGAAATCCCTAATTTGGATCTCTGATTAGTATATTGAACAAAACCTTCTGGAAGCCCGCATTCAGAGTTCAGATGGAGAAATCAGAATGAATTCAGACCCATGTTTGATGACAAGATGCTACAAAAATAATCACTATCAAAGGAAAAAAATGTTCTTCCTCTTCAACACCTTGGTTTGTACTGTCTTTCCCTCCAGTGTTAGGGATTCTCAAGAATTTTCTTTAAAGCCATATTTTATAGTTTAGCAACTAAGTAACTGTTATAGCTTCACTCCCAGCTCCTTTAATAAAAACTTATCTTGATGTTTTCTCATTCTATAACCAAAACCTTTCCAAAGACCCCAGGCTCTCTTCCACCTGATGGTAAATCGTGGGCAAGTCTCTAGGAACAAGGATTACTCTGTTATGTTCCTGGATGACGTGATGAAGCAAGAAGAAACACCCGAGGCTCTCAGCACCACCCAGGAGAAGCAGATTCCAGGCAGACACACCAAGATGTTTGCCAACTTCTGACCACATTGAACAGCCAGGAAAACAAAACCCTTTCTGAGTACTTCCCCCCTTTGTACCTCACATGTCAGTGGAGGCATTGCCTTCCTGGGAATACCTGGCGGTGTCCTTTGGGTGACTTTTTTGGAGAAAGTTTCTAAAGTCTCCACACTTGGCATTTCTATGGTCCTGTCAGCTTCTAATCCTAAACCCACAGTGAAACTCCGAGGAGCCCTCTCTGTTCCTCTGTAACCGTGTGTTCATACACGCACCCTAAAGCCCTTTGGTGAGAATCGAAAGACCTCTACTAATGTTATTCCTTTCCCTATCTCTTTGACAATGGCAAACCATACCCAACATAGCATTTTCCATCATAATCACTGTCAGTCATACAGTGCTATGTGGTAGGTTATGTACATACATACTATTCTGTGACTGTCACCTATCATCCGTCCCCAGAACATTCTTACCTTAACTGAAACAGTAAAATATTTTAACAACTCCAAATTTCTCCCCCTGCCATTACTTGGCAATCTACCTATTCTATGTCTCTGTGGCTTTAACTTTCTGTTCCTCCTTGAAGGGGAATTGTATAGCATCTTTTTTTCTTCTTTCTTTCTTTTTTTTTTTTTAAAGACTGGTTTCTTCTGGGTCCAACTGTGCTGTGGTGTATATCCAGATGTAACTCCTTTCATGTGTGTGTGCATGTGTACCAGTGTGCCTATGATGATGTGTGTGCATATCTGTGTGTGGGTATGTGTACACGTGGGCATATGTAGGAGAGAATATACATGAACATGTGTTTGAATGTGTAAGCGTGTGAATCAGAAGTGTACTTCTCATGTTGTCTTCTGGAACTATCTATTTTTGTTTAAAAAATTCTATTTTATAGAAGAAAAAGTGAGTCCCAGAAAGGATATACAATGTGTTATTTATGGTTCACTTAGCTGGTAATTGGATGGGTGGGGATGGGTATATGGTAGCCCCCAGGATCAGATGGTCATTATCCATGTACCAATGCCTTGTTTATGTGCCACCCCTGTATTCTGCTTCCTCTCCTCAACATGATACAGTGAGAGCCTTGGTTAACCTTCATTTAAAAAAAGTAATGTATTAACTTTTATTTTATGTGCGTTGGTGTTTTGCCTAGATGTATGTCCGTGTGACAGTGTCAGGTCCTGGAAATACAGACAGATGTGAGCTGCCATGTGGTTGTCAGGAATTGAACAAGGGTCCTCTGGAAGAATGCTCAGTGTTTTTAACCTCTGAGCCATCTTTCCAGCTCCTTAAAGGACAGTGTGCTGGCTGTTAGGACAGGTGGCTGAGTAGCTCCACCAGGAAGGAAAAGACAAGACTATCAGGCACTGTGGGCTGTTGATTCTCTTTCATCTTGTGTAACAGTAGAGATGCAATATCTATATTTAAGTTGCATTCTGTAAGAGGTGGGCTGCCATTGTCCGTTAGCTTTGTGGTTTTTATTTCTTTCCATTTCGCGCTTGAACTTGTGAAGAAATAGCAAAAGCGACAAGACGTGCTGGGCTCTGCTTGCTCCTGATGACAGTTATGTGCATTTTAAGGTCAGTGATGTCATGAAAATGGGAGGCACGTTTCCAGAGTCGGAACTTGATCTCAGGTGAAACTCTAACTATAGTTGTCACTGGAAAAAAAAATCCTAACCTCTAAACCTCGAGCTCTAGTTTTTAATTTCATGAAGTTGAGACATCCCATGGGAAAGCAAAATACTTCAGTGAAACCCAGCCGAAGACCTGCTCCCAAGCCCAGCTGAAGACCGGATTCCAAGCCCACTGGGTGGCCTCCTCTCTGCATCCAGTGAACAAGTCTTTCACTCATTGCTCAAGAGGGAGGCCACAGCCGTTCTTCCTCATGTAGCACAACTGGTTGTTGTCTTTTTTATGGGCCCATATTCTTCATCGTTTCCCCATTGACAGTGTGTCTGGAACTTACTTATATTTCCTGGGTCTGGCCTTGGCCATCTCATCTTCAATACCCCTGTTCAGCCATGCTTCTCTGGTTCAAATTTGAATGTGTTTTTCTTAATGAGACTCTCTGTAGTTGCCACCCCTGAATGTGTTTTTCTGAATGGAACTTTCTGTATTTGCCACCCCTTTGATGGCCATGGTTGGAGCTCCACCACATACCCTATACCTCTCCTTGTAGATCTAATGGCTCTATTGTGTTAATTTTTATATGGTTTGGTAGTATACAAACCACCTCAGGAATCAGGGTCCTTACCAACAGGCACCTTACATGGCAGGATGTGCCCTTCTCTCCTGACAGCTCACCACAGTTGACAGGAGGTTGGCAATCAGCCTCTCTTGAGATAGTATTCCTCTGTCAGGCCTTAGTTGGGTCTATCCCCTCATTTCCTTTTCTTTAGAATTCAGGTAAACTAAATTTCAGAACCTCCACAGGAACTAGTCGCTAAGAAATAGGCTTTGTGCGATTTGTTGGAAATACAGTACAGAATGGGTTCAGTCTCTGTCCTGAGCCCTTCAGGTTGACAGTCACACAAGGGTAATGGCAGCAGCCAGTGGGATGAGACTGATTCTCTTGGGAGGTTCAAGATTCCTGGACTTCAGGGTGTCAGGGTTAGGCAGGCAGAAGGGTGACTGATCTGTGGTGGTGGCAAGCAGAGAGGGAGTCACTGC
This sequence comes from Grammomys surdaster, assembly GCF_004785775.1. Classification (NCBI taxonomy): domain Eukaryota; kingdom Metazoa; phylum Chordata; class Mammalia; order Rodentia; family Muridae; genus Grammomys; species Grammomys surdaster. The sequence continues at coordinate 6,916,962 of NW_021620926.1, forward strand.
AGAGTAAGAGACATGTGCATGGCTGTGGATAAGTAACAGAACACACATGTGGGAGACCCCTTGAGATTCAGCCACTCTGAATATTTATGAGACACAAGGTAAGACGGTGAATTGAGGATCCAAAGAAGAAGTCCCCTACTTACTAGACTAAAGAATCTCAGCTATCCCTCTGCCTCAGGAGTTCCTCCCCTCTCTGCCTCAATTAGCCAACACTATCTAGACCAAGAAACTTAAATAACATGTATTGGTCATAGATATGCAGTTGAGATGTCCAGTGTCCAGTGGCCATCAGATTTGATTCTGTTTCCTGGTTGGCACTTGGCACTTGGTGACCTTGTCATTGTCTCCTCATAAGTTGGAGAGAGAAGCAAGCTTCAGTGTCTCTCTTGGATGGGTGCTAATCCCACTCAGGAGGGCTTCCCCTCAGTAATCCGTGATGTCTCAGAGTCCTGCCTTCTTATACATCATTAATATTTAAGGCTCCGATGTTTCACCATACGGATGAAGGTACTGGAGATCCATCCAAGCTCAATAATTTCCATAAACTCTGTGTCTCCAAGCCATCTCACTCTCCTAGAAAAACCACGAGAATTCCCATACCACTGATACTGGAAGGTCATGTATCTGAAGACTTAACTTACACAGACCTCTTCTTATCCTCTAATGGGATTGAACAAGCTTATTTTTACTTCCTTGGTGTTACAGATTGAATCATGTCCCCCTGCCCCCTCCCCATGCCAAGCTAAACTGAACTCCTAATTTTTAGGAGCAGTATAGGTGACTGCTTTTAGAAGTAAAATCTTTACCACTATATCAAGTTAAGATTAGCGTGACCCCTGATCCAGCATGACCAGTATCTTTATATATTATGTGGCTGTTTCCTCCACGTTGAAGCATTCCTTTGTGGTAGGAGGGGGAAGGCTCAGCGTATTCATGAAACAAGACTCCTGTGTCACTAGCAAGGAGAGGAGATGTTCTTCAGAGGCATAGACACCTACAAGCTGCATAGAAGACTCAAGTGCTTCAACTTTCATATGTTGTCCCCCATGCTACCATAAGCTTGGCTAAGATAAAGCTACTTGTGTGATACCTCCTTGTGTAAGCGACCCTTCCCCCATGCCTCCATTAGCATCCCCATCAAACACATTGGTCCAGCAAGCTCAGTTCAAGATGCAATCCTTTCTGTGGTCCACTGTTGCTCTAGCTGGGGTGAATAGAAATAGACTTCCCAGAAAAGGCGAAGAGAGATATAGAAGGAACAGAGCATCATGGGAAGACAAAGACACATAAGGAGAGTGTCCTGTGATGTCAGCAGCAGAGACTGAAATGATGCAGTCCCAAGTCAAGCGATGAGAAGTGGCAAGGATAATTCTCCAGCGGAGTGTGGCCCGTCACACATGATCAAGTACAGAGACAATAATGTTCTGCTGCTTTAATCTGGTTACTATGCAGAGCTTTCTTAACAATGGCTTGAGAAAAATCCAAGATATTAGACTACTGCTGAATGTCCACTACTTAGAGGCACAAAGTAGAAGGGGTATTTTAGCATTATCAGAGCACAGCTCAGAAAGGTGCCTAAGAATGTTGAATTGGCACAGTGTGTGTGTGTGTGTGTGTGTGTGTGTGTGCGCACATATACAGGAAGGAGGCTTGTGCCTATAGTGTCACCAGGGTGGAATCAGCTGTGTTTGCAGAGCAGCAGAGCCACAGGGCACTCTTCTTGCCATCTCTTTAGGCAGGGGGAACACTGTAGTTCTCTAGCATTTAAAGTGTCCCTCCGTGGCCATTAGAATCAAATCTAAGGGATGAACATATGTGAGTTGTCAACAGAAGCTGTCCCCAGAGTGTGATATTTTGGATAATTTTGATCAACTTTTGGCTTTAATTAGAAAGGAGTATGTACTCTTTGACGGCGAGAGGCAAAATGTTTTGGTGCCTACTATGGATAGGCAGCCTGTATTTACTATTGATTAAGCCTGTCAGCAGTTTGATCCATGGCAAACACAAACTGGAGCTTTCTAAAGCTCTCTGGGGCCTCTGTAAAGGCAGGCTTTTTAGCCAATGTTTTGAATAGATCGGGTTAATGTATGTTAATATAATGCACGGGCACTGGGGTTGAAGACAGGATTTTATTCTCTCCAGGAGAGAATAAGATGGGTGGTTAGCATTCTTCCTACATAGCTGTTAGCTGAGACTGTTGGCCAGACAGGTAAGACGGGTGCTCCCCAAAGATCAGCGCCTTGCACAGATCGTCAAAACCACTCCACCCAAGAAGCAGGAAGTCAGCTGTGCTGTCTGCAAGGGGTGGCCTGGAAGCCTAGCATGGTTTCTCTCTCTGCGCTTCTTTTCCCCAGAGTCCCAAGTCTTTCCCTTTGGCTAAAGCGCTGTCAACAGGGCAGCTGCTGAAATGAGTCATTTAGTGAGAGAAAAAGTGTGAATTCAAGCATTGCAGAGGCCTTGCCTGTACTCTAAGAATGAGGAAAAATTCACAAATGAAAGCAAGCCAATTAAAGAACCCGAGTTTGCCAGTATAGATAGATCCGGGGAAGCAGTCAGACCCGTGAAGCCCCCACTGCAGAACTGAATGACTGACAGGTAGGGCCCCAGTCTCTCTCCTTGTCAAGGTCCTTGCAACAGAAAACTCATAGGCCATCAGGTCGTGTGTGGATTCTTCGACACCATCAGGCAACCAGCTGTTTGTATATTAGAGAGAATTAGTGTCTCTTAGTGTCTCTTCTTAGGATGAAATCCACTTTTGAGGCATGATGTTTTCCCTTGGACAGAAGGTGTAAGTGTAAGTGTGTGTGTGTGTGTGTGTGTGTGTGTTGATGGTGGTGGCAGGCAAGGATCCTAGGCTAAAGATGGATTCTCTCTTGTTCTGTGCTTGGGGTGGGTACAGAGCAAGGAAGAGCTCATCACTCCCGTAGCCTTTCTTTTGACTACAGGTGACATATATGTATATTCAGAGCCTGAATTCGTAAGGTTTTCTTGGCTTGTGTCTATCATTTACTTGACATTGATGGTCATATGCAAAAGCATAATATCACACAAGGGAGCCCCGCAGTGATACTGTCTAACCACAGCACTCGCTTCATGCGGATTGAACTATACAAATCTACATACAATACATAAAGTTAGTTCCCCAGTTGCAATAAAGTTAGCTCCTCAGTTGCATTTTTAGATGATAATAAGTGTTGCTAAGAATAGATGAAGTACAGTACCTGGCTCAGACTAGGCCCTTCAAACATGCTTTCTGAGAAGAGCCTGCTTCAGAGATTAAAAACTGTATAGTGCATGGAGTGTTTTCAGGGATTCAGATCACTATGTTGATGAATGAACCAGTCATCTTGTCCTGATACTGTCTTTCCTAGGACAAATGATTGCTCGTGACAATGACATGATGGTTGATACTGACTGTCAACTTGACAAGATCTAGGATTTCTCTGGAGATGAGCTTTTGGTACATCTATGAAGAATTGCCGTGATTACATTAACTAAAGTGGGAGGGCCCATCCTAGAAGTGGGTGACACCATTGCCAGGGCTCCTGTCTGTACTGAGTTCTACGGAGAAAGCTAGCTAAGCATGGGAATTCGAATCCCTCTGCTCCCTAACTGAACTTAGTGTGACCAGCTAGCTGCCTCAATCAAGTGACAGCCAGGATTTTCTGCTGGTCGATGGACTGCACCCCAAAATGTAATTTTGTACTTTAAATTGCTTTTGTCTGTTTGTTTTATCATAGCCATAGGAAGAGTTCTGCCGACAAATGACCTGAAGTGTTCTTTAAAATGATTATGCCTAAGCAATTTCTGGGAACAGAAATTAGTCCTTGATATTAAAATGAATTCTTCAAACAATTAGCTAAGCAGCATTGAGAGCGACACAGTGATACCGCCTAAACACAGCACTCGCTTTGTGCGGATTGAACTATATGTAAATCTACGTATAATACGTAAAGTTAGTTACTCAGTTGCAATAAACACCAGGTCATTCAACTGCAGCATACAGTGACTGACATAATGAATTACAGAGTCAGGAAAATTTCCCATCATTACAGAAATTTCTATTGTATCGACTGGGTCTAGCATTCTGGATTTTTAACATGGCTCCAATAAACGCTAAATAACAACACTGCCAATAAAAATTAAGTAAAATGTCCTTACTCCAGTTCTTTTAACTTGCTACTAGTCTCTGAAAGGATAAAGTTAAATTAAATTAATTTATTTAAGATGTTTGGTCACAGCCTAATTCTGGACAAATGAATCTGATGTTCATTTCATGTCAGAGCCCTAGGGGAAGATGGTCCTAGTCATTTTCCCATGGTGACTATGTCTATTTCATGGCCAAGCCAACTTAAGGGGACAGGCAGAACTTTGATAAGGTCTAGGGATCAAAAAGGACCCCAGAGAGCCTTGGATTTATTTCTCTAGATCTCTTTGGGATTTCATGTAAACAATCTGTCTTTAGAACTCTCTGTCTTCTCCCATGAGTCCTTGAATCCATTGGAAGCATCTAGATACGTCCTTCATTCCAGACCAGCCAGGAGAAATTTGCTATCCCAAAAGCAAAAGGTGAGAAACAGGTTTCCCCTTAACCCTAGTAAGGGACAGAGCTCAGAGCTACACTTCAGCAGACCATCTGTGTTTGTTTGGGGGTTTCTTTGCTCATAGCAACCCTTCAGGAAAGCACAAAGCTGCAGGCAGTGCCATACCTGGGAACAGACTCACCCAGATGATTAAACTCATGTTGAACTTACAGAAGTGGATATCTTCAGAAACATTTTGGGCATAGTGAGTACAGAAGCAAAGAGAAAGGGAGAGAGCAGGGGCAGGGCAATCCCCCTACTCCTTGTCCAGGAACGAGTGAGTCTCAAGTTCTTGACATGTAATGGGCTTTGACATAGAGTTTCGTGGCGCTTAAGGAGTGGAGACCAACGCTTTCAGAGAAATATATTTTTGTTGAACACCGTGAGCACCAGCAGACAGAAAGGCACAGGCTTTGATAATATACCAGGGAGGAAACAACACTGAAATATATTCTCAGAACTGGGGAGATGAGTCACCAGTTAAAATCATTCCCTTAGGAATCTCTCTGAGAGGATCCCCACCCAGCAGCTCACACCACTCCGAACTCCTGCTCCCGGGGAGCCAACGCTTTTACCTCCGCGTGTGCCCGCCTTCATCTGCACACATTCCCCACCCCATATACATACACGTAATTAAAAATAAAAATAGCATAGAATGCATTTCTAATTTACATTTTTAGAAATATATTCTATGCTAGGAACCGAGATCGCCTCAAGAAAATTCTATTTTAATGTTCTTTACTGACGTCTCTTCTGTTGCCATTTTCTCAGGCCTTCATTAAAGATACACAGACAGACAGACAGACAGACAGACAAACACACAGACACAGACACACACCCTTGTTAGGCATTCTTCAGAGCTGAGAGTGGCATGTATATATTTGAATTGTCACCCTGAGAAATTCTGAATCTTCATTGTTAATCATTTTAAAAGGCTCCAAATAAGCACAAAACACAGTTCTTTGCTGTTTAAGGATAAACAATAATATGTCCTTTAAGTATTAATAATAATCAATATAATCGGTTATATGACCCAATTGCTTGGCATGTTGAGCTTTGAGAAGAAAAGACCACAACTTAATCCATATTTAAAAGTATTTGTGTAATTCCCAGGCCACGTTCATCTTTCCCTTGATTTTTGAGAAAGACAGTTTTGCTCCGCACCCCACCCCTGCTGGTTAATGGCTGAATCTGCAAGGCAGGACATGCTCCATATTCTAGTAGTTCACCAAGCAGGCTCAGAGCTCGTGAGGAAAGCTGGGTGGAATTGGTGAGCAGCCGCATCACTGTCATCTGCTTGGCACTTGGACTCGAGTCAGATGCGTTTTGTATAGTAGGAGGACTATCTCATGGACCTTTGAGTTGTCTTGTGCGGTTCTTGGCACCCAGAACCCCAGTGAATACACAGCAGGAAGTTTACAGTACTCCATAGCTGTCATCGTCACACACCTGTTCTGAGAGGTGACTCACCCCTTAAGATTGCTTTAATAATATTGTTATTTTTCTAAGTGTCTGGAAGGCAGTGTCTAGGTTTGGTAAGGAGTGTTTACATCTGAAGATGAGTTAGTCAACAAGTCTACAACCCCCAAGTCAATAGCAACAATAAATAGACAGTTTAAACCCAAGTTAGATGCTGTCCCCATTTCTCTTGACAAGATGTCTAGAGGTAGATAGTCAATAACAATCACCTGGAATCAAACCTTGGCTTAGGCCAAGAGCCATGTGTGAACATTTTGCTAGACTCTAAGGTCCCAGAGGGCAGAGAATAGGCTCTGCTTACTTGTTGATAACATCTTTATCTTTACTTCATATTTGCTGAATAAAATGTCCAGTTGACCCACAGAGGATGCCTAGCCAAGGGGACCAGAGTCTCTCAGCTAAGCTTAGCTTTGAGGTTCATGCCATGCACAGCTTGGACCCAAACGCTGGTCCAGACTTCATGGTCTTGGCAAGTGTTGAGAAACATGATCTTGGAGATACCTGGTGATCTAAGGGCTCTAAGCTCACAGGCTTTAGGTAAAGGACAAGCCACATCAGAGACGCAGACATTGAAGGCATGGGGTCATCTTGTGACCTTGGTCGCACAAGGGTGGCAGTGATAGATTCCTAGGGTCAAAGCTCTGATGGGCTTTAACTGTCTTGGAAGGAAGGAGGCTGTGTGGGTGTCAGTTAGGGAAGAGAATAGAGTCAGGTCTGAGAGTGGAGCTGAGAGGAGACTGATGGCTGAATGGGCCCACTGAGCCTCACAGTGCAAGACTTTCTGCCACCCACTAGCAATCAGCAGGTAGGGCCCTTCATCCCCTCTCCTCTTCAGTTTGTTGAACTTTTTTGTACTCATTCTTTTTTATTTTTTATTCATTCTCTCACTCCTGCTCCAATACTCCTCCCAATTCCCACCCCGTCTTCATTCTAAACTTGCCGGTACAAAACACGACTTCTTTTACACTTAATAAATCCCGAGCCCAATGACATTTTTAAAAACAGAATGAAGTTAATCAAGAGGATTAGAGAGGAAACCAAAGAGCGCTCCTCTAATGGAAGTCACACGCTGCCGTGCGCTAGCTGACTCCACTGAAAGTGCTCTTGAAGACCGTGAACAGAACCAAACCATGGAGCTTCAGCTGGGAGTTGGCCTTTCCGGGCAGGATTTTCTATTACAGAGCTTTGGTGATTCCTAACTGGGTTGGGGTAGGAGAAAAACCTGGATTTAAAATTTACTAATAGGGGCAAAGGGATGGCTCAGCTTGAGAAGCCCTTGCCTTGCAAGCATCACAGCCAGGGTTCAGTCCTCAGAACTCATAGAACTCGCATGGCATGGTATGTAAATGTGCAATCCTAGTTCTGGGGATGCAGAGGCAGGCAGTTCTCTGGAGCTTGGTGGCCAGCTAGCCTAGGCTAATGGGTGAGCTCTGGGTCAGTGAAAGACTCTGTCTCAGAAAACAAGGTTGATGGCGCCTGAGGAATGAGACCTGTCATCATCTTCTAGTCTCTGTACTCATGAGGGACACACATGTATGTGTATACTTGCACACACAATACACACACAGACACACACATGGATACACACACACATGGACACACACAGATACACAAAGATGCACACAGACACACACACACAGAGACACACACACACAGACACACACAGACACACACACACACACACACACACACACACACACATACACACACATACATCCTGCATCTGGTATTTAATTATTACATAGTTTGTACACCTGGCTTCTTATTTTCTTCTCAGTACCGTTGGTATCTGAGGCTAGACCACTCTTTGGCACGGAAAGCTTTGCCATCCACAGATGAGCAACCTTGACTTCTATCAACTAGAAGCCAGTAGGATCCTCTGTTCTGATGCCACATCCAAAAATGTCTCCAGATGTGGCCAAACGTCCTACTCCTGGGTAAAGTCATTACTAGATGGAGACTAAGGACCAGGCTGTTTCCAGGCGAGCCACCGTGTCCCATCCATGTGCTGGTGCTATGGAGAAGACTCACAGGATAAGGATAACGGATGCTCCCACAAGCAGCAAGGCGTTCTGTCGCAGCAGGTCAACATGTCGGTCTTTGCTAACCTTCACGTACAGCTTTTCAGCTACACTTCCAACCACACCAAGAGAATAAATAACATGGCGGGCAAGATCTGTGAAAGGACCCTTCCCTGCCTTCCGAGTCATGATACATATGTGAGTAGCAGTGTAAACTGATTTATGACCTGATCGCTACTTGTCCACATACATCAAATAAAATTTGAGCCTTGAAGCCACAGGCTGCCACGATCATTCCCGCCCCCCCCCCCCTCCTGTGAGACAACCATCCAGAAATCTGCCTCTCTGCCACTTTTTAAACAATGGTCTTCTGTCATTTCCAGAAAATGTTTTAAATTAGTATAAAACTTGGCTAAATTTAGCTTTTATAGAAGAAAGAATAAAACATAATTAACTGTTTAAAGAAGCAAACAGAAACCACATGAAGGCATCAGACTCGCTGGCGAGAAATCTAACAGTAGTGCTTGGTAGCTAACCCATCTCCTGCGCAACAGATGTTCTCACATTTAAATGGAAACAGGACCGGCTTTTCCTCCCGTGGAAGGCATTTGTGCTACAAAGCTGCGAGTTCTATGAAGGTGAGCTGTCCAGGTGTGGTACTACAGTGCTCCAGTGGTAGGGAGATAGAGCTGTCCAGACACTGGACTGAGTAAAACATCTCAGTGTCACAAGAGATATTGTCAGAGCGAATGCTTTGCGAGTGTATGATGCTTGCTAATCTCTGACAGGTGGGTAGGAGAGCCAGCACTGGATTCTAAAGCTCTTAGATTTTAGTGGAGCATATAATATCTTCAGAATTTTTATATAAATACTTGCCAGTTTAGAAGATCTACCCCCATCCAGACTATTTATGGTGTTTTATTTGGGGAAAAGGGGGGAGGTAAATTTGATTTAAAGACTGAAATGGATTCTCTGTTTCTTCTTCCCATTTTTTTTTCTTTAAGAAAATTCCTGCCTGGAGCAGAGACAAAGGATCCTATTGTGTCCTGACCTAGGTGTGTCGTGTCTCAGACAGAGGCCTAGCCCGAGGCGCACCACATCACACACACATGGACCCAATCTTTGTCACCTAATAAAGACTCATTGAATCAAAGGGCAGGTTATCATTTATTCTGTAGACTGACTAATGCACCGTTCTCTCTTTCAAGCAGTCTTTTCTAAAGACTCAAACAATTAGGCTTATTATTGTTGTTGTTGTTACTGTAATATTTTAATAACCCAGATGGACCTGGTAATGTGCCATTGTAACAGGATGGCTGTAGGCCAAAAAAATTAATAATACAATAATCTATTGTTGTGCTGAAATTCTCTGTAAGTCATGGTCTCTGGGACGTCTCTGAAATCACGGCAGTAACTTAATCCATTCATTTCTCTTTAGTTCTTCAGTTTGCATATTTCACGGTCCTGGGCAAACCTCAGAGGGGTACCTCTTTGTGATCACTTTAGACTTCAGATAAACCTAGCTCATTGAAGGCATTGTTTTCTTCAGCTTAACAAATCTGAAAAATGGGCTTTGTGTGGCTTAATTTTTTTAATGTCCTGTTTGACCACTGAAAAGGCCCATTAACAAACAAAAAGGAGACCCATGCTCTACTCCCTGGATGCAGGAAGGAGAAAAGGCTCTGCTAACTCAGTCACCATCCTTTCCATCTCTCTTCTATTTTTCTGTAGAAAATGCTAGCTGAGGCTTTATTTTCACCCTTTCCCCAGAGTTGCATCCAGTTTGGCTCATGGACTTTGAAGCCTCAGTGTCTCAGAGAAATTAGGCGTCCGACTCAGCACCTCTTCTTTACATGCCTTTCCCAAACATCTCAGATCTGCAGACATGAGCTGCTGAGGGCTCACACCCTGCAGGCAGCCCACAATTCAGATCTACACGGCTCTGCTCCAGACGGTCACAGTTTCTAAAGTCACGTTTTTGATGGATAGGATCAATTAATACACCGTGAGTTAGAGACGGTATTCACGCTGAAAAGCTCGTCACACATCGATGAATGAAGAGACCGCACCGTATGACTTTATTCTGAAATAGTCTCACATCAGTTGTGTTTTTGAGGGAATAAACCTTGGTCTCTTTCTCATCTCTATCAAAAAAGAAAGTCGGCAAGTCTTCTCTCAGAACTTAATATTTATTTCAACTATTCCTGTTACTAATTTAGGGCTGAATTAGTTCTCATTAGAAGGAGAAGTTGGAATCAGTTTCTTCTCTCCTGAGCCTGAGTTCTCCTAGTCTGACAGCTTGCTGGGGCTCCAGCAAGACCAGCTTTGTTTATCTCCTCTCAGTTTTGTCTCTGCTTTGCATTCTCTCTCCTTGTCTTTGATTCTTGGAAATGAATGCTTTCCTATACGCGGGCATCCTTCTGACCTGCCAAATACCACATCTGTCAAATGCTGAACAGACATTGTTTAAACATGAGGGTGGAAACTCAGCCCTTCATTAAAATCTCTAAAGCAATCTCTTTCCTCTCAACACATTTTTTTTTTTTTTGGTGTGTGCACATGGTATTAGCATTTAATAATAATCTCACCAAGTCTTGGCCCAGAGTGCCAAATGGAAAGGCTTTCTGACGATAACCCTTAAGGAGACAGCCAGATGAGCATCCCAGGAAGCATGATGCTGGTTTCACTACTAATCTGGCCAAACAATGAGTCTAAAAGAAGCCTTACACTCCCTCCTGGCCAGAATCATTCTGAGTTCTTTTCGTCTGGCTCCAATGACTATGAAAACACATTCCATACATCGAATGCTGTCTTCACGGAAGTTCTACAGGTGAACTGTTTAAATAAATCAGAACTAACTCATGATCATTTGATGCTTTAGATAAATAAGTAAGGGGTGACTTGACCTATAGGGAGAATCCTAATGGACCTATGGTTTTCCATAGTATCACTACCGGAAAGAACAAATCATTGAATAAGGTAACTTATCCTTTAGTTGGGCTCAATGGATATGCTTCCTTACTCTCCAAGCTACTGAGTAGACACAGCAACTGATGACCCAATTTTCTTCTCCTGCCACAGACCTGGGCCTCAATTTGTTTCTCTAATGTTTGTCAGTGGCTTTATCTATGGCTGAATTGGACATTGAATTGCTTCTGTTGGTGAAGATCATCATGCCTGCTGTGACACATGTAGCAAGGGTACCCCTCTCATAGGAGAAAATGTGTAAAAGAGGATGTGACCCATGAAACTAAAGTACAGCTGCCACGCTGGAGTAGGAAGGACATAGAAGGCTCCTGTGTCTGTATCGGGCACCTTAAACTGACAGCGGCTGGGCCCCAGAGTTTAGCCCTGTGCAACAAGGAGATCAGCTTTATAACAAAGGCACAGAGGACTCTCTGGGTCATAAGACGGGCTGCCTGACAAGGCTTATCATCTGCTCAGCAGTGGCTCAGAACACATCTGTAAGAACAACAGCATTTGGAAGCAGAGCTACATGTCACAGGGATGCTAGACCTGAAACAAATTCTACACGGGTGTTTTAGAAAATTCTGGAACATTTCAAGTTCTACGATCTTTGGATCACACTGTTTCCAGGTTATCTATTTATTTATTTATTTATTTATTTATTTATTTATTTATTTATTTTTAAAGTCTTCTTCCCAGAGAAGTGCTTTCAGACTAGGCCAGCGGTTGTGTAATTTAACCAAGCTATGCCTCTCTCTTTCATATTTGCTTTTGTTTTGAGTTTAAAGAGAAATCAGCAGCAACGAGAGAGCAATGCTTCAACCTCATCACGTTTTCTGGATTCTTTACAGTGTCAAGAAAGTGTTAGCATCTTTTGACATATAGTGAATGCCAAATGCTTCTGCTCTGTGTGTCCAGGGAACGGGCATGGGCTGTTGAGCTGTGGAAGGATGCCCGAAGGTGGCTGTTGAGAACCTTGTGGGATGGGAGCTGTCAGTAGAATGGAGAAGCATCAATGATTTATGAGGCAAATTAGTAATGTCAGCATCTATAGAAGGATCAGCCCAGAATTCTTGGACCATCAGTAAAGGATTGCCTGTGGTCTACCAAGTGGCAAGCATTCATTAGTTCTTTAGTGTCCCAGTTAAATGAGTTTTACATTCGTCATCAACATCCAGAATTTCTCAAGCCAAGTCATAAACGCAAAGAGAAGAGTAAATAGTACAAGGAGGAAGAATTATGATGACTTAAAAAGCCAATTTTCCTTGATAGGACAGTGTTCATACTCTTGTATGTGCAAGGACAATAAATACAGGCATGTGGTAACCTTAAGATAGAGATTATAAACAGTTTGCATCAAAATGGTTGGATGGGTCTCTAAGCCCTAAATCAGTGGAGGGAAGACACTAGGTCTTTTTATCCTGGGAGCCTGAAGCTTGCTAGCTTCTCAGGGGTCTCACTCTGAGTTAATCCCATTGAGCCTGGAGCCTTTCTGCTCCTGCAAACAGGAAGATGAAGGTCTATCTTGGATTTCCATAAAGAGGCAGAGGAATTTTCTGGCCCTTTAAAGAGTGTTGATTAGTAGGCGTCTCTTCCACCAGGCTCAGAACCCTTTAATTTGTGTTTCTGGTTTTTCCAAGAGAGATTTGCCCTTTTCAACTTAAAATGAAATAAATGCAGTCGGGGTTTGCCTCCATAAGAGCAATGACCTGATACTATTAAAATAACATGACAGAGAACTGGAAATACTGGATCCTCCCTCCACATGAGGATTATGGGCATCGTGCACCAACAAGGCAGAAACGGCCCTCCTTCAAATCCCTGAGTTCTGATTGTCTGGCCAGAGTCATGCTTTCTCTAGCCTTGGTCATCTGATCAATGTAGCAACAAGCAAAGTTTCCTTCCAAAAAGCCTTCACCCTGCATCAGGACAGTTGCTATGCTATGTTGTCCAGCAGTCATGTAGCGTCTTGGACTCAGACAAGAATGGCAAAAGCTCCGTGATGAATTCTTAGGCTCATGGGAAAACTAGATCTACTCATGAGACATTATTGGTCTAAAGTGATGCTGTGGGAAAAGCAATCGGGGATTAGAGCCCATTCAGGTGCATTCCACCTCTTGCTGTGCTAGAACGTGGTCATCTGCAAATTCACACTGAGAACCAAACAATCAAGACTTGGAGTGTGGCTCACTGGGTAGAGCACTGGTCTAACACACACACGAGGTCCTGTGTTCTATCCCCAGTATCTCATAAGCCAGAAGTAGTCATCCCTATAACCCTTGTACTTGGTAGAGACAAGAGGATCAGAAGTTAAGCTCTACTATATAGCAAGTTCAATGATAGCCTGAGATAGATGAGGTCCTCCTTCAACATACGCACGCGCGCGCGCGCGTGCGCACGCACACGCACGCACACACACACACACACACACACACACACACACACACCTGAAAAAGCAAAGCTAAACCCTAAACCCCAAAGAACCCCTTTTAATGTTTTAAGCAAGTTTACAGTTTTGTGGTAAGCCACATCCATAGCCATCCTGGGCTACATGTAACCCCATGTTGTAGGTTGAACATTCTTGGTATGATCAGTTCCTTCTGGCTCAGATGCTTGGGGCAGTCTCATCTTTGCTGTTGAGTTCCCACACCTGCCTTTTATCTCCATCCACTGTATCTGTCTTGAGCTAGCCATCCTGAAGCCTCTGTAAGGACCAGTCTGGGAACTGGGTATCTGCCAGCCTTGGGTTTTCATTCAGCAGTGCTAGGCAGATCACTGTTTCTGCCCCCACCCCTCCCTTTCCTAAGGTAAGAGGACACAGATGAAAGTGAAAGGTGAGCCTGAGTCACCTGTGGAGGGAGATCTCTGTTGCTGAAGACTCCATCGAAGACACCAACCCCAAGTGAGACTTTTCTTTCCTCCACAAGTTTCAGCCCCTCTGCCCCGGCAGTGCCTCTTTACAGTCCACCCCACAACATGACACAGAACAAAACCAACTAGCTGACACCTAAGACTATCTGCCACTCTCCCGAAAGGTTTAATTGCTCTGAGAACTGGGTCTGACCACACTTCAAGCCTGACTGTGGGACATACTTGCATGAGGTTCAAGGATGCATACCTGCCTTGTGATTCCCAGTGCCTTCTGCCAGCCAGTCTTTCAAAATCCTTGCTTTCTCTGTATGCGAACTCTTAGCAAAGAGCCCTCTTGCATGCCAGAGCATACACTCTGCAGAATACGTTAGTCTCTGTTTGCCCACATTCTTTATCGAGGTCATTTTGCTAAAGCCAGATAACTGAAGATGAACGTGTGGAATCTAATTTCTTAGTAGTACGCGGGGCTAAAAATAGTTTGATTGTTTGATGTTTGGTTATAGATGGTGAGTCTCCTTATATTTTTTTCTTTAAGTCTGGAGGATTATTTAATGAGAGACACGTGCGGCAAGTCACAGCATGCAAGCTTTCTTCATCTCAGCAATGCAGAAAATTCCTCAGATTCTGGGTTTGCCTTTGGAGGGCATTCTAAACAGTGCAAAATATGGTGTGAGTTCTCAAGGAGGAGGGGAAGGGGCAGGGGGAGGGAGAGGAGGAGGGGGAGGAGGGGGAGGAGGAAGGAGAGGGAGAGGGGAAGGGGAGGGTAGGAAGAAGACAAGGAAGAAGAGGAAGAGGAGGAGGAGGAGGAGAAAGAAGAGGAGAAGAGGAAAAGGAGGAGGGGGAGAAAGAGGAGAAGGAGGAAGAGGAGGAGGAAGAAGAGGAGGAGGAAGAGGAGGAGGAGGAAGAGGAGGAGGCAGAGGAGGAGGAGGAGGAAGAGGAGGAGGAAGAGGAGGAGGAGGAGGAGGAAGAGGAGGAGGAGGAAGAGGAGAAGGAGGAGGAAGAGGAGACAATTGCTGCTGCTGCTACAAACTAGATGAGACTCTCTTACCACCTTCATCCAGTCAGGAAAGGGTCTGAGAGATTCGAACGCTGGAGATATTTTAGTAACGGGATGCTCAGAAACCATTCCCCAGGCTCTGCTCTGGCTGAGGTGAACCTCCATACTTGTAGGAATAGAACGTGAGAATAGACTCCACCATATGCTCACTTGTTAGCTTGGATGATCTTCCATACGTTATTGATATCTGACTTTCTGAGGCATCACCCTGTGTCTCTGTTCTTCTGCTAATATGCTCTCATGTAAATGACCTATCCGTATCTGCTCACTCACGACTCACTCTAGGACTCTGCACATGTAGTTGTACAAATACGTTTACTTAATTGGTCCACGATGCGGGTTTCACAGTGACTTGACAGTCACTCGCCAGCTGCTTCGAGGACCACACACCTTCCTCCACTCTACTCCAAGTTCAGGTCCAGGTGTCCATTATTGCTAAGAGCTAGTCTGGATTGGGCTTAATTGACAGCTCCATTAGTCTGATGAACACAAATGGCGTCAAACACCAGGATCGGACACAAATTGAGGATGAGAGCTCTTTTGCATCCACATGGGAAGGCAAGCAGGGATTTTTAAAACAGAGTAGTGAGGACAATTAGCGGGATTAATGGGCTCCCCAATAGGGAGATGACTCCAGATGCTCTCTGCTGCACAGTTCTGTGTGCATTCCATAGCAAGTCCCACTGGCTTCAGGGCCAGCCCACTGTATTCAGTAATGTGCAACCTCGTGTCTCTAAACCAGTGAGCCTGTATGTGGGCTGAAGCCTTGGGTCAGATCAAAGTAAGACCCCTGCCTCTCATAGCTGACATCCCCAGTGACTGTAAGCCCAGAAGATCAGTGGAGTCATTAGCATGACTTCCCTGCGTTCTAAGTAGCCTGAGAACGATTCTGGCTTTCACACATGTCCCTCTGCCTGCACCAGCACACTGTATGTCTCTAAGTAACTGGAATATATAGAGAGCATAAATGGAAGAGGTCCATAGGGAAAAATCAATCATGTTACCAAGATCCATTTCTGAAGAAAACAACCGCAAATGTTTTAGCGAATATAAACGAATCTCACCCTGGTCGTTCCACTGTTCTGGGTTTTATGACTATGTTTTTTTCACACTGTGTGGAAAAATACAAAGAAGTGCCCAGGAACTAAAAACAGAAATGGATCTGTTTTAAGGAGTGTTTCCCCCTTGATTTCTTTGCTGTATTTAACAGATGTTGCCTACCCAGATGTACCCCAGCCAGCCTCCAACAAGAACCACACCGTGAACCTGACGTCTGTTCCAGCGCATGAGAACTGAAGCCAGAATTATTAAAGTGAAAGGAAGAAAGAAAGAAAGAAAGAAAGAAAGAAAGAAAGAAAGAAAGAAAGATCTTTACAATCTTCTTGCTTTAGTATATTACATGAATTTCCAGTTTTCTTCTTGCTTTAGTATATTACATGAATTTCCAGTTTTCCAGTTGTTACCCCAAAGAAAGACAGGGGAGTTTAACTTACCAGAAGCCATTTATTTAAGACAAAAGAGAGATGTTACAGAAAGTCTGTGACCTGGCTTGAGGAGACCAGATGGCTGTCCACATGACTTATGTCAACGTTTCTCACCCCATGAAGATCAGGGCTTTACAAAAATGTGTTTTGGGGATCTTGGAGCTCTATTGTGCCTTAGTAGAATTCCTGCATCTTACCTGGGCCCTGACCAAAGGGTCTTACAGAGCTAGGAGAGGGAGAGATCAGGAACTTTGTCAAATCTGCTGTCTAACTGTGACTGAACTACACAGTTTTCCCTTTGTACTCATTTGGCAATGAGAGTTTTGGGAGTAGCTATGGGAGAAATTTGCCCAAATGAAGCATTTGCTAGATGTCACCTTGTGTTTTCCCCAATTTTTTCTTCCTTTTTTATGTGTTGTGTGTGTGTGTGTATGCACACATCTGTGTGTGTTTGTGTGTACAAGTACATTTGGCTGTGTATAGTGCCAGAGGCTGACTTAAGATTTTTCCCCTCAGGCTCTTTCCAGCTTATTCTTTTGAGACAGAATCTCTTCTTGAACCTGGAGTTCAGCAGTTCCTTTAGACTTGGTGCCCAGTGAACTCCAGAGACCTGCCTGTCTATGCCTTCCCTGTCAGGGTTACAAACAACGCTGGATATCATGCCTGCTTTTATAGGGTTGTCAGGGATCTGAACTCAGGTCTTCATACAGAGTCTTCACCCCAATCTTATCAACAGCTCTCTTAGTCTTTGAGCTTCTCACCCTTATTGAACAATCATGCAAAGATGATGCTGAACTATCCAAGAACCAGGGCAGGCTGGATTTAGTGTGATCTTCTGAGAAGTAGGTAGAGAGCACACTCATTTTCCTAACTGGTTAATATCTGTGTGCCTAAGCAGGCCAACACAGGAAGTGTGTGGCTAGATACTGTATGACTTTATCAGCCGGCTAGGGATGCTTCTTCCAGCAAAAATACTGTGGCAGGCCTGGCTCTCACATTCCAAATGAAATCTCCAGGGCCAGGACATGGGTCTGTGGTAGAATGCTCAACTAGCGCATGCAGAATCTTCGGTTCAATTCCTAGTACTGGAGCAATGAAAATGTCTGGTAGTGTAAGAAGCTGTCGTCTCATTCTGGCTCTGAAGGCCTATGCTAGTGAGTGTGACCAATACTGTTGGAGACAGCTGAACATACATGGGCTGTGTCTGGAGTTCACACCCCATCAAAATCATCTTGGGATAAGGGTGGTGGTGAAGTAAAGGGAAATAGTTCATTTTCAGCTGCCAATGAGCATTTGGAGATAAATTTGCAACTCCAATACATTCTTTGATAATATTCAGTAACCAGTTATTAAGTATTCTATATTCAAAATACTGCATGTTGAAAGAATATTGACTATTACTAACGTACAGAACACGGTAACTTAGTGACACAGCTCAAGTTGGTGAGTTGCTTCTCCCAATTGATGAAGTAACTGGGGTCTGAGCTCACATCTGCTACCCAGGGTCATGAAAGAATACTCAGTGAAATGTCCTCGGCCACGGAAAAGACTGACATTTAAAGCATTTTCTACCGGATGTTTTTGCACACTATCTAAAGAGGAATCATGGTTATGTTAGCACTGACTGTTAACATCTCCTTGTTCCTACACACTTTCCTGAATTATCTTTTAACACCCAGAGTTGATGAGTACAGCTAAGTCATTTTGCTGAGTGAAGACTTGGCAATGAGGATCTTATCAAGACAGGTAATTTGCCAAAATGTATTTATCGAGTATCCATGGTGTCAGGGGTGGGGTAGTAGATCTTTATACATTAGATAGTGAGTAGACTATGATCCCATGGGAAATTTCAGGTGGACTGGAATATCCTAATTACCTAAAGCACAGTCAGAGGCATCCAGAATTCTTTTTCTCAGTAATGAAACAATTCCACTATCTCTCAGACGTGTGCTGATATGTCCCGGTTATTACCTGGTTATGGAAAGCACCTTATCGACTTTGCTATTTCCTTCCACACGATTACATGTTCTCCTTTCCCACCTCTCGGCCTCATATGCTTACCACAGAGCCTCCACTTTCACCACAGAGTTCTCACTCTGTGTCCCCGGACTCTACTCTCGCCTCCTACTGTTGTCCTGAAATGTCGTCTCAAATGTCGCCACTGTCAACTGTGGCTGAGTCACTTCTTCCCGCCCAGACATCTTGGTCTTGGTCTACTTCATGTGGCAGGACCTGAGGTTTCACCCCCTATCTAAGGAAGCTTTCCACCTCTGCTCTTTCCTCTAAAGATAACCGTCTTTATTGTGTTTGTTTGTCTGTCTAATTATTTGCTTGGTGCAACCATTTGTTGTAGACCTTGGTATTTTCTGGGCTTCTTTTATTGGATCTATGAAGTGACTGTCATTGTCCTCCACACTTGGCTTGTCCTTGGACCCCAGCTCACTGCCTCCCTTGGCTAGCCGAACATTTGTTTCTTGAGGTAATGGTTCTCAGTTTTCCTAAGACTCTATTATATATAATTCTTTAATACTGTTCGTCATGTTGTGGTGGCCCAATGTACTGAATTATTTTTGTTGTTACTTCATAACTGTAATTTTTATACTGTTATGAGTTGTAATATAAATATATGATATACAGGATGGTCTTAGATGACCCTCATGAAGGGTAATTTGATCCCCAAAGGGGTTGTGATCTACAGGTTGAGAACCAGTAGGTTCACTGCTCAAAGGGAAGAAGGGCTTCAGAGGGAGGAAAATGGGAGGACATTGACAGTAAAAATGCTCCTAAATTATCGATATATGTATGTACACATGCATGAATGCATGTAGTTGCCAAATGATGATGATGATAATAAAAGGTTATTTCCCAAGAAGGGCCTTGACCCCTTTCCTCGAGACTTTCTCACCTTGGTTCTCTGCCCTTGGACCTGGCCCCTCTTCTTTCTGTCAGCAAGTATCCTGGTCTATTTCTCCTGGACAACCTTTGGGCTTGCCTGCCACCTTCTCCCTTTAACCCTGGGTAGTTGCCTTTGTGACTGGGCATGACTCCCTAAGTCCCTTCTCATGCTCCAAGTCCTCCAGGCTAAACTTCCTGGAAAAAAAAATGACGCCACTGTGATGTCTTTTCTCCCAACTACTGCACTGTGTTCTGATGTCCAACCTCATGTCTTTAGTATTTCCTTCTGCTTTCCCAAATACATATAAGCACTGTTCTTTGAGACCCATGGCTGTGGTGTCTGGGTTCAGATCACATGTGCCACTTCCCTCTCTGCCTGGTCTCTCTGTGTCCTTCCGGCTATTTGGGCGTCTTCCTTCACCCTCCTTGCCCTGGTCCCCCCTTTAATACCTATTCTGTCATCAGATTTACTTGTCATCCTCTTTTCATCGCTGTTTGGAAAATCTCACAGAGTTCTTGCTTTTTCTTTCCCTTGGTCCCTTGGCCTTACAGGTAGAAAAGACGAGCAACGTCTCCTCCTGGCACAGTGATGTACATGATTGACAACTCAACTGAGGACTCAGCTTCTGAGTAGGAAGCTACGTTTACCTCAGCTCTGTAAGCTGAGTGCTTAAGAGCCCCTGAGTCAGGGGGATGGCAGATATTGCTGAGCATGCCTGGCATCATGAGGAATCTGAACAATGACCATTGCTGTCTTTGGACTCTTCCGCTCACTGCAAAGGCTCAGATGAGTGCTGTACCTGTGGGGATTGTCTGCATCTAAGATTCAGAGTGAAAGTGAGTCATATGTTCCAAAGGTTGTTTAACACTGATAACCCATATTTAATTTTTTGTTTAGTATTCATAACTAGTACTTTATCTTTCAAATTATATGATTAAATAATAGATACAAATTATGAAACCGCATCAAGGAAATATTGGAAAGTGTGTTTTTTTTCCTGTGCATCTAAGATATAATTAACGAGAATGGTATGTAAGCAAATTTTTTTTTCAATCTCTTATAAGGAAGTACTTGAGTCGCAATTGATTATGATAGTTAAATATGGGGTGATTTGGTGGCATTTTAGAGAATGTCTGTGATAGGCAGTAGTCCCCCAAGATCCCTCACCCGAATCCCCAGTGTCTGTATCAGAGCTAGCTTCCAAAGTGGACTATGGATGACACGGAAGTCCTAGGGAGTCCCCAAGAAGGAAATTCAAGCTCTGAGTCTAAGTTAGTCGTTGACATTCCTGAGGCTCACACTGCTCTGCTCCTCAGGGGCTCATTGTGAGGCTCCTTAGTTTGGGAAGGTATTAGAAGCAATTTGTCCACAGCCCCTGGAAGGCAAGAGGGAAGCTAGCGGCTTATATGGAGTGCCTGGGGTGGGGATTCTGCGTCTTTCTGCCAGTGGGGATGGTTCCCCGAAATGGCCCAGATGTTCTGAAGCCTTTCTGTCATGATTCCCAAAGGCATCAAAGGAAGAATGGCAGCATGCCACTGAAGTGTCCCATTGCTCATGTTTGAGAAGCTGAAGAGAATTTCATCTTTGTGACACACGGGGCTTCAATAAACAGGAGGAGTCTTAAAGTTCAAACTCCGCCCACCACCATGCAGGTTCCCTGGGAATCAACTCCCAGTCGCTTAGAACTTACATTTGTTTGTTTGCTTGTTTGAGAAAGGGTCTCACTATGTGGTCTCAGTGGCAGGTCCAACTCATGATGCAGACCAGCTTTGGCTCAAACTTACAGAGATCCACCTGCTTTCCCCTCAACTGTCAGGGTTAAAGGGCATGCCACCGTGATCTATTATCTACGCATAGTGATGTCTGGCATGGATTGGAGAAGTTTACAATTGCTTTACGAATTCTGCAGTTCTGTAAATTACCTCATTTAATGGTAACAACGTCCTTATTTTAGATAAGATGAAGCTGAGGCCTGAAGGTTTAATGTGTCCAAAGACCATGGCTGACCTTCTCCTGTCTGAGCAGTTACTGTTGTCAGAACACACTGGGTTGCTTCCTGCTGTCCTCATCAGGTCCTTCCTCATGATAGGAGGCAGGTCTCTCATCTCCAGAAGCCATGCAATCAGCCAAATCCTGGAGGCTGCCATTGGTTAGCTGGCTCTTAGCTGTGCCTCTCTTTATCACTGAAGAGCTTCGGCTCTTCCCTGTCTAGCCTGCACCTTCTTCTCACCAAGACCTGAGGCACTTGCCTCTGGCACACTGGAAAGTCTGGAAGGCATAAAGTCTTGGTTCAAATAGTAGTTAAATTGGAATTTGGATGAGAAACTGGGGTGGTTGAATGGGTGGCTCGGGTAAAGAAAACATTTGTGCAGGTGTTAAAGAAGACATCCTACAGCCTTATTATGCTGTTTGACTGAATTTCATTCAATCCGATGAGTTTGAAGAGTGACTGTTTTATACGACTTCCACATGCTATCCAGTAGCCAATGTCCAGTATTTTCTCTTCTTAAAAACACAGTGCCAGCTTTATTGAGGACAATACTGTATGTAGGTGAAAAAAAAAACATTTCCCATCATACCTTGTAGCTGTGCAGTCATGTGACCATAATCTGGATGGCATATCTAGGGATGTTCCTTCCCTTCTGCCTAGCTATGACCCAGACATGATGTCTGGAGCCATAACGGCCATCTTGGCCCACGGAAGATTCTTCCAAATAGAAGTGTTAAGGATGATGAAAATGGAGGATAGAGGGCACCGAGATCCCTGGAGACATGGTAGGGGCTAGTCTTGACCCAAATCCCTGGTGAGATGTTAGAGGGCTAGCCTTGGCCTAGATCCCTGGTGACATGTGCTACCTGACAGTGTAGCTAACCTTGTGCTACCTGACTCTACCCTGTGAAATAAATAAAATTTGATCTTAGCTATATAAAGTCACCAAAACCTGGGAATTACTGTAGGGCAGGTGGCATTAAACACTGATTCTGATAGTACTCTCTAGCAAGAAAAAATTGTATTACTCCTTGGTAAGGTGAGAGGTATAACTTTGTGATTAGGAGTCTGGGATTTGGTGTTGGTATGATAACAGCCTCAGTTTGATTTCTGAGTGTGTCTGGGCAGGTTTCCTAACCAACCAGAGCCCAGTTTCTAGCTATATGATGAGAATTTTGGTTTTACTTCTTTGACAGGACAATGGTTTTGGAAATGTGGCTGTACAGACCGCTCATGTTAGAAACAACTCCTGTACTGCTGAAGTCTGTTAAATGCATGACACTGAGGGTCCAGCAAGGAGACCCTGAACACAAGTGTTTATGAAATGAGCAAGGCAACACAAGTCTGTATTAGTGAATGAATAAATGAGCAAGTTGATTGTGTATATTCGCATGTGGGAGTGTGTTTCCGTGTGTTTCCGTGTGTGTGTGTGTGTGTGTGTGTGTGTGTGTGCATGTATATATGTGGAGACCAGAGGTCAACCCTAGGGGTCATTTCTCCTTATCTTCTGAAGAGAAGGTCTACCTGTGGTCTGGAGCTCTCCGATTAGGCTAGGCTAGCAGCCCATTGAGCCTTGGAGAGCTGTCTCTGCCTCCATAGCCCTGGGACTGCAGGGTACACTATACCACCAGCTTTGTATGTAAGTGTTGGCGATCCAAACAGGTCCTAATGCTCATGTGACAGGGACTTTACTGTCTGAGTTATTTTGCCATCTACAACTCCATGTTTGTTAATAAGTTCCGGTGGCGACCCCCATGCTCCCATAGGTTTCTGAGAGAGCAATTCTAAAGAGCAGAGGGGGTTATATGAGATACTATGCATGGGGTTTTAGATCAATCAGTGCGAGTAATTATTTTTGTCTCCAGAAGATGCAGTGACGTAAATGTTAGTTTACTCAGAAAAGTACGGCAAGTTGGTGAAAGATGAAAAAGAGGGAAATCCTTGCTTTCTCTAGACCTTAGGGGGGGACTCCAAAGGAGGGTTGGGGTCCATTGCTGTGATGTCTTGTGTACTCACTGACAAAATGACCTGGAGACAGACAAAGGAGAGGGTTCCTCTCCCAGTAGCAAAACCCCTCAAGACTCAGAGGCCCCAGGAAGGTGAATTTTCATGCACCGATGGAACTTGTTAATGAACGAGTCAAGGTGTGGCTGGAGGCAAACACAGCGCCTGGAGCCCTGCTGGAGATTATCGACAGCTATATTGCTTATTCCTGTAGCGGTTAGGAAATGAAATACCTCAGTCTAATCAAGTAATTGCATTAAAGAGCTACAGGGGATGTGCAGCTGCTTTTCTGGAAGAGACAAGCAGTCAACTGTGCTGCAACCAGGTTAACTGTCAGGAGGAGTTTGACTCAAATTTCTTTTTAGTTCAGCTAACATACTCCGCCTCACCCCCACAGATGTAAGCAAAAGTCTTAAAAAAAAAATAAGGGCAACTAACAGTCAAAACAAAACAGCACGTTGGTCGGTAATATGTGGTTCATATTTCCAGAACAAAATTGAGCAGAATTCATGTTTGTTGTTTTGAGCAGAGGGGTTAGAGGGTGGGATGTAGGCTGGGCAATGGTAGGAGGGTTAGAG
>NW_021620926.1:6940901-6949298 GCF_004785775.1 Grammomys surdaster
GGCTGGGCAGTGGTAGGAGGGTTAGAGGGTGGGATGTAGGCTGGGCAGTGGTAGGGCCTAGAATAAATGTTGGTAGCGGGGATGAGAAAGCTCTTCAGAGGCTCAGGTAGGCAGCTCTGTGGCCATTCTCCTCAGCAGAGAGAGGGCCATGTATTTCCACACTCCAAGCTGACGGACAGTCATAGTTAGGGTGATGACAGTTAACAGGAGTTTCAGAATGAAAGTCTAAGGGGTTCTCATCTGAAGGATGAGCCAGAGGAAAATAGTGGCCCCAAAGGTTGGGGCTAGCAGAAAAATGGCTAGTTTGTGTTAGAGCTGTCCTGGTGACGTTTCCAATGTTGTGGGTCTTTTGGAGTCATCCTAAAATCTGCACATCTGGAAAGATGTGGCCACAGAGTAGGCAGAGTTACTGGGTCCTCTGTCTACACAGTGTTAGATACTGGGCCAGGCCCTTTCGGCCACCAAATGTCTCAGTGAGTACTGCTTTCATGCTTCACCTCAGTCACAACGCTGTGAGAGCTTTTTGTTTTCTTGGGTGAGGACAAACTACCTCCTCCCTCAAGGACTGTGGGTCTCCTGGGGACCCTGAGCACAGTGGTTTGAGTTGCCAGAGCTTTGGCATTACTCTCCTTCCTCCCAGGCTCACATACACAGCACTGCCCAGGACCGTATATTACTGCACCATGTATCGCCATCCTCAAAGCTCACAAAATCACGTCCATTTGTGAGGTAACCTTGCTCTTTCACCCTCAGCCTTGAATTTGCCCACCATGCTTGCTGTGAAGAATAAACTTAAAAATAAACTATTTCATGTGGCTGGACCCTGGGGTCCCGAACACACGCTGTACCATCACAGGCATCATATTGTTCCTGTTTGAAGACTGGTATTTTATGAAAGGTGACAGAAGACAGCAGCTGCCTCCCAGCCTCTGAGCTTGGTGTCATGATGCCTGTCCTGTCCTGACCTGCGGCCTGCATCACCTCAGAACCTAGCAGTGTGCAAATGGGGAGAGAAGTGCTGACTTAACTATTGCAGGTGTTACGAGGGTTTGATGATATTCGCTGACTGCTTTGAAGATGAAAAGCATTATGGGGCACTAAGTACAATAATTATTAGTATAAAACCTCACACACCTTCTTGGAAAACTAAGGACAAACGGGCAGGAAATATAAACGCTTGTGACAGGAGGCTCGGAGCCAGGGTGGCTTGTGAAACTCGAGGATACAGCACCATCATTAGGAAGAGCCCAGGAATTCAGTGATTTTGGATTGAAGGAAGAAAACTGTGAAGAAGGTGTCTCTGAAGACCTGCATTCCTCAACACCAATGGGATTCTGGGTAGCAGGTCCAGGAGGGTTGCTTCTTTTCTAAGAGGAATACAGCCAGGGCATGTGCCCCATTGATGCTATGGAAGGAGAACCCCATTTAGAGTTTGTCTGGGGATCCTCCATCACCTCCTCTCACCTCTATCGTAGTAACAGGGCAGTAGTGTGCTAACTGGAGACCTTTGGACCGCATATATATTCTTGACAACATCATAGCCACTGACTCCTTAACCTGGGACCTAGAATGAGGCTTGCTTACCTTCTCTGGCCATTTAAAGGTGTTTACAAACCCAAGCTCTCTTATCCTGATAATCTCTAGTCTTTTCTGAATATTCTGGGGTCATTAAGTTTGTGCTACAACTGACCATTGGCTCACGCAGAGTGGTTGATTTTTATCGTCTCATTCAAGAGATGCTCGGCAGGGTGTCTCTGTCAGTATTAAAACTTTCCCCATAGATGAACAGAAGTGGGGCCTCATTCTAGCCTGGTCCCCAAGCCTCCCCTGTACTTTCTGTCTTATCAGTGGAGTGTAGACCAACGTAGGAGCCTCTGAATATGGTAGAGCATTAGGATAGTCAAAGCCTGGTCTCTGATATGATTGGGAAGTCCTGGGGGGAATGCATTGTAATAAGCCACTTGGATACGTGTATTTCTTCAGTAAATCTGTGTTACTTAAGTAGCCCAGGTGTAGCTGTGGTGAACAGGGTTAATCTAAGGCTAAGTTCAATGACATTTTGAGACCTTCCTTGTCTTGGTAGCAATGGAAGCCCTCTCACATTTGGCCGCTACTCTGCAAGACTACTGGTTTAGTTCTTGGGCAACTGTGTTGAACTTTTACTGCTAGAATAACTTACAGGGATATCCATGGTCACACAAGCTGACGTAGCATTTAATGTGTTTGTAAACACTGCGGAGAGTACGGGAGAAAGCATGTAGTAAACTAGGTTATAGTCAGTGTCTTGGGGTTAGGGTATGTGACAACAGAAGATGAGGGGACTTGACTGCAAAGGAGTCCTCTCATTCAGGAAAAATTTCACCAACTAACTCCCTCAAGTCCTTAGTTGGTGACTGTTAAGATAAAATATCAGATAGCGTAAGTAGCCATAAGAAGTTTCTTGTGAACTGATTTTAACAAAACCTAACACTTTCCGTATGCATGTTTGCACATATGTGCTCATGTGTGTGAGCTTGATCTGGAGGGCAGAGGTCTACACCGAGTGTCTTCTTTAGTCTCTCTCTGCCTTGTATTTTGAGGCGGGATCTCTCATTGAGTCTAAAAGTGGCTGCCAATCGAGCCCCAGGAATTATCCTTTCTTCGGACTCTAGCCCTGGAGTTGCAGGCATATTCTGATGTGCTTGGATGTCTTAAATGTGAGTCACGAGGGGGTAACACAGATCCACAGCCTGTACTTTGTAGCTGGAGCCATCTTTCCAGACCCCAGCAAGCTTTCGAACCAAGGATATTCATAAAATTCCCAAGTGTCTTGGCTCAGCACTTGAAAGCATGACAAATTATGGTACATGCACAGACTTTGAAGTCTAGTGGGAGTCATTCATGGAACTCCAGTCCCTGGGATGTTGTGAGGACCCTATGGCTCCCACTAACCACCACATTGACAGGACAGAGGCAAGTGACTTCAGGACAACTGGAGATAGCCTCCAACGGTGATGCATCTGACCTGGACTCAGCCTGTTATTCTAGTTTCTAAAGTCAGTAATGACATCAGCCAGGGTGGATAGGTGATGTGCCTTCCTAAGTGAGCCTTCTGTGAGAAGTGGGGGGGAACATGTCTGCCTGGACTTAGGGTGACCTCCTTTCCTGGTGAATTATGTTTCTGAGCTACACTGCTCTACCGCTCTCCATTTGCGCTCTTCCTAATTTCAAAGTTCTTTTAATGGAAGTTCTATTTGTGTTTCTAAATTTATAGATTTTTCTGATGTCTTGTAAGTTCACTGCACTTTGTTTGTTGCTTCCTCTAAACCTTTTTTTAAAACACAGAGTCTGTGTTTAGCCTAAGGCAAGACCAAGGGACCAAGTTCCCTTTGCAACTTAGGAGTTTGCTGAGGACTCAGACGGACCATCTGTTTTGGCAAAACAAAATGGATTCTCTACTATTAATTCTGTTGCTAATTTACCACTTCTGATGGGTCTGAAAGGCTGCACCATCAGTCAGTCAGCAGGAAAATGAGGTAGAGATTGGAAACATGAGGCAGCTCCCACTCTAAACCTTGGGGGTCTCTTGACACTGACGCTGTTGTTGTGTGGGTGTTTCTCCCCACCATCGACGTCACTACAGCATTTTCAAGCAATGCTTGGGGCTAAAAGGTTAAGCCAGAATGTCTCCTCTGTGTGTTCCAGTAACGGGCTGTGCAATTTCACATTTCTTCAGGCATACACTTAGATTCTCACTACACCGTTTTGTAAAAAGTGACTGAGATAGCCAACGTGATATTCCTTTGAGAGCTCATGGGTAACCTGGCCTACAGTCACCATCTTCCTGCCTCACCATTGTCAGTCTCCAAAGAATCTTGAAAGTTCAGCTTTAGGGATAAAATGGGGATATGGGATCCTTGCATGGTCAAAACACACGCCAGCCCTACGTCCCGTAAGAGAGCCTACAGCAAGCGGAAGGGACACAGTAGTCCTGCTCGTCCTCTTCACTGTAGTTTAAATACTCTGAGGCTGTTCTAATATACCGGCGAATGGTAGATCCCAACCCAGATACATAGCCTTTAGGATGCTAGGTCCCATGCCATCTTTCTGTGTTCAGGCCCTGACCTTATTGTGGCCAAGTCTCTGTAACATAGAAGGAGTTCCCAGCAAGTGTCTTGCATATGCAGGGGCCAACCACTCAGTTCCTCAAAGCTCATCCTGACTTCCCTAGACTCCAGGACACAGTCCTGTTATTATGGTTACCTCAGAACACTTGCACGTTATGTGGTCACCAAAAAGACCAAAGAACCAACTCAACCGAGTGACCCCATCGGTGATTCCTACACCATCATACTTGAAGCTGTCTCAGAAGGTGACAAGGATGGATGATGTAGCAAGATCCCACGCTCTGTGGTGTAGAAGGCATTGGGGTACTAAGTTAGGATGGCAGACACCCTCTCTCTAGACCTAATGGCTTGTCCCTTGGGACAGATGCTACAGATCCAGAAGATCCCAGGGTTGGAAGGTGTATGGTACTGGCTGGCCTGCTGGGAGGGAAACTACATTTTGCTTTCTTATCCAGCCTGTGACAGAACCTAGCCTTGTGATCAGGTGAATCTGGTCCTGGTCTGAGCCTCCACTTCTCATCTATGCTTTAAATGCAAGCACATCAGGTCTCAGCTAACCTCTCTGAGAGAACAGCATCTGGTCAGAATGGCTGTACCTGCAGGAGTCTCAGCACATACAGACACATACTTACATGCATGCACATGTATGTTCATACCCACAGGACATGTACACATCCACAAGCCAGCATTCCTAAATTCATGGATGTGCACACATGCACATAGATATAGACTGGGGCATACACATCTTCACACATGTGCATATGTACTTGCAAGTTCACATAGCACTCTTTTGCTCATGCACACACACACACACACACACACACTCACACAAGTTCTTACACACACATTTACATGAGTTCTTACATGAGATATGTAGACATGTCTCTTGTCTACATGTAGACAAGACATGTAGTCTCATCTCTTATGTATGCTCTCTCCCACATGTGAACACTTTTTCTCTTCTCACAGACATAAAACAATCTCAAGGCCAACACACTACACTTTTAGATATCAGTAACAGACAGAACAGGTACTAACAATCAAAGTTGTCTGAAGTGTTTTTCTGCTGTTCCAATGATCCCCTATCCTCTGGCTTAGTGCCCTTGTCTGCCTCTCAGGGCCCGGTACTTCATCTTCATGTAGGTATCTCTTTGAGGGAAGCAGTGCTTTAACAGAAAAGAAGCTGAAGGAATGAAGTTCATCACAAACGAAAAGAAAGAAAAAAAGGGGGGGGGGAAGGCTTTTCCACTTCCATCTGTAAGAAAAATAAACTTAAAAAAACATGTAAAGGATGCATGCGCATCCTTCTGAATGTTTGTATAAAGAACAGCATGCTCTTGTTTACTTTCAGAGGAGCCCCTGTTGCCTTTCTGGGATTCCTGGTGGGCATACTCACAAGTAGATGGAAATCAAAGATACAGAGAATGTAACACAAGCATGCACGA
Source organism: Grammomys surdaster (assembly GCF_004785775.1). NCBI lineage: Eukaryota > Metazoa > Chordata > Mammalia > Rodentia > Muridae > Grammomys > Grammomys surdaster. Next base: position 6,946,453 of record NW_021620926.1, read on the forward strand.
ACGCATGCACGCACACAAGCATGCATGCACACACACACACACACACATACACACACACACATGCACACATGCACAGATACAGACAGGAGAATGCTGTGTGGGACTCTGGGCATCATGGCCATTTTCAGATCCTTATCACTCGTGACCTGGTTCCATAGCTTCATGGAAAAGCTAGTGAGGGTTTGACTTGGGTTCGAGCAGGGTTTCCACACCATGGTGAACAGCTGGGAAACCACACACTGCTAGCTCCCAGCCCTATTCCTGTTCCGACAGGGATGCCTAGGGACTAGCCACATCCCATGTGAGCCACCATGGAGCTGTCCCTACAGTGTCACCCTGATGTCCTCATTAGAACAACATCCTGCCAAAGCACTTGCCTTCTTTCATTTCATCTGTCCACTAGCATGAATGTCAGAGCCTCGTTTAATCAATACAGAAACGAGGGCTTAGAGGCTCATTTGCCTGAGTTCACCACAGGTAAGAGAGGAAGAGTGAGAACCTGCCTTACATCACCTGCATCTAAATGTAGTTCCTTGGCTATGGTGGCTGAGAAATAACAATAATGTCTAAAGACGGTAGGCAATAATAGATGATAATGGATGTCTTACTAAATGCCCTGCACCATTTTAAGTAGATTTAATGTATCATTTGCTTCATTCTTATAGTCTTATGAGATAGGTTCATTTGTTACTCCCACTGAACATAGGGGAAGTCAACTCCCTAAAGTTAAGTAGCTTCCCAGAGGCCACATAGCCAGGGAAGGGAGGTGGAGACATTTTGGTCTAACCAGCTGTCTGGAGCATGATTTCCCCACCTCTTCAATGGTCTTCCAGGCACAGTGACATATGTACAACATCCTCATTATGGACACCCACAATCGCTACACTAAGGACAATTACTCAGACAAGTTCTCCTTGTGCTCCATAACCTAAGAAACCTCAGGGACAGACTTGGTCACAGGTCCCCAGAAACAGAACATTTCCTTGGTATGCCTAAGGTGTCCCAGAACCATTTCTAATCTTTTAAAGATGACAAGAGTATTGTGGCCCGACTGTGGTGTAAAGCAACAGCTTGGAATGGTGAAGTATGGAGAGATGCTAATGGCTGGACAAACCATGGATGTGAGTCCTGGGAGCCTCCAAGACACCCTAGCAGGCTCCTCCGCCATGCCGGTAAGTAGAGGACTGGCAGACCTATGCTGCATTCTACAAGGACAATGGCCACTTGTTCCCAAGGCAGTAGGATCATGCAGTCGGCCATTTCAGAAGAACACCTTTTCTGTGACAGATGCAAACTTGTTTTTGGGGGGCACTTGAATGCAGGTATTGAGGGGAACTCACACAGAAGCTACAGATGTTTCCCTGCCCCCACTCCTCTCTGCTCCAACACAACAGTGACAGACATTTGAGGCTGCTCTGGTTCCTTCCCAGACTCATACCCTCTGTCCAGCTTCCTGTAATCTACCCAAGCTTCCATATGCTCTCAGGACACAGGTTGAAGACTCTCGTGGCTCTAGGACAATGTATAGGTTTGTTCTCCTTAAACAGGACCCAGGAGACAGAACTGCTTTGGCCTCAGAATCCCTTCAAAGCAACACATGTCAACATAGGGTCCATCAGACCTGCAAAGCATTATGGGAAAAGGTGAAAGGGATGCTGTGAAACTTCAGAAGTGAAGGTTGTGCTGGACGAGATTCTTTGACATAGCTTCTACTGAATCCAAATGTGGACAGGACTCTCTAAAACTCAGTGGACTTGGGAAGCCACTGGTATGGTGACTGACTGGTTGGGTTTGCTTTCATTCTTAAGACCCACCATTTATGTCTGCACAGAGGCAACTGCCTCTCTCTATCTTATTGACTCAAGTGGCTTCTTTGTTGTCTTTTCAATTCAAGACCATGACTGCCCAAAACATTCTTTTATCCTGAGTCCAGGTGCCAATATCGATAATGGCGTGCATATGAGGAGTGAATTAGTGTGTCTCTTTCTTATTCACTCTCTTGCCAAGTACCAGAGGCTTCTGGAACATTCTAACACTGCTGTAGAAGAGTTAGCGCAGCCTCTATCCCAGTGAGCAAGGGCTCGGCTGTGTAGAAAACCTTAGTGAGCAGTGGGAGTGGGGGACTGCCCTTTATAATCTGAACATGAATGTCGGCATGGAGGTTTGTTTCTTGTGAGATACAGTCTGCCCAGAAGAGGTGAGGGCTGGGGGCCTGCAGTTTTCAGAAGCCATGTTTACACAAGATGATGGCCATTCAGCAATCAAAGAGGTGATCCTGAAACAGGACTTAGAGCGATGAAATCAAAGAGGAAAAGCTCTGTCTCCCCACTTAGAAACTGTGAGCAGAGAGGCCCAAGCCAGACTTTTCAAATCCCAGGCCCTTCAGTGAGCCGAGGAAGTGCAGTTTTCATTTATCTTTGGAGCCTTTGAAGTACAAACCTCCCTCAGCTTAATGGCTCAAGCCAGAGAGAGGAAGGTGGATTCCTTTTACATTAAACAAACCCAAGTCTGAAAAGGCAAACGTACTATTTCTAAACAAGTGGACATTGTGGCCTTTGCTCACGAACATCCCTGGCATGACCGATTGCAGGGCAGACACCTTTGTCACCGTAACGGGGAACGGGCAGGAGAGGCAGCAGTGGGTTTCCAGCCTCTCCTCCATTGAACTCTCAGAGCATCTTATCAAGAGATGACATGTGTGTATTTGCTTGTGTGCCATGTGTGGAGGGGTGAGGAGAGGGGGGTGGGGAGAGAGAATGGAGAGAGAAGAGACAGAGAGGGAGGTAGAGAGAGACAGAGAGAGACAGAGAGACAGAGACAGAGAGGAGGGAAAGGAAGGGAGGAGA